>NC_135812.1:17921787-18231941 GCF_964213995.1 Mustelus asterias
TGGCAGCAGGAGAAATACTTAATACAATTAATGTTACCAGAGAGGCAGTGCTGGGTAGACTAATGGGACTGAAGGTGGATAAGTCCCCGGGTCCGGATGGAATGCATCCCAGGGTATTGAAAGAAATGTCAGAGGTAATAGTGGATGCGTTAGTGATTATTTATCAAAACTCGTTGCATTCTGGGGTAGTGCCGGTTGATTGGAAAACGGCTAATGTTACGCCGCTGTTTAAAAAAGGAAGGAGACAAAAGGCGGGTAACTATAGGCCGGTCAGCTTAACGTCTGTAGTAGGGAAAATGCTGGAATCCATTATTAAAGAGGAGATAGCAGGGCATCTAGATAGAAATGGTTCGATCAATCAGACGCAGCATGGATTCATGAGGGGAAAGTCGTGCTTGACGAACATGTTGGATTTTTATGAAGATGTGACTAGGGCGGTTGATGGAGGAGAACCGGTGGATGCGGTGTTTTTGGATTTCCAAAAGGCGTTTGATAAGGTGCCCCATAAAAGGCTACTGAAGAAGATTAGGGCACACGGAGTTGGGGGTAGTGTGTTAAAGTGGATTGGGGACTGGCTATCCGACAGGAAGCAAGGAGTCGGAATAAATGGGTGTTTTTCCGGTTGGAGGAAGGTAACTAGTGGCGTGCCGCAGGGATCGGTACTCGGGCCGCAACTATTTACCATTTATATAGATGATCTGGAGGAGGGGACGGAGTGTAGGGTAACGAAGTTTGCAGACGACACAAAGATAAGTGGAAAAGTGAATCGTGTGGAGGACGGAGAAGATCTGCAGAGAGATTTGGACAGGCTGAGTGAGTGGGCGAGGATATGGCAAATGGAGTATAACGTTGAGAAATGCGAGGTTATACACTTTGGAGGAAATAATAACAAATGGGATTACTATCTCAATGGAAACAAATTAAAACATGCTACCGTGCAAAGGGACCTGGGGGTCCTTGTGCATGAGACGCAAAAGCCCAGTCTGCAGGTACAACAGGTGATCAAGAAGGCAAATGGGATGTTGGCCTATATTGCGAGGGGGATAGAATATAAAAGCAGGGATGTCTTGATGCACCTGTACAGGGCATTGGTGAGGCCGCAGCTGGAATACTGTGTGCAGTATTGGTCCCCTTATATGAGGAAGGATATATTGGCATTGGAGGGAGTGCAGAGAAGGTTCACCAGGTTGATACCGGAGATGAGGGGTTTGGATTATGAGGAGAGGCTGAGGAGATTGGGTTTGTACTCGTTGGAGTTTAGAAGGATGAGGGGGGATCTTATGGAGACTTATAAGATAATGCGGGGGCTGGATAGGGTGGAGGCGGAGAGATTCTTTCCACTTAGTAAGGAAGTTAAAACTAGAGGACACAGCCTCAAAATAAAGGGGGGTCGGTTTAAGACAGAGTTGAGGAGGAACTTCTTCTCCCAGAGGGTGGTGAATCTCTGGAATTCTCTGCCCACTGAGGTGGTGGAGGCTACCTCGCTGAATATGTTTAAAGCGCGGATGGATGGATTCCTGATCGGTAAGGGAATTAAGGGTTATGGGGATCAGGCGGGTAAGTGGTACTGATCCACGTCAGATCAGCCATGATCTTATTGAATGGCGGGGCAGGCTCGAGGGGCTAGATGGCCTACTCCTGCTCCTATTTCTTATGTTCTTATGTTCTAGGTGTATAAGATGCTGAGAGGCATAGATCGGGTGGACTCTCAGAGGCTTCTTCCCAGGGTGGAAATGTCTGCTACGAGAGGACACAGGTTTAAGGTGCTGGGGGGTAGGTACAGGGGAGATGTTAGGGGTAAGTTTTTCACACAGAGGGTGGTGGGCGAGTGGAATCGGCTGCCGTCAGTGGTGGTGGAGGCGAACTCAATAGGGTCTTTTAAGAGACTCCTGGATGAGTACATGGAGCTTAATAGGATGGAGGGTTATCATAGAAACCCTACAGTGCAGAAGGAGGCCATTCGGCCCATCGAGTCTGCATCGACCACAATCCCACCCAGGCCCTACCCCCACATATTTACCCGCTAATCCCTCTAACCTACACATCCCAGGACTCTAAGGGGCAATTTTTAACCTGGCCAATCAACCTAACCCGCACATCTTTGGACTGTGGGAGGAAACCGGAGCACCCGGAGGAAACCCACGCAGACACTAGGAGAATGTGCAAACTCCACACAGACAGTGACCCGAGCCGGGAATCGAACCCGGGACCCTGGAGCTGTGAAGCAGCAGTGCTAACCACTGTGCTACTGTGCCGCCCTTGGGTAGGTAGGTCTAGAAGGTAGGTAGGTCTAGAAGGTAGGTAGGTAGGTAGGTCTAGAAGGTAGGGATGTGTTCGGCACAACTTGTGGACCGAAGGGCCTGTTTGTGCTGTAGTTTTTCTATGTTCCTATTTCCCAAGATGGATATTGACCCAGATTAAAATGCAAGAACTATCCAACTAAGCGAAAAAGTCAACAGTTCTTTTTATACAAGGGCAATAGCTTATTATTTCAAAATGAGATAACTGACTTTTTCCATGATCAGTTCCTGATTTTAGTTAAGTGCATAGTACAGGTTAACTGCTTTCAAACAAATACACTGTTTTCAGAATTCTCTGGCAATACCATTTATAACGTTGAAACTTCTGTTTATTCTATCTGGATAATTATTTCCACTTTCAAATTTGAAATGAGAATTTTAATAAAAAATACTTGATCAGGCAGCATGTTTTAGCTTTATATCTTGGAGCATTGTTTAGCCATCCTTTAGGGAACTTAGAGTTGGGGACCAAGTGTAGTGTGTCAAAGTTCACAGAAGACACCAAGATGAGTGGCAGAGCAAAGTGTGCAGAGGACGCTGAAAGTCCGCAGAAGGATATAGATAGTTCAAGTGAGTGGGTAAGGGTTTGGCAGATGGAGTACAACATTGGCAAATGTGAGGCCATCCATTTTGGTAGGAACAACAGCAAAATGGACTATTTAAATGGTAAAAAAATTGCAGCATGCTGTTGTGCAGGGACCTTGCGCATGAATCACAAAACGTTGGTTTGTAGGTGCAACAGATAACTAAGGCTGCAAATGGAATTTTGTTCTTCATTGCTAGAGGGATGGAGTTTAAAAACAGGGAGGTTATGTTGCAGCTGTATAAGGTGCTGGTGAGACCACATCCCTGGAGTACTATGTACAGTTTTGGTCTCGATAGTTGAGAAAGGGTGCACTGGAGCTAGAGAGGGTGTAGAGGAGATTCACTAGGCTGATTCCAGAGTGGAGGGGGTTGGCTTATGAGAAGAGACTGAGACTATATTTACTGGAATTTAGAAGAATGAGGTGGGATCTTATAGAAATTACGAAGGGAATAGATAAGATACAAGCAAGGAGGCTGTTTCCACTGGCAAGTGAAACTAGAACTAGGGGGAATAGCCTCAAAATAAGGGGAAGCAAATTTCGGACTGAGTTGAGGAAGAATTTCTTCACCCAAAGGGTTGTGAATCTGTGGAATTCTATAGACCCTGGAACAGTCCCTTCAGATTGGAGGGTCGCTAATGTCACTCCAATATTCAAAAAGAGAGGTAGAGAGAAAACAGGGAATTATAGACCAGTAAACTTAACATCGGTCGTGAGGAAAATTCTGGAATCCATTATCAAGGACTTTATAGCAGAGCATTTAGAAAGCAGTGGCAGGATCAGACAGAGTCAGCACGGATTTATGAAGGGGAAATCATGCTTGACAGATCTGTTGGAATTTTTTGAAGATGTAACTAGTAGAGTTGACAAGGGGGAGCCAATTGACGTGGTAAATTTGGACTTTAAGAAAACATTTGACAAAGTCCCGCATGAGAGATTATCGTGCAAGATTAAAGCACATGGGATTGGGGAAGTGTATTGAGATGGATAGAAAGCTGGTTGGCAGAGAGGAAACTCAATAGCTTAATCCTGCTTTCTCCCCATAACCTTTGATCCCATTCGCCCCAAGTGCTATATCCAGCCGCCTCTTGAGTGCATTCAATGTTTTGACATCAACTACTTCCTGTGGTAATGAATTCCACAGGCTCACCACCCTTTGGGTGAAGAAATGTCTCCTCACCTCCGTCCTAAATGGTCTACCTTGAATCCTCAGACTGCGACCCCTGGGCTGGACACCCGCACCATTGGGAACATCCTCCCTGCATGTACCCCGTCTAGTCCTGTTAGAATTTTATAATCTCTGAGATCCTCCTTTATTCATCTGAATTCCAGCGAAAACAATCCCAACCTAGTCAATCTCTCCTCACACATCAGTCCCGCCATCCCTGGAATCATCCTGGTAAACCTTCACTTGACACCCTCGAGAACAAGATCATCCTTCCTCAGAAAGAGACCAAAACTGCACACACTATTCTAGGTGTTAATTGCAACAACACACCCCTGTTCCTGAACTCGAAACCTCTCGCTATGAAGGCCAACATACCATTTGCTGCCTTTACCGTCTGCTGCACCTGCATGCTTACCTTCAGTGACTGGTGCACAAGGACACCCAGGTCCCGCTGCACACTCCCCTCTCCCAATTTACAGCCATACAGGTAGTAATTTGCCTTCTTGTTTTTGCTTCCAAAATGAATAACCTCGCATTTATCCAAATTACACTGCACCTGCCATTGATTCGCCCACTCACCCAACCTATCCAGAATAGGTTGCAGGATAGGCATGTGCCTGTAAAAAAGGATAGGAAGGGTAGGATTCGAGAACCGTGGATAACCAGGGAAATTGAGGGATTGGTCAAAAAGAAAAGAGTGGCGTACGTTAGGTCCAGGCAGCTAAAAACAGAGGGAGCTCTGGAGGAATACAAAGAAAGTAGGAAAGAACTCAAACGAGGAATTAGAAGGGCAAGGGCAAAAAGGGGTCACGAAATGTCCTTGGCAAACAGGATTAAGGAGAATCCCAAGGCATTTTATTCATACGTTAGGAACAAAAGGGCTGCCAAGGAAAAAAATCAGACCTCTCAGGGACAAAAGTGGGGAATTATGCTTAGAGTCCAAAGAAGTAGGGGAAATCCTAAATGAATACTTTGCGTCGGTATTCACAAAGGAGAGGGATGTGTTGACTGGGAGTGTCTCGGAGGGGAGTGTTGACCCGTTAGAGAAAATCTCCATTACAAGGGAGGAAGTGTTAGGTTTTTTAGGGAATATAAAGACTGATAAATCCCCAGGGCCTGATGGAATCTATCCAAGGCTGCTCAGGGAGACGAGAGATGAAATCGCTGGGCCTCTGACGCAAATCTTTGTCTCGTCACTGGACACAGGTGAGATCCCAGAGGACTGGAGGATAGCTAATGTGGTCCCGTTATTTAAGAAGGGTAGGAAGCATAACCCGGGAAATTATAGGCTGGTGAGCTTGACGTCCGTGGTCGGGAAGTTGTTAGAGAGGATTCTTAGAGATAGGATGTATGCGCATTTAGAAAGGAATAAACTCATTAACGATAGTCAGCATGGTTTTGTGAGAGGGAGGTCATGCCTCACTAACCTGGTGGAGTTTTTTTGAAGAAGTGACTAGAATGGTTGACGAGGGAAGGGATGTCGTCTATATGGACTTTAGTAAAGCGTTTGACAAAGTCCCTCATGGTAGGTTGGTGCAAAAGGTTGGATCTCATGGGATAAAGGGGGAGGTGGCTAGATGGGTGGAGAACTGGCTTGGTCACAGAAGACAGAGGGTGGTAGTGGAAGGGTCTTTTTCCGGCTGGATGCCTGTGACTAGTGGTGTTCTGCAGGGCCCTGTATTGGGACCTCTGCTGTTTGTGATTTATATAAACGATCTGGAAGAAGGTGTAACTGGGGTGATCAGTAAGTTTGCGGACGACACGAAACTGGCTGGACTTGCAGATAGTGAGGAACATTGTCAGAGGCTACAGAAGGATATAGATAGGCTGGAAATTTGGACAAAGAAATGGCAGATGGAGTTCAATCCAGATAAATGCGAAGTGATGCATTTTGGTAGAACTAACGTAGGGGGGAGCTATACGATAAATGGCAGAACCATAAAGGGTGTAGATACACAGAGGGACCTGGGTATGCAAGTCCACAGATCCTTGAAGGTGACGTCACAGGTGGAGAAGGTAGTGAATAAGGCATACTTGCCTTTATAGGACGGGGCATAGAGTATAAAAGTTGGGGTCTGATGTTGCAGTTGTATAGAACGTTGGTTCGGCTGCATTTGGAATACTGCGCCCAGTTCTGGTCGCCACACAACCGGAAGGGCATGGAGGCTTTAGAGAGAGTGCAGAGGAGGTTTACCAGGATGTTGCCTGGTATGGAAGGGCTTAGTTATGAGGAGAGATTGGGTAAACTGGGGTTCTCACTGGAAAGACAGAGGATGAGGGGTGACCTAATAGATAGGGTGAACAGTGGGAAGCTTTTTCCCAGGTCGGTGGTGACGTTCACGAGGGGTCATAGGTTCAAGGTGAGGGGGGAAGCTTTTTCCCAGGTCGGTGGTGACGTTCACGAGGGGTCATAGGTTCAAGGTGAGGGGGGGGGGGGGGGGGGGATAGCCACATGAACAGAGTGGGAATGGAGGGATACAAAAGAATGGTCTAGTTTCGACCAGGAAGCGGCGCGGGCTTGGAGGGCCGAAGGGCCTGTTCCTGTGCTGTATTGTTCTTTTGTTCATATCATGCTGAAGGATCACTGCATCCTCGTAACTGTTCACCCTCCCACCCAACTGGTAGCATCTGCAAACATTGAGATGTTACATTTTTTTCCCTCACCCAAATCACCAAATCATTAATAGTTATTGTGAATAGCTGGGGTCCCAGCACCGATCTCTGTAGCACCCCACTAGTTACTGCATGCCAATTTGAAAAGGACCATTAATTCCTACTCTTTCCTCATCAGAGGATCTCAGAGTTATAAAATTGAGCTATTGAATTGGATGATCAGCCATGATCGTGATGAATGGTGGAACAGGCTCGACAGGCTGAATGGCCTCCTCCTACTCCTATCTTCTATGTTTCTATGAATTCCCTGCCCAGTGAAGCAGTTGAGGCTACCTCGTTGAATGTTTTTAAGGCAAAGATAGATTTTTGAACAGTAAAGGAATTAAGGGTTATGGTGAGCGGGCGGATAAGTGGAGCGGAGTCCACAAAACGATCTTGAGTGGCGGAGCAGGCTCGAGGGGCCAGATAGCCTACCCCTGCTCCATGTTCTTATGTACTGTCTCCTTATTGTCATGAATCACACCATACAACAGGATAAAAGATCCATATACATATTTTCTACATGTACATACACACACACACACACACATTATATTTCATTGATGAGGATCTTCACCGTTGAAAAGTAAATAAAAACACATTGTGTATATGCTTCCTCTACATCACATTAAACCTTCACTAGTGCAGCCGTTACACTAGTTATAGAAATAACCAGGCAACGATTTAAAGATTCGCAAAACCTTCTCCAGTAAATGAAGGTATTTTCCTGTGCCTCAAAATTGATCAAGGTATTCTCATTATAGATATTTTAATGAGATTTGCAGGATTCAACAAGGTCTGCTCCCATGAGCTTGTGCAGAATGACAATGCAATTTTCTTACAATGCCCCAGGGCATGATAATACCCTGTAATACTTCAGATTACAATCATGATGCTATGAAAAGTCTTCACTCAAAAACTTGAATGTGAAATTGAAGTACTGTAAATATGAAGAAGATGGATGCCAGAAGACCATCAATATTGATGAGTTGTGAGTTCTGCTGGTGACTGCACCGAAACACTAAACAGTATGATGACATGCTTTTATTATTGGCACAGGAGTCCTTTCTTAAAAAAAGAATCAAAAGATTCTCTTTATCCCTTTTATTTATTGAACTTGTCACTTCATTTCCAGGAAGTACATTTCAATGGTGTTAGCAATCTCCCAAAACCTCACTTAAGGAGGCCATTGTTCATGCACAAGGTCAACAGGCAGGTTTTTAATCATAGGCAAGAACCATACAGATGGGACACAGGACAGCAATTAGAAGCCAACCTTTTTTTAAAACCCATCTCTGATTGAGGCTAACTGTAGCTGACTCAATCATTTACTGAATAGTGCAAGTTGCCAAAAATGCTACTCAAAACTAACTCCTTCTGACTGGTTTTGAGAAGCTGAACTGCCTGAAATCAAGTGGTAAATGGACACTTAAACATTTGAGGCATCCAGGACAAAAAAAAAAGTGATATGCAAAAAGTATTAGTACTTGACTAAAATGGCCTCTAAAAGAGTGAAGTTTACATGGGTGATATTTTAAAAAGAAAGAGTGAACATACTGCAATTGAATGGCAATCACTAGGTACTGAGTACAACTAAAAAGTGATTTGGTGTACAATTGGAGGGAACACTGCAGAAAACCGACCAGAATTTTATACTTTAAGCCTGCTTAAAGGCTAGCTTGCTACATAAAAATCAAGTTCTGCATCAGCCACTCCACAGAGCTTGTGCCAACAAAGGTTTACAATGAAAAAAGGGGAATTGTTCAACCGAGAGATCAAGTTGGGTGACATCTTAACTAACAATCTCTTTTAATTTTAATTTCCAAATTTAGTCTAAATTTTGAAAAATAGATCTAATTTCATCACTGTGATATTGCAGCTGCAAATAAGACTTGTTCAAGACACCTCACCTTACTCAGGTCTTTAGTGGTAACACCGTCGTCATCACGACAAGGCAGTTTGTGAACGAATGCCAACATTTGATATTTGGCTCGTATGAATTCTGCCTTGGTGGGGCTGTGGTTTAAAGAAATACATAAAAAGGCACATTTTAGCAATAATATAACTGCAATCTCAATAAGTTTGTTGCAATTTCACAGTCAGTCAATCACAAGGTCAGACCCATCACTACCATAGCGATGACTGTACAGACCAGAAATCACTATTTCAAGATCCACAGGAAAAGATCAGCAGCAATTTATTTATTAGTTATAATTCCCAAACAACAGGATGAAATTCCTATGGATCAGATCCATATAATAATGAAATCTAAGGTAATCTATGCAAATTGTACACATCCTGAAATTTTCATTTAAAAATAAATTGTTGAATGAACTAATCACATTTTGGAACATAAATCAGCTACTACTTGCATGAAAAAGATGGGGAGCAAACAGATTTCACTGAAGAGAGAATGGTCTGTGTATATGCAATTTCAGTACAGCAGCCTTGGATTTTTAAAAGGCGAATGGAACTCACTGTACTTTATCCTGAGGATTTGGTTTGCGCCGTCCACTTTGCACTTGGGCTGGATCAAGCAGTGAGTGTTCCCAGATTGAGTTGGCTCCATTACTTGCTAAGGTCTGCACCATCTAAAATAAGGTTAAATGAAGATAGCCATTTAGAAATCGTTTCTAAAGACAAAAATTTTACTTTTGTGGCCAGATAATTCATTCACTTGTTGAGCTGAAGTATTTGTGTCTGATGATGGATGTTACCAGTGTTAGAAACTTTATCAGCGACCAGGCATAGGGGTGCCAATATGTCAACATTCTGGGACACAGAGTGAAGGAACAAGAATTTTCACCACAAACTTTGTCACTACACAGCAAATTCTTGAGATCAGTTTGCCCTGAGTTGTCAAGTCACCCAGCAGCTGCTCCCAGCAGGAAGTTATAGAGTGGCACTACTACATAAAAGGCTGAATACATCCAAGGGGGAATGATAGCTCACTGGGACAGTCAGTCAGAGAGAGAGAGAGAGAGAGCCACATAGAGAAAAAAGAGAAAGTGTGAGACAGCCAGAGAGAGAGAGCGCGCAAGCGACAGCAGGGCAGCCACACAGAGCAGGGGAGAGGGGGCACAGGGGAGAGGAGGAGAGGGAAAGAGGGGGCACGCGAGAGAGAGCCAGACAGCCAGAGAGAGAGCATGTGAGAGAGAGCCAGACATAGCCAGAGAGAGTAAAACCAGAAAGAGAAAAAGAAAACTGATTTCATTCACAGATGCACAGATAGAGTCACATCATAAAGCACAACACCATGCTGATTTTAGTGTAGGCGAGGAAAAGAAGAATCTTATATCACACTACTTATCTGATATGAATCAATATGAATCAACATGAATCAACATGCAGCAGGATGGCACAGTCATTGGCACTGCTGCCTCACAGCACCAGGGACCCAGGTTCAATTCCGGCCTCGGGTGACTGTGTGGAGTTTGCACGTTCTCTCCGTGGCTGCGTGGTTCCAGTTTCCTCTCAGCCCAGAGATGTGCAGGTTAGGTTGATTGGCCCCTTGGTGTCATGGAGATTAGCAGGGTAAATACATGGGAGAACGGGGATCCTGACTGTTGTTGGTGCAGGCTCCATGGGCTGAATAGCCTCTTTCTGCACTGCAGGGATTCTATGCTTTACCAAATAAACCTGTTGGACTTTAACCTGGTGTTGTGAGACTTCTTACTGTGTTCAAAAATCTTTGCCAGTCTCTGCAAACAGTCTGTTCAAATCACTTACAATCCTCCTCTCCCCCATGAAAAAGACAAGGCTTTTTTTCTGGGAAAAGAATCACTAGGGAAGGGAACAGGAAACCAAACAAGATAGCAGGTTGACACAAGAAATTAGATTTACTAATCTGCTTAGTGCAAATCAGTCCCATTTCAAAAACCAAAAAATAGAATAAACCACTTCAATCAGGCAATTACGATGAAACAAAAATGTCTTCAATGTATTAGTTAAAACCTAAAGTTTACGTTATATTTAAAGCTGAGAACTTCTTTCCAGCAAAGAAAAAACATGTAATCTGGGTAACCAAGGATAGATTGAAATAGATGGGGAAACAGTACATTTGAATTATATCCACTTCATGTAATCTCATGTATGCAATATGCTTAGAATATACAGCACAGAAAATCTAGCCCTCCCATTTTTTCACATCTAAATCTACCATCATAATCAGATGTTCACCTAGTCACCCCTCAAATGTTGAACTGTTTCTACTCTAAGCAATACTGTAATTTGCTGGCACTTCCCATGTTCTAAAATTCATTCCATTTACATTCATGTTGTGTGGTGGATCTCAGAGCCCTGGTGGCACTTAGAAGAATGAGGGGTGATTTAATGTAAATGCACAATGTTCTAAAGGGGCTCGACAAGGTAGGCAGCAGAGGTTGGTTCCCATGGCCTGTGAATGGCAGAGCACAGGTGTGGGGCAGGTCATTTACAACTGAGATGAAGGGATTTTTCTTCAGAGGGTCGTGAATCTTTCCAATTCTCCACCTCAAAGGGGTTTGCAGATGCTCCGACAGAGTATGTTTAAGGCGGAGATGGATGGATTTTTGGTCTCTCAGGGAATCAAGGGGTTTGGGGAGCAGACAATAGTGGAGCGCAGGCAGATCAGCCCTGATTAGACTGAATGTTGGAGCAGGTTCAAAGGGCCTTACGGTGCACTCCTGCTCCTATTTCTTATGTCCTTAAAACAGCCTGACACTTCCTGTTAATATTCAAATGTGAATAACAGTCACTTGAGGAAGGAAAAGGGGGCAACTGGTGCCCACTCCCGAACACAGAAACCCTTAATTTTATTTGCATTTTCAAATGGGGTTACAAGAGCACGTTTTGAGAAATTCCAGCCTAAAGCAAAAAAGTAACTGGAGCATTTTATTTTCTTCAATTAACTTCTACAATTAATTATTCCATAAATCCTTTCTAACATATGCTCAGAAAAATTGGGAATCTTCTCCACAAATGCAAATGAAATGTCTAATCAGTAGGACAACACAGTAAATGAACAAGGCCATGAAATATATAGTAGAGGTTACAAAGAACAAGTGGGTGAATGATTTTTTTCCCCTCAACTTCCCTTCTTTTCAATCCTGCTCAGATTTTGAGTTTGACAATATTTCAATAAGTCCCTCATAGTATTGTGATGAATTATTTGCTCCTCTTCCATTCTTAGTTTTGCATTTAGATGATCACACCATTTTTAAAAGCCCTTATGAGGGTTGTTAATGTCATCTTCCTCATTATAAACTTGTCTGGAACATTTAATTACAATAGCAGGCTTAGCTTGAATAGATTTTCAGGCTTGCACAAATGCCAACATCATTTCTCAAAACACCAACTGGTTTCAGGTGTACTATTCAATTATCTGTCAATCTAGAAGCTTTGAAGCCATTCATGGTTCTATGTTCAACTCCATCAACTACCAGTGTCACTTATTCAGAAGTGTACAAGCATTGTATTCTACTTAAGTATGAACCAAGATTTCAAACCCATCTTTGCCAAGACCACCTTCTTCCATCCCTTCCTCCTCCAATCTGGTGCAAAATATTCTCATCCACGTCTTTACCACAGATGAGGTTTCTCAAAAGCTTTCCTCCACAAGTTCTCCACATCCATCCATCACAAACTTCAGTTAATTCAAAACTTTAATGCCCCAGGACTCAGTGCTTGAAATTCTACACGGTGACCTTGTCATTGTCCATCTCTGCTGGACTCTTCTTCAGTGAATCAGTTTCAAAATCCTCATTTTATCTTTCAAATCCATCCACAACCCCTCTCCAACTCATTAGGGAAATTTCTGCAGCTACATGTCCAAACCCATAATCTCTGTCCCAGGGACACTAGTTTACAAGTATTCTCAAGTGCTCATCTCAAAAAGCCATGGAAAGTAAATGCTTGTACTTCTGTCTTCTGTATTTCTCTTCCAAAATCTTTCCACCTAGCTGCTTCGCTACCTTCCTTCAAGCCTCCTAAAAGCATTCATCTGGTTCATCTTACATTTTGCCTCCTCTCCTGCTCATCAATCCTCACAGTTTAACCTT
Source organism: Mustelus asterias (assembly GCF_964213995.1). Lineage (NCBI taxonomy): Eukaryota > Metazoa > Chordata > Chondrichthyes > Carcharhiniformes > Triakidae > Mustelus > Mustelus asterias. The sequence continues at coordinate 17,934,530 of NC_135812.1, forward strand.
ATCGATTGATCCAACTTTTAAAAAAGCTTGAATGCTTAATAAATGAAGGTGTACTTTTCCAATCTCATTTTGACTTGCTTTTTAAATGCACTGACAATTTTCTAAAGTCATTTTAACATGTAGATTGAGAGGGTGGCTGACCTCTCTCTATTTTGGTGTAGGCAAGTCCATGCAGGATCCAGGGAGTTAATCTTTGGCTACCATGTACCAATAGCTTGCATGGCAATCCAAATTTTACCAGGCAGCAGATGTTCACAAAAAGGAACACATTGCCACCAAATAGTAATTAGAAAGATCTTAAAATAATACTTGCAATAAGCTTTGCTTGATACAAGTATTTTTTTTGGGGGGGGGAATACCAGATTGCACACATCATCATAGTTGATTAACAATGCTAACAAAGATGTACCCAAAAGCCTGCATTTTGTATTACAAAATGCCCTTGTCTATAAACCAGATTTCAATCCATTAAAAAGAATATGATCTGGGAAACTACTTGCTTTTCCTGACTGAACCTAATTATTTTGGTGAACCAATTCTAATTTAATGTCATTGATTTTTCCTCTCTGCCCTTGTTAGCAGTTCACTACATTATGTAGAACCAAAAATCAAGTTATTTTTAAAACTGATGCAACTCCTATTCAGTTGCAAACAAGTGCTTGCATGCAACTACAGGACAATATATTTTAAATCCATCTCAAAATTGCAAAAAGCTTACCTTCACAAGATGTACCTCATTACAACTACTCACCTGGTTATATTACAAAACTGATGTCCACAATTTCTGCTATTTCAGAAAGGCATATTTCAAAGAATGGATTCTGCCAACTCAATTTTCTTTCATGGGTAAATAAAACTGTCCATGGGCAAAAATGGCATAAGCTACAAGCAACTGACCCAAAGTTTAACTGAAACAAAGTTTGTAGAAGCTGTGTGTTCATACAAATCGCTCAAATACAGTCTTGGACTTCACGTTGGGGGCTTGGTTCTTAAAATAATTTTATATTGTAGCAAATAGCACCAAGGTTGCAGTGTTACGCACAAGACCTATCATCTGAGTATGCTGTCCTGGTTTTCATTCACCACTGTATTATGAACACCGCCAGGCCTACGGAAGAACATTTTTATATTTTACACATCTGATCCACATGCTCAAAACACTGGACAAATTAAGTCCTAGATGCTGTGAGGAGTGGAGTTTTTTTTTGTTCTGAAAGCATTTCCATTTCTGCTGATGCAATGTTCTTGTTACAATGAACAATCAATAATGTAAAAACACCTTTAATGAACCCAAACAACAGAATAAATCTGCACAATCAAGAAACATCTCAGCTAATGATTTACTTGAGTTAATTTGTCTTCCTTATATGGGATTCCAGAATAGTGAAGGACTATTTATTATTTTATCATCATACATCATTCAAAGCAGATCATTTAAATTTTACATGACTACTTCTACAACAAGTCAATTTTGAATTCAAGAGCAGTGCTACCACTGGCCTTCTGGCATTTATTCTTCCTCTCTCTACAATCCTAGGAGGGACAGTGTTACAAAATATTCCTGCAGAGGGTCCTGTGCAACCTTATTCTATAACAGGCCAACTCCTTTAGGAGAAAAATAAATTGATTATCCTATGAGTTTAAAGTTTATTTTTATTAGTCACAAGTAAGGCTTACATTAACACTGCAATGAAGTTACTGTGAAATTCCCCTAGTTGCCACATTACGGCACCTGTTCGGGTCAATGCACCTCACCAGCATGTCTTTCAGACTGTGGGAGGAAACCCACGCAGACACAGGAAGAACGTGCAAACTCCACAGACAGTGACCCAAGCTGGGAATCGAACCCGGGTCCCTGGAGCTGAGTGCTAACCACCACTCTTCAACCGTATGCCTCACATGCATCTGTCCATGACATTACATTATTATTCTTTTTTTTTTAGACCAATCTTTCAGTCTGCAACTCCCTCTCGTTCTCTCCCAGTCTACTTTAATCTCTGTTTTAAACTTTCTATAATCCATCAATAAATTCGACACAAAAATTAAGGACAGCCTTTTTACACGTTGAATCTCTTATACAGTCAACACTTCAACTTGGAATAAACATGATCACTGTCAGAGAATGAAGGAAGAAAGAAAACTATTCTCTTTGATAATTCAAGTTGCTACCCAGTAATCATGAACAAAAATCAAAAAGCAATATCTAACCCCCAGAAAAATAACTTTCAAATCCTTATTTAAAACAGGAGAATGCAAAATTACTCAAAATGTCTGACAAATGAGTTTTTCATCAGCATTCAATTCACTTATCATTTTCCTCCCACTGATGTTGCAGAATGCCAACTTCAAAGCAGGTTATTTTTCCAAAAACTAGTTACTTAACTACAGCTAATAAAACAAGCCTCAAAATATTTATATGTATTTGAGTGAATACTTAAGATTTAATTGAGTGGAAGTTCATATCTCTCCAGTTTACAATCCAATACAAACAGGTTTCCTATAATATCCATTATTGCTTTTTAAAATAATGTGCATCATAGCATGCATGTCATTCAATTGCCAGGCAATGACCATCGCCTCCAACACATCTTCCCTTGACATTCATAGCATTAGCAATACTGAATAACTCACCAACAGCACTGACTAGAAATTTAACTGAACCAGCAAAATAAATACTGAAAGCAGGTCAGAAGCTGGGAAGACAGTGGTGAGTATCTCGCACCTGGACTTCCCAAAGCCTGCACATTCTGTACAAAGCACAAGTCAGGAGTGTGATGGAATACTTTCCACTTGACTGGATAAGCATTGTTCCAACAACACTCCAGAAGCTTAACAGAATCCAGGACAAAATAGCCCTGATTGGCACCCTATCAACCACCTGCAAGTTTCTCTTAAGTCACATGTCATCCTGATGTGGAGATATTTCACTGTTCCTTCATTGGGAGTCAAAAACCTAAAAACTCCCTGTGCATGTATCAATTTCACATGAATCAGAGCAGTTCAGGATGGCAGCTCACCATAATCTTCTCCAGGGCAATTAGAAATGGGACAACTAATGTTGGTTTTGCCAGTTACAGTCATATCCCATGAACAACTAAAAAATACAACTGAAAAGACCAAGAAAGGAAATTACAATTAAAAGTAATGTCGGCAACAACTGTTGATTTACCAACATGTTGCAACCCAGAGGAGCAACAGGGGAAATTGTACTTGCAAATTCATATCTCTACTCAATCACTGGACTGAAAGGGAAGAAAAGGAGAGACTTGGGTGTTCAACATTTCATTCATTGAAAACTATAAACCAAATTTATAACTGACCACTGGGCTCTCAACAATGAATGTATGAATTAACCTAATAATTAAGTATAGAATACCATTCACAACAACATAAAGACACAGTCTTGTGGTCTTGAACCTGCAGGGACTGAAGCAACAAAATAAAATGATCCTTCTCCAAGATCCTGATTAAAGTATATATATGAAGAGGTCAAGTGCTGCAGAACTCAGGAGCCTAACCAGATTGATTGAAAATATAATTAGAATACTACAGGAACAAGCTCCTGGAGAATGAACAATCATTTAGTCAAAAGGTCAATGCATTAGACATCAATGAAAATACAGAAGTCTATCACCAGCCTTTTACCTAACGAGTATGGGCATCCTTTTTTGCTCTCCTGGAACAACTAGATACTTGGGGTCCAACCACCATTACTTTTGGTTAATTATCAGTAACCTCTGAAGCAGCAAACATGCTATTGTGTTAGTAGCATATTTCCATTTACAGCTTTGAATTCAAAATATCATAGTAAAAATCCAGCTTCCCATAAACACAGCAGGTTGTGTATATATGTCATTTCCAAAATTATTGTGCCTTTAGCAAGACTTATTTTACTAGCAATAAAAGGCAAAGTTGCCATAATCCCAGATGATCATAGGCTGCGACTGCCGGTGATTTAACCTGAGGTTAAACTCCGTACCTCAGGCGAGGGGCGAGGTTGAGAAGGCAGATCTTCATGAATAACCTCAGCCAGTAAGGGAATTGAACCTGTGCTGTTGGTTTCAGTTTGCATCGCTAACCAGCTGTTCAGCCAACTGAGCTCAACCCCAATACCATGCATTTAACCAGCTTATTTCACTTCTCTACACAATACATTCACAGACCATGTACCTATTTCATACAGAAAAATACTGAGTTCTCCAAAAACATCTAGAACAAAAAAAGTTTTTAAAATCTGCCAAAAATATTATCGGAGATATCTGTGCTCCTCTAATTCTGGTCTCTTCAGCTTTCCCAATTTTAATTACTCTACTATTGGTGGCCATGCCTTCAGCTGCCTAGGTCCTTAACTTTGGAACTCCTTCTCAGCCTCACTACCTTGCTTTCCTTCAAGACACTCCTCAAAACCTACCTCTTTGACCCAACTTTTGGTCATCTGCCCCAATAATACTCAGGCGGCTCAGTGACTTATTTTGTTTTAAAGCTTGGGACATTTCGGTACGTTAAAAGGTGTGATATTGCTGTTGAAGTTCTATAAATCCTTAACTTATAACTGCTGTCCTGGAGAACAGGATTGGAAAGTTTAGCAAAGTGGTAAATTATTTAATTATCGACTCCTTTCCTATAATATTTTTAAACTCCTCCTACTTGTAAAGGAAATGCGTGGGTGTGTCCCCGAAGCACCATTTGCAATGCAGCACAGATCTTTGGCATTATCCACACAATTAGTCTCATTTGATGGAGCATAATATATGGAAATATAATAATTTCCACATTACAAGATCTGCTCCACTCCTAATGCACACTGGAGCCAGAACAAAGTAGCAATTAAAAAGCTTGCAGATTACATGAAAAGGAAGGAGAAATACTGTAGCCGGAAAAATCACAGCAGCAGCCAAATTGCTCTGGCAAGCCTCAAAGCCACCTAATGGGACATTCTCCACATATGCATCTAGACAAAGGACGCCCACAGGCCATTCAATGCTGGTCAGCATGACAGGGAGATTTAGCCCAAATGAGATTCCATAACAAGAAAAATGAAACTGAATACTCCAGAATAGAGCATTTTTCAACTTTGACATTATGACACTGTCTACAAGGCACGAGTCAGGAGCGTGATAGAATGTCATTTGTTTTCTGGGCTAAAGAGAGTCTAATATGGATACCTAGTACTTACATGTTCAAGCTTAAACAGAAAATAGGTATTTTTCTTTTTCCCTTAGTATTTAGATTTCTGAACACTTTATATAGAATAAAATTACAATTTCAACTGCATCTAAAAAAAACCTGAGTTTGAATAGATAAAAGCTGCAACTGTCTGCAGTTCTAACTGTTCTTTCTGTACTACAGAAAAGCCAAAAAATGTCTGCTCCTTAACAAGGGGTATGTGACCAGTAATTCAAGAACCAATAACACAAATAAAATGCAAAGCGAGGCAAAAAGACTTTTGAGCTCTTGTACAGTCAAAACGTTTGCCTGTTTCTGCTTAATAAGCTACTTCTATGTACCATATTTCATTGCCCATTCAAGAAAGTGGAACATGGCCACCCACTTTACACGTCTGTCATTCTGTCCCTTGGCTGGTCTTTAGCAAATTTACCAATTCCAATGGGGACACTACCCGACCATTGCTTCGTGAATGCTGCTCTAACTTCAACAAATCTTTGATCTCAGCAGTGAAGGGAAATTACCAACATTAATTTGTCCTATCATTCATACCCAAGCATATCAATGTGATTGGAACCATAAGATTTTGTTCTCTTTATACATCTACAAATATCTAAAGGACACCTTTTAGCTTTCAATTGCACTATCCTAAATTCACGTGATCCTTTCATCCAAGGGAAATTAAAAGTAGGTTAGCTCAAGAAAATACACCCTCTGAAACTATCTTTACTCTACAGGTAAGAATAGCTGAGATAACTCCCGCATTCACACGTTACTCACATGTAAGAGAGTTGGAGACCATGAACTGTGCCGAAGATGTTTCACCATCGAAATGTGTCGACCAAGGCTGCGATGAACACTGCAGCATTCATCACAAACTAGCACTCCACGGTTAATTGACGCCCAACCAGGATCTGTGCAAATTACAATATGCAATTAGTGGATACATGCTATTTCAATTAAGGAGTTGCTGTTTTTAAACAAGGTAAAAATAAAAATGTAATCTTTGCTGAGCTACTGAAATAAGTTTACAGGAAGAGCAATTTACAGGATTTCATGCATGACAATCATTGGAAACAGTATGCTGTAAGCAGAGCTAAGCAATCCCACAAGAAATGGAGCAAATCGAAGCACTACAGTCCTGCCACATCTGGTCAGGAATATTGGTGTACAACTGAACAATTAATCGAATAAGGTCAATGAGTATCATCATTGAATCTCTCACCAACACCACCTTGGGCATCACCATTGACTAGAAAATTAACTGGATGAGTCTTATAAACACTGACTACAGGAACAAGCAAAAGCTGGGCACACTGCAGCAAGTGACAAAACTTTTCCACTGTCTACAAGGTACAGATGATGTGGAGATGCCAGCGTTGGACTGGGGTAAACACAGCAAGTCTCACAACACCAGGTTAAAGTCCACAAGGAGCAGCACTCCGAAAGCTAGTGGCTTTTGCTACCAAATAAACCTGTTGGACTTTAACCTGGTGTTGTGCGACTTCTTACAAGGTACAGTTCAGCAGTGTGATTCTGAGTGCAACTCTAACAACATTAAGAAGCTTGGTACCATTCAAGATAAAGCTGTCAGCTTGATTGGCATCCTATCCATCACTTTAACATTCTTTCCACTTGTGCTGCACCATGGCAGCAATTTGTACCATCTACAAAATACACTGCAGCAACCTGCCAAAGTTTTCTTGGCCAGCGCTTCACAAATCTGCAATCTCTGCTACTTGGGAAAACACGGGCAGCGGCTTCCACTTGCAAGTCCCCCTCCAAGTAGCACACCTTCCTGAATTAGCAACATATTGCCTTTGTCAATGCTGGGTCAAAGACTTGGAACTCCCTTCCAAACAGGACTACATAAGAACCAAGAGAAGTAGACCATAAAGTCCCTCAAGCTTGCTCTGCTTTCAGAATGATCTTTTGATTTCAAGAAAAAAAAATGCTCTATCTCAGCCATGGAGCATCCATAACCCTCCACTGTAGAGATTCCGAAGATTCACAACTGAATGAAGAACCTTCTCTCCATTTTGGTCCCAAACGATCATCTCTTTATTTTGAGACTATGCTCTGTATTCTAGATTCCCCATCCAGAGGAAACAACCTTTCAGTGTCTACCCTGTCAAGCCCTTTCAGAATCTTGTACGTTATCTCTCATCATAGAACAACTTTCTCATCCCAGGATCTTGTCTGCCTCTAATGCCCCATGCCTCCCTATCAATTTAAGGCATATCCTTCTTAAATACAGAAATTAAAATGGTGTACAGTACTCCAGATATGGTCTCAGACCTATACAATTGTAGCACGTACTCCCTTTCACATGTACTCCAGCCCCTTGGCAATAAAGGCCAACATACCCTTCCCCATACTAATTTCTTGCTGTATCTGCATACTAACTTTGTACTCCTTGCACAAACCCACCCATGAACATACAAGTTTCACACCTTTTTAAATAAATATTCTTTTTTTAAATTCTTATGACTGAAGTGAACAACTTTACACTTCTCCACATTATACTCCAGCTGCCAAATTGCTGCTTAAATCACTTGACCTGGCGAGATCTCTTTACAATCTTTGTGCTCTCCTTATGGCTTACATTCCCACCAGCTTTATATCATCAGCAAATTTGCTTACATTACACTGGGTTTCCTCACCCAAGTCATTCATATAGATTGAAATAGCTAAGGCCACAGCACTGATCCTTGCTGCATTCCCACTAGTTACAGCCTGCCAACATGAAAATGCACCGTTTAACCCCTACTCTGCTACCTGTCTGTTGGTTTATTTACCAAATAAACCTGTTGGACTTTAACCTGGTGTTGCGAGACTTCTTATTGTGCTTACCCCAGTCCAACACCAGCATCTCCACATCATGGCTACCTGTCTATTGACCAATCACCCATCCATGCTAATATATTATCTCCAACTCCACGAGCCTTTATCTTGCCTATAAACCTTTCATTTGACACCTTTGTTGAATGACTTTTGGAAATCCAAGTAGCATTTATTAGCTTCCCTTTATCCACCTGACTAATTATATTTGCAAAAAATCCCAATAAATTTGTCAATTATTTCCTTTTGCAAAAGCCATGTTGATTTTGTCTGATCATACTTTAATTTCCTAAATGCATTGTTAAATAACAGATCCCAGCACTTTCCTGACAAGTGATGCCAGGCTAATTGGCATGTAGATCCCCATTTTCTCTCTTCCACAGAAAATTTATGATTGGGGCGGTCATTCTGCCCATCATATGCCAGTCCAGTTACCCAGTCTAATTTCACATTCCTGCGCTGGATCTGGAGGCCTGTGGCTCTCCTTTCTTGAATAGCAGTGTAGCAGTTTAATGTTAAGTATCTTTCAATCCTCAGATTGCTCGGGAATCTGGGGAATTTAGGAAAATCATAACCACCATCTCTACCATCTGGTTTAAGGTTGGATAGTAGGATCTGGTGAGAGGCCATGCTGCCCAAGTCACCACTGGTCTCCCATTGTGACAGCAGGTCAATTTGCAGCATTAACTTCCCAGGAAATCCCGTGTAATGAATATAAACGGTGACTTTCTACTCTTTGATGGAATTTCAACTACAAAACAACTCAGTTCAATTCGCTGGACAAACTGCTAATTATCAGCACAGGCACCGCAGCAGAGACCAGAAGGTAGAACTACAAGTACAAACTGAATTCCTAAAATTTATCACAGCTGCAAGAAATGGAATATCTTTAGAACAGATGATGCTGGTAAAAAATGATAGAATTGCTTTAGGTCTCAAATGTACATCAGGAGAAAGAAAATTGCAATGCAACTGCGGGACACAATTTTATAGCATGTCCTGAATTTCAACAAGGTCTTTAAAGGGGTTCTCATTACTGCAATTTATTGGAGGAAAACAGCATAATGCATTGAAGTTTTCATATCAGCCATTGAGTGGTGGTGGAATGAAGAGGAGAGAAAATAAATAACTGGCTAAGCCACCCACCTTCACACATCCTAGCAACCAAGTCAAGAGCTTGATTTCAGCCAAGCTGTCAGTTGATTTTGCTCCTCATTGTTTAAGTCTCATCTCATTATGGGTTTAGCCTTTGGTATTCAATTTAAATCTAAAATAATCGTATAAGTGTATATCATGTTCATGGCTTTAGCTTTTCGGGGAGTTACAAACCTCAGATCTGTTACTGCATTCCTGAAGTCAACTGCAATTTCAATTATTTGCCACATGGGGGCTGCAAACATTTGCAGAAATTCAGTCCAGGTCAAAATGTTAAACATGTTTTTATTATCAAAAACTCCACTCGCCCTTGAACGACCATTCTCCGATTTCTAACTAAGCAAATCTGTAATCTCCAAACCAAACAACAGACTTAGTGGTAGCAGTTTGTACTGAGAACATCAATATAAATTAGACATAATTAATCCTTGAGCCTGGGACAAATAGAGCTAACCTGAAATTTGACAGAAGCTGCTCTTAAGAGTCCAGCAACTTCGAAGATGGTCTTGTAGCAAGCTTGAGTAATTAATTAAAACACTGGGGTGAGCGCACATTAAATGCAGAATGAGAGAGAAACTGGCTCATTTCCCCATAACAAAAAATAATTTTCAACAACTATTTTGCGTGGAAATGCAATTAAATTTCGGATCAGATTTGGCATGTCTCATTCACCTTTCAATCCGAAATCACGCAGACCTATTGTGATGAGGTGGACGAAGACAACCTGCACTATTCAGTGACATGCAGAGGAATTCCCAGTGTCTCCTTCCTACCCAACTATCACTGCCTGCCCCCCGCCCCCCACCCCCTTCAATACATACTGCCAAAGTACGGCTGAATGGCCACCTTCTGCACTGTAAAGATTCTGTGATAATGGCTCCTCTATGAACCTTTGATTTGATTTATCACGTGTATTAGCATACAATGAAAAGTATTACCTTTTTGCGCGCTATACAGGCAAAGCATACCATTCATGGCGAAGGAAAGGAGTGTGTAGAATGTAGTGTTACAGTCATGGCTAGGGTGTAGAGAAAGATCAAATTAATACAAGGTAGGTCCATTCAAAAGTCTGATGGCAGCAGGGAAGAGGCTGTTCTTGAGTCTGTTGGTACGTGACCTCAGACTTTTGTATCTTTCTCCCGACGGAAGGTGGTGGAAGATAGTATGTCCGGGTGCGTGGGGTCCTTAATTATGCTGACTGCTTTTCCAAGGCAGCAGGAAGTGTAGACAGAGTCAATGTGTGAGGCTGGTTTGCGTGATGGATTGGGCTACATTCGCGACCTTTTGTAATTTCTTGCGATCTTGGGCAGAGCAAGAGCCATACCAAGCCGTGATACAACCAGAAAGAATGCTTTCCATGGTGCATCTGTAAAAGTTGGAGAGAGTCGTAGCTGACATGCCAAATTTCCTTAGTCTTCTAAGAAAGTAGAGACGTTGGTGGGCTCTCTTATCTATAGCGTCTGCGTGGGGAGACCAGGACAGGTTGTAGGTGATCTGGACACCTAGAAGCTTGAAGCTCTCGACACTGCTTTAGGTTTCACTGTGCATGATATGCTTCAAAGTGATTGAAAGATAAAAGGTTCTACATAGGTGTAACTATTAAAAAGAAAAACGGTTCTGCTTCTTTACTTCCTCCCCTTTAATAGGAGAACTGCAAATGCAGCTCTTTCCCTTTTCCAAACTACAATCGAAAATCAACTTGATGGTTATATAAACGCTAACACCGTACGTAGCTTAACATTACAGGCACCAAAACCCACCGCTTTGGTAAATAGGCAATATACCAATACTATCTTGACACCAAGGAGATCATCTTTTCACCACATATTCAAACGATTAAGCCTTGGCTTACGACAATATACCAGATAGCCACAAGCAAATCACCTTCAAATGTTCATATCTGACCCAGGGCCAGTCGTGTTCTGTTTATACTGGCCCTGGACGAACAGAACAAACGTTAATACCAGAAATTTAATTTGGTATTGGTAAAAGCAAAATACAGCAGATGCTGGAAATCTAAAAATAGCAAAGTGCTGGAAACATTCAGCAGGACTGGCAGTATCTGTGGAGAGGGAAGCAGAGTTTAGGTTTCAAGTCAAGCTCAAAATTGGTAAAAGCTACAGTCCCAGAGCAGCTATGATTTAGATTCAGCTGTATAATTGAAGTTGCTTCCCTCAACTGTAAAAAAATAAACTTGCACTTATATAGCACTCTTCACAATCACAGGACATCCAATTGCATTTTAAAGCCAAATAAGAACTTTTTGAAGGGTGGTCACAGTTGACATGTAGCAAACAACAGCCCATTTGTGTACAAGTTTCCACAAACAGCAACAAAATCCATTACCAGATAATCCAGCATTTTTTCCCAGTAATTTAGGTTGAGAAACAAGTATTGGCTTGGACACAGTTCAACAAGCTAGAGAAGCTCATTTACAAACAAAACGGACCTTAGTAACCAGGGCATGGGAGAGGGAGATGCAAAAAGTGCTAGTTACTGGGGCCCATGTCTTGGGGGAAGCAGGCTAAGACAGCATGATCCCCCTCTGAAACGACCACCTCAATGCCCCAGAGACACATGACCATATCCACAAGCTGCACTAACTCTGAAACCTGGCCAAGTCAACAGGGTAGTGTCCTAATTGCCCAACTCCCGGGAGATCTAACTGACAGGCAGAACAATACTAGTGCACCTTCTCTCCCCAGGCCTTGGTCAGTCTTCGTGCTGTGATCAGAGCTCACAATTAGCAGCTCAGATGAACAAGATGCAGCACTGCCCTTGGGCCAGTGATGCAGAAGTGAGTAGGTAAAAGTTGCTTTGCCACCTCCAACTGGATTTACAGGAATAGAAATGCAGTTGACTTTAACTGTCCTCTAAAATAGATCAAGCCATTCAATTGCATCTAACCGCTGTAAATTTCACAAGGAGAAAGGAAACTGGATGGGTCACCAAGCATCAACCTAGGGACTAGTAACACAGCAAATCTAGCCTTATCGAAATTACTAACATCTGAGGGTTTGTGCCAAAATTGGCAGAGTTGTTCCAGACTAGTCAAGCAACAGCCTGATAATCATTCTCAGAATTATAACTTAATAGACAATGTACCAGATCCCATCACTACCTACTGACAGGTGAGACCCAGTATAGATAGCAGCACAGTTATATACAGTCAGAAGGGAATTGCCTTGGAGTTCTCAACATCGACTTAGGACCCCATGACATCTCATGGCATCAAGTCAAAAAAGGGCAAGGAAGCCTCCTACTTACTACCATCCCCCCTCCAGCTGATGAACTAACAAGGAGGAAGAACTACTTGATCTTGTCATCACCAATCTACCTTGTTCATAACAATATTGGTAGGAGTGACCATCGCACAGTCTTTGTGGAGACAAAGTCCCATCTGCACATTGAGGATACTCATTATGTTGAGTGGCACTACCACAATGCTAAATGGAATAGATTTCAAACAGATCTGGCAACTCAGGATTAAGCATCCATGAGGTGCTGAGGACCATCAGCAGCAGCAGACTTGTGCTCCAGCAGTAGCTGCGCCTTTAGCCAAGTTCTTTCAGCACAGCTTCAACACTGACATCTACCCAGCAATGTGGAAAGCTGCCCAAGTGTTTCCTGTCCACTAAAGCAGGCCAATTTTAACCCAGCCAATACCGCCTCATCAGTCTACTTGCAATCATGCACAAAGTGATGTTAGGAGTCATCAACAACGCTATCAAACAGCACTTACTCAAAAACAAGCTGCCTCAGTTTGGGTTCCACCACTGCAACTCAGCTTCTGACCTCATTACTGCCTCAGTCCAAATGGACAGAAAAGTTGAACTCAGCCACATTTGACTGAGTGTGGCATTAGGGAGCCCAAGCAATACTGAAGTAAATGGAAACCAAGGGGAATGTCAAAGTTGGAGTCACATCTCTCACAAAGGATAATCACTGTGGTTGTTGGAGGTCAATCATCTCAGTACCAGGACTTGACTATAGAAGTCCCACAGGGTACTGTCTTAGGCCCAATCTTCTTCACCTACTTTATCAATTACCTTCCCTCCAACATAAGGTCAGATATGCGGATGTTCTCTGATAATCATACAATGTTCAACACCATTCATGACTCCTGAAATACTAAGGCAATCTGTGCCCATTTGAGACAAGACCTGAACAATATTCAGGCTGGCACTAAGTATTAACAATTGCGCCACCTAAGTGCCAGTATCTACCATCTCTAACACAACAACACCCAATCAACCACCCCTGGCATATAATGGCATTACCATGACTGAAGCCCTCACTGTCAACATCCTTGGGGGTTACTGTTGACTAGAAACTGAACTGGATCAGCCATATAAATAGAGACTATGCGAGCAGGTCAGAAGCTGGGAATTCTGTGGCATATAGCTCATCTCTTGACTCCCCAAAGCGTGTCCACCATCTATAAGGCACAAGTCAAATGGAATACTCTCCAATTGCCTGGATGAGTGCAGCTCCAAAACATTCAAGAAGCTCGACACCATCCAGGAAAAAGCAACCTACTTGATTGGTACCCCATCCATCAAATTCAACATCCACCTCCTTCACCACCATCACCACAGCGGCAACAGCATACATCATCTACAAAACACATAGCGACAACTCACCAAGGTTCCTTAGACAACACCATCCAAACCTGCAACCTCTACCACTGAGAAGGGCCTGGGCAGAAGATGCATGAAGATTTTTTGCCACTTTTAAAATTTGGAACTGAAATGAGGAGACTTGCGCCAATCAAATACATTATTGTGAGTTTAAGATATTCTCACTTGTACATGGGAGTATTTTCCATGTTGCTTGTGTCTGTTGGGTGTTGCGGTCTGGACATTGCATAGGGCCAGGTTCAAAAAAGCGAAATTGTTTGCATGATATAAATGACCAAGTTGTGCGCAATTGTCTGAAAGCTGTGGTTGTAAAGTGTATCATAATGAAAGCTGTGCTTTCATGGGCTTTATAAAAGAGCCTTAAGAGTACAAAAGCTATGAGGTTTTGCTGAACCTATATAAAATATTTTGACCTCACCGTGACCCTGTGCCCAATTCTGGGCACTGGAAAGATATAATTTTTTTTAAAGAATCCCTATTGTCAGGAGGCGGCCATTCGGCCCATTGAGCCTGCACCAACAATATCCCACCCAGGCCCTATCCCCTTTACCCACGTATTTACCCTGCTAGTCCCCCTGACACTAAGGGACAAATTTAGCATGGCTTATCCACCTAACTTGCACACGTTTGGAGTGTGGGAAGAAACCCACGCAGACACGGGAAGAACATGCAAACTCCACACAGACAGTCACTCAAGGTCGGAATTGAACCTGGGTCCCTGGCGCCGTGAAGCAGCAGTGCTAACCACTGTGCCACCGGACTCTAATTTCTCATTCCTGAAGCCATTCCAGCAATCTCTTCTGAACTTCAGAAGGGATTGCCAGAATGGCTTCAGGAATGAGGGGTTACAGAGAAGCTGTGGCTGGTCTCTTTTGAGCTGAGAAACCCAAGGGGGTTTGATGGTCTGAATGAAATTTTGAAGGGTTCAGATAGACTAAATAGAGACTGTTTCCAAAGGCTGAAGGATTGATAATCAGACAGCCATGATTTAACTTCATTCAAGTTGATTGACAAAAGAACCAGAGGTGACACGAGGAAAATCTTTTACTCAAAGAGTGGTTAGGATTTGGAATGCATTCCCTCCCTGATATTGTGGGGGATATAGATTCAAATTAGCGTTCAAAAATAAATTAGATAAATAAATGGAGAGAAAATAGGGAAAGAACAGGTTGGGACGAGGTGCGGTAAGACTCACTGGATTTCTGTTCGAAAGAACAGTTGCAAATTTCAGTTGACTGAATGGCTTCTTTCTGAACTGCACTATTCTATTATATAAGATCCGGGGCACATCACAAAATTGCTCAACAGGGTTAAAAGGTGGAGGGGTGTGGTGGTGCACAATCATCAGCCCAGAAACAAGAGAAGCAGAAGCCCATGATTTGTCTCCCTGGCCTTGCTAAGTGCCATCCATCAAACAAAAATTGTACTGATCAAATTCAAGAATGTGTCATTTGAATACTCACATCACTGATTCAATTCTGCTTCCACAAGTCAGGGCCAGAAAGCAGAGACAAAAGAGAAGGGAGGGGACTTGCAAAATGGAAACTCTGCCTTATGGAGATTGACCTCTGCTGCAGAAACTTAAATTTTGTGTTTACGATCCATGTAAAAAAACAAGAAAAGGGGCAGGAAAATGGGTCTCAGCTCCACTGTCAAACCTTAAAATACAATCCAACAAAACCAAAACAATTACTTAAGGCTTAGAGGAAGAAAGCCATGGGGGCTGAGTTCAGCTTTTCCCCCTCTCAACAATGGAACACCATATTCTTGAAAGAAAAGTTCCGTTACTCTCAGAACACAATAGATCATGGGACAAGTGAAAGTTAATATCTGTTCAGGTTCAAAAATTGGCTAGGTTTTTCATACAGAAAGAGCAGAAAGAACTTGCATTTCTATGACAACTTTTAAATTATGGCACTTCCAAAAGTACATTCCAATAGGTTACTTTTGAAATGGAGTTACTCATAAGCAAATGCTGCAGCCAATTTTCACAGAAAGATTCCACAAACAGCAAATGAACAGCTACTTCTTGTTGCAATCTCTCCCAGCTACTGCATAGTATCCAACACATTATCAGAACTTAAAGAGAAGGAAAAAAGAGTCAAGCGGACTCGAAACATTAACTGTTTTCTCTCCCACAGATGCTGCCAGACCTGCTGAGTTTTGCTTTTGTTTCAGATTCCAGCATCAGCAGTATTTTGCTTATTTCACGGTTTTTTTTTTGGTGAAAAGAAGAATGCTTGTTTAGGCATACGCTGTTCATGTTTGAACAGTGTCATCAGATCGCTCACATACATCTTTGCACGTAGGTTTAGTGTCATCTCCGAAAAACAGCATCTCTGAAAATGCAGCACACCCTCACTGCTGCGCTTATGTGATCTTATCTGCCATAGGACTTGGAACAGTTTTCTGCATCAAAGAACATGAGTGCTACAGACTAAACATAGCTGATGTTTGTGAAAAGTTTAATTTAATGACACTACTTGCAACACGCATGTGGGTATCCGAGGAACAATTCTTCTGGTCACAAGTTAAGAATTTGTGCTTTTTGTCCCCCCATAATAAAGGTTCCAGATTTCTGCTATGTGTGCATAGCTAACCAAACCAATTTCATAAAATTGCTGCTTAGCATACATTTAGGTTCTTTTACTCGAAGGTACGGGATTCACTTAATTATTCTGGTTTGAACACATTTCCTTCCTTTTAGATTTCCTGCTTAACTTTGTGTTCCTCAAAAATCGAGAGAATGTCACAATTTCTACTACCTTTTGCACTGAGGTCAGCTAAAAGTTTGGGCTAAAGATGAGGCAATGTTATATCTCTCTTACCCCAACAGGGTGCCTAATCTCCAATCTCAAACAAACGTCTTCCTTCGTACCATTAAGATATCAGTTTTCTCTCACTATCAGCTAAGGTTCCACAAAGGAAATTTCCCATGCAGATTCAAATGCAGAACGCAGCAAATTTCACTCAGAACCTTTAACAGCTGCCAAAGAAACTTTCATCCCATCTGTCTAAATGAAATTTGAACCAAGGTCCCAGATGTGAAGAGAACTGCCACGTTACTGGCACTGCACTGCAATGGAGGGAATTAATTTGATTGATAGCTTTCATTATGATTCCATTCTCCTCTCTGATGTACTCATTATCCACAATAGCCTTTTAAGCATTTTAGAGACAGGTTCAAAAAATGATTCTTCCATGCTATCATTGAAAGCATTTTATTGCTCTTAATTCAAAACCACACCCAAAATTAATTTCTTTGCATTACATTTTCATCTTAGTGTTTACGTTGCTTAATTTTAATAAGCAGTAGTTAAAATTTTTATTGCAAAAATATGAATTATTAGGAGTGGTCTGTTGGTGCATCTATTTGAGCAAGCTAAAAACAGTCAGCCATGCAATGATATACTGTTTGCCGTGAACTACTGAACAGCAGTGCAGTTCCAACCTTGAACATGGTGGTGTTTTAATCCAAAATGGCTCACCAATGCCTGCTCCTGAGAGGTGCAATGAATACGTGCCCAGCCAACGACACTCATCATGAGAATTTACTTCTTTTGAAGTGCAGTTGTCTGGCTTTTTGAAGCTCCAGCCCTACTATACGAGTGGCAACCAGGGGCTTTTCCATTTAAACGGATTTTCTCCATGAAAAGTTACTGAGTTATTTCTTTATTATTTCATGTGGCTGAAATTCATCTCAAGTCTTAATGGTGAGCAGACAATGCAGATATAGAAAATACAGCACAGCAACAGGCCACGTGGCCAAATCAGTCCATGCTGGCATTCATACTCAAATGCTCTTTTGGAGAGTTGCAGATTTGATGGGCCGAATGGCATTCTTTGCACTGCAGGGATTCTATGATTCGCACCATCTATTGGTTAAAGTAGTTTCTTCTGAATTCCCTATTTGATTTCTTGCTGACTCTCATGTATTGATGACCTTTAGTTTTGCTCTTCCCCAAAAGTGGAAATCGTGCCTACTCCATCAAAACCTTTTGCAATTATAAAGTCCTCCACTAAATCCAAAAGATGTCCAAAGATGTGTAGGTTAGGTGGATTGGCCATGGTAATGTGGAGTCACGGGATAGGGTGTGGGGGCTGCGTAAAATGCTCTTTGAGAGTTGGCGCAGACCTGATGGGCCAAATGGCTTTCTTCTGCACTGTAAGGATTTTATGGTTCAATGGGTCATCCTTCAAAGCCTTCCCTTTTCAACAGAATAGACATAGCCTGCTCATCCTTTCCCGATTTGACTTCATGTTGACTTTTCTCAAGGGTATTTTTAGAAATTAAACTGATACTCTAACTGGCTTCCATTCCAATAAATTGAGACAAACAATAAAAGTTTAAAACTAGAATCAGCCAGAAAGATAAAAAAACATACTGATGTCTTTCAGTCAGAAACAGATGGGAAATAGTTACAATTTAAAGTTTGCATAATTTCAAGTCAGTTACTAAGAAAGAGAAGTTGATAATGATAAGGTCCATTCAGCTCTTCTACTAAAGATAGACTGGCCTTTGTGACAGTCAAACCTCATTCTTATGTCCAGCCTCTAGAGTGAAGTCACCCACCGCACAAAACAAAGATCCATAAGTTTTTGCAGAAATGTTTGCCCCTACATATCCTTATCTTTCTGACTGATTCTAGTTTTAAACTTTTATTGTTTGTCTCAATTTATTGGAATGGAAGCCAGTTAGAGTATCAGTTTAATTTCTACAAATACCCTTGAGAAAAGTCAACGAGGCCAAATCAGGAAAGGATGAGCAGGCGGTGTCTTTTCTCTTGAAAAGGAAAGGCCGAAGGGTGACCCACAGAACCATAAAATCCCTACAGTGCAGAAGGTGGCCATTTAGCCCATCAGGTCTGCATCAACTCTCTGAAAGAGCATCTTACATTTAAGAGTATAGCTAATTGTATTGAATGTAAAATCCATTAGAAATATATTTACCCAAAGAGTAATTAGGATGTGGATCTTCCTACTACAAGGAAAAGAGGCAATACCATAAATGCATTTATGGGGAAACCAAATAAGTATATGACTTACTTATTAGAAAGATTTGTTGATCAGGTTAGATCAAGGAGAATAAGAGGCGGCTCATGTGGAGCACACCCTGGTTGCGAGGAATGTTATAATTCTGGAAGGTTATTTCAATACAAGTTCAAAATCCATTTTGAGGGCCCGTGGGGATTTCTTTAATGTTAAAAAATAACTATATCAATGCAACTTGTGACTCAAACAGAAAAATGTTATAGCCTTTCTCATTTTCTCAAAACAGACCATGATAATATGGCCACATTACATATGAATGATCTCTCATTTGTAGCATTGAATGGAATTCACTAATGATAATGCTGTGCAAGGGTTACAGATCAGCCTGCACTGCATACTTAAACTATGCGAGAAGTATTTGCGTAGATACCATTGCTCCTGTTGTGGACAATCCAATTGCTTTAGTGGTTACAATTGCTTAACAATGAAATGATGCAATGGATTCATATTGCAGCAGATTCTGATCACAAACACAGGATTACTCCTGTACGATCAGTGATAATAACCTGAGATTCCTAGTTCATTCTCGAGCATTTTGAAAAAACAATCTTCAGTTATGGCGTATTGAACATGGTAATTGATATAATATGTAACTGAGCATGGTGTAAAATCTATCTATATTCTTTGCTTAAACAAAGCAATTGTTAACTGTGTTTATAATGTAAAATGGGCACTTCTGTTCTGTAGCCTTTTGAATTCCAAGTAGAAAGGACAGAAATTTTAATTACACCAGCACCATCTTGAAAATGTCATGTTCTGTAGGTTTAGTTTAATAGGTTCTATTTGTTTGTTAATCGATTTTAAAATGCTGCATACAGATTTGCCACTGAATAGCAAGTGCCGAGGACACTCGAAAGAGAAGTTTAACCTCCCTCCGCCCCTCCAGTCACACAATGTTTATAAGTTAGATAATTTCACTGACTTAATGTTTATTAATTATTATTCAGCTCCATCACGCAACTGATTCGCATCATTGCCATTTCTTTGGTTGTGTTGAAAATGTTGCCAAGTAATGACAGTATTATGCCACGTACTTGCTGTGCAAATGGCTCTAACTGTGGTCAAGGCAAGAATTACCCCATTCCTACAATCAGGTGGGGGAAACAAATAGCAATTATTTGAAATGCTATGGAACATGTTCCCACATGTCTGCTATCAAATTATGTTTAAATAGCAAAGCAGATTAGTACATTAAAAGAAAGCTAAATACAAGACTTAGAACTCATTTTACCCTTCGACACACACTTAGAAGGAATTGCTTCCAGATGCAGATTTAATAGAATTTATTTTTACATAATCCAATATTTAAGCTCCACCAAAGTGTTTTAAGCTATCCAGCAACATAAAATTGCACTTTCACATTCCAACTCAGTAAAGCATAAATGCTTGCGAAGATGGAATTTGCACACCTTCTTGAAAATTAGCTTTCCACAACACAGCGTAATTGCCCAAGGTGCTATCTTTGGCACGCTTAAAGCTACAGTAAATTGCAAATTTGGCACACTTATTTTAATATACAAGTTTATTAGTGTCACAGGTAGGCATACATTAACAATGCAATGAAGTTAGTGAAAATCCCTCAGTCGCCACACTCCGGTGCCTGTTTGGGTACACTGAGGGGAATTTAACATGTCCAATGCACTAACCAGCACGTCTTTCGGACGGTGGGAGGAAACTGGAGCACCAGGAGATGGAGGAAACCAACGCAGACACGGGGAGAACGTGCAGACTCCGCACAGACAGTGACCCAAGCGGGTAATTGAACCCAGGTCCCTGGAGCTGAGAGATAGCAGTGCTAACCATCGTGCTATCCTTCTAGAACTTTCCTTAGCAGTTTATCTATTTTGTAATATTCCACAGAAATCACAAGTAATCCTATGGGTGGGATTTCTAATGTATTGTTAGAATTCGCTAGGAGTTGCTTATAAAATTATGAGTCTCTAGTTACAACTGAAAGCAGGTTCTTCGCTAGAATCATCAATATTCAATGGCTTTGAGGTCGTTCTTTCCCTTCCAATCAATTGTTCCCTCATCTGAAGTCACTAGTTAATGCTGGGGTATTGTTCCAAAGCACCAGCATCCCTCAGGTATCTTGCCTAAGTATACTTCAAGGACAAGTCTAGGCAGATTAGACGTTTAGGCAACCATAGCCAATCACAATCCTGTCCATACTGTCCTGTCCATACACTTGCTACCAGAAAGTCACTGGATATCAATGCGGTACACAAAGTATACATTTTTTCTTCTTCCTGGCTCAGGAATGTCAGAACCAATTTTAGTGCCACCACCAAGTGCAGCATGATAACTGAATGTAACCCAGGGATCTAATTGAGCATTTAATTCATCTGTTTAACTCAGTATCAAATATAACTCCTTTAAACTGCTGATCTGCTCAGCCCCATTCATGCTGCTTCAAAAGATACTCAAGGGGATCAGTGTAAAGGGCAAGATTGACAAATGACAAACTGTGCAGAAAGTGAAAACAATTGGTGCACTGAATACAGATCGAGTCTCTTGGTCAAAAATTGTGCTTTAAAACCTACATGCCGTATACTGCAAATACAAATAATTTTACAATTTGCAGCTGATTGCTCATCATAATCTAGCAAGAATACAATGTA
Source organism: Mustelus asterias (assembly GCF_964213995.1). Taxonomy (NCBI): domain Eukaryota; kingdom Metazoa; phylum Chordata; class Chondrichthyes; order Carcharhiniformes; family Triakidae; genus Mustelus; species Mustelus asterias. Next base: position 17,956,005 of record NC_135812.1, read on the forward strand.
TTCTGTGACCACAATCTATTGGGGGAATGAGGTCAGTAATCTGGTACCCTGATCCATTTTAAATCAAGAGGATTCCATGGGAGTAGCGTATCTGTACTAAAAATCTTAATCTATTTTTTTTTAAAGTGAGCTCGTTGTCATTATATGCCAAATCCAGGATATCACTGTGCCACCTCTACATTACAAAATCATTTTTGTGCCAAATTGACAACTGATGAATTAGGTCAGATGTTCCCAAACTGGGTTCCATGGAACTCTGGAAAGGGTGAAGAAGCGAGGTAGCAACCAATTTTTTTCTCCTGGCATTACTTATATTTGATAATAGTTTGCTATTCGTTTTGGAGGCCCAGCCAAAGCCATCTCTCCAAATGCACTGCCTCCTTTATAGATTTATCACTGAGCTGTGGCTGTCACTGGCAGCAGCTGCACTGTAAAGGCGGTTCTTTGCAAAGTTGTTAGACTTATTGTATGTTAATATAATATTCTTTCCTTAACATTTGTCTTCATCTCCAGTATTCCCACCTCTGTGGACTCTGTCTCCATAATTCATAAGATGTCCAGTCAAAAATATGCAAGTGTGAAATTTCAGTTTGCTTGATTGACCAAAGCCCGAACACAAACTGTCACTAACTCAGCTCATTTGTGGTTTAATTTTCTCAATTAATATCTATTTTTAAAAAAATCTATAATAATTTTAGAGAATCCGCATTTTGTCAATTGACACTATTCAATTTGTTTTTAATGCTTCCCTGGAGATTTTAAACATATTTAGATTAAACACCAAGGGGATCCAATACTGGCCAGGAAATTGAATCTTCCATCAACCACAATCCCCGATAGCCACTTGTAGGAGACTATTTGTAAAACATTCCTGCATAACCCCAAGGACACAAATTGGAAGATCTACAGTATAATTGGCACCAAACAGTATCATAGGAACATTGGAACAACAGTAGGCTCTTCATCCCTTTGAGCCTATTCTGCCATTCAACAAGATAACGGCTGGTCTGTGACCAAATGCCATGTATCAAAACCCATCAGGGGCCTGATACAATTACTTCCCATTTTTAATGACTGCAACGAGTTAAAAGGGCAATATCTGCTTCAATCATTAAAAAATTCACTGGCAGCCTGAAGTGAGTGTGTAAAGTTTTATGAAAATCTGTGCACAAAGCTCCATCCTGGCTCTCATTCAATAAGTATCCAACCAGGATATAGTAGTAAGTGCTACCCAATTGCACCATTGTTAAAGATGCACCAGCACACTACAGCTGCCAGTATAATGAGTGGGATGTTGCATAGTTCCATATGGGCAATTCAGGTTGGGCATTTAACATGACCTGGAAATACTGTCAAGTGACATTTTATATTAAAAGGTGAGGATTATGGCTTAATAGTATTAGCATGTGACATGCCATAAGCAAAACAGAAGTACTCTCCTAAAAATCTCAAGAGTAAGAATAAATTGGGCTAATGTTGAATTCTGCATACATTTGAGTTTTTGTTTACTGTTTTATTAAAATGTTCACTTAAATAGTGGTGAAATTGTGAGCTTAACAATCCATGTAAAGGGAGGTAACATTGGTCTTGAAATGTGTCAATTCAGGGAAAATAAGTGTAGTCTCAGTTGGGACAGATCGGTTTTACACCCAATGATCCCAAAAGCTTTCCTGCTGTAAAACATGAGCAGAATGCTGTGATCTTAAGTTGCACTGACTCCTATTTTATTATCAACGCTATGGTTCCAAACAGTTTTAAATCACACTATTCTTAATTTCACAAGGGAGGAGCTACACCTTATTAACCTTTCCCAACGTATCATTTGGATGAAAATACCTGTATTATGAAACAGGTGTGGAAAGACTGCAACTGAACTTTGTTTACCAATTAAGATTACTCACCATGAAAGGTTGCATGCAAATTAAATGAAGGTGAAATTTATTGCACCAAAATGGTTTACAGCATCACAAACACGAGCTAGTGGTTAGTTCAAGTAACTTGCATAAAATTTAAACAATTAACAGTTCAATCTCACACACCCATATGATTGCCGGCTCTTCGATTGGAGCTCCATTCAAGATTTCTTGCATGTTTTTATATTCCTTCTCTTCAGCTATTTATCCAAATCCTTTTTTTAAAAAGGGATGTTAGCACAGATATCTGTGACAAAGCAATTCACTCCTAATTACTGAATTAAACAATTTTTAAACTGCTGCTTTCATCCTTTCAGCAACATCTGGGCTTTCATTACTGATTCACCCATCAGTAGAAACAATCTTATTTACCATCTTAAAAATGTCAGTTTTTGAAACAACCATTAGATTTCCCTGAATCTTTCCTACCCCAAGTGAAAAGAGCCCCTTTGTGTGTACTTGTTCACCAGATAAAAATTCAATCATAATTAGGGTAGACTTCCACTCGCTGCTTTTAAAAATGCATTCTATTGACAGCGAGCACTGTAAATACAAAAAACGTCTTCAGTGTAATTTTCAAAATGAATGGCCTCCATAGCACTGAAGCTTACTAAACTACGTAAATTCATTTGATAAAACACAAAGCTGTGTTTCATGAAAGAGACCTTTGTTCATGATCAGAAAATGAATATATTGTTAACTGTGGTTGGAAAACGCTATTTGTGCTGCAACTGCCAATAAAATACGTTTAAACACCGATTTGTAGTGTTCCTACTGTGGCAACTGCCTTTATGGTTACTAAATATCCACTGATTTCACCCAAAGTTATGCTTTCTCGGATCTAGTGAAATTTTTAATTTTAGCTGAGTGAAATTGAGCAAAAGAGTTAAGCAGCTGCCTTTTACAGTTCAACTTACAGCTCCTAGCCACTCTTAACATCCTACAATGGCCTACTCCATGAGTGTACACAGCCAAGTCTAGTACTAAGTAATATAGATTGGAAGTTGCCTAGCACGATTTTCAATCCAACTTGAATTAGATCATAGATGGAACAATGAGAATATTTTTTTTAAATCCAAGCCTTCCTGCTCTATTCCCAACATGTCTGCTGTGCAAGAAGCAACATCAGGTTTGGCTGTAACATTCAACTAGGCTAACGCAAAGAATGGGAAGATGCAAGAGATGCTGGTGGACTACTGGTATGTGGGAAATTTCTGTACTTTCAGAAATTGGTAATCAATGCCACTTGCTGTTAGAATTAAAGGTGCACAGCAAATTCACCGGCTTAAAAATATAAATACGTCAGATCAGTGCCCCTATAAAGCAACTGCTTTGTGTATTAATGCTGATCACACATTTAGGGAGCACAATGCAGCAGAGGAGAAGGGCAAAGCGGCGAGCAGCCCACAAAATGAAGCATGAGCAAGACTGCTGTTTTACAGTGACTGATTAAACCAAGTTAGTCTAATTCTACTTTATTACATGGTATTCCGGGACTATCATCACTGTTCTGGTGACTGCATCCTGCCAGTTTATATTTAAGGCTAATGATTTATAGTGACTGAATAAGTCAAAGTACCTATTAGGAACACAAGTTGGCCATTCGGCCCATCAAGCCTGCTCTGCCATTCAATTAGATCAAGGCTGATCATCTACCTCAATGCTGCTTTCCCGCACTACAATAATATCCCTTGATGTCATTAATCGCCAGAAATCCACTGATTTTTGTCTTGGACCTGCTCAATGATAGACTTTCCACAACCCTTTGGGATGCAGAATTCCAAAGATTTACCACCCTCAGTGAAGAAATTCATCCGCATCTCAGTCTTAATTGGTCCACCCCTTAATCTGAGATAATGTACCCTGATTTTAGACTCATTAGCCATGGGAAATATTTTTACATCCATCTTGTGACACTCAATAATTTTGTAAGTTTCAACAAGGTCACCCCTTGTTCTTCAAAATCTTAAGGGTTACAGACCCAGTCATGATCTCTCCTCATACGACAATCCTGTAATCCCAGGGATGAATCTGGTGATCCTTCGTTACACTCTGTCTATGGGAAGGATATCCTTCCTTAGATACGGAGACTAAAACTGTGCACAATACTCCAGGTGCTCACCAAGGCTCCAAATAATTGCAGCAAGACATCTTCATTCCTGTACTCAAATCCCCTCTCAAATGAAGGCCACATACCATTTGCCTTCCTAATTGCATGTTGCACTGGACACTAGCCTTTAGTGACTCATGAACAAGGGCATCCACACTTAACATTTAAGAAATATTCTGCCTGTTTTTTCTGCCAAAGTGAATTATTTCAGACATATTCACATTACATTCCATCTGTCGTGTTCTAGCCCATTCACTTAGCCTGTTTAACTCCTCAAGTCCTTTTGCATCCTCCTTGAGGATGGAATTGCAATCATGTTCTACAATTCAGTACATTTTTCTTACGAAAAATGCAGATCAGTAGCCATGGAGCGATTTGTTAAAATGCAGAGAAAGTGGTGGCCGTGACACCTGTGTCAGAAGGCTGTGGGTTCCACTAAAAAGCCATTTCTGGCACACTGAGCCAAACGGTCTCCTCCTGTGCTGTAGAATTTAAAGTCCTACTCCAGAGACTCATGTACATAATCTAAGATGACACTTCAATCCAATACAGAGGGAGTGCTGCACTGCTGGAGGCACTCTTTGCAAATGTGATGTTAATACTGAGATCCCATCTGTCCGCTTACGTGAAAACATTTGAAAGAGTACATGTTCTGATGACCTGGCTAATATTTATCCTTCATCAACATCACTAAAAACACTAAATTTCTGCTTCAGTTACCAGAAGCTCAAGGTCATGCTTGCAGACTTAATGGAGGTGTTCTGCACCTTGCTCTCCACTCCATTAAGGAGATAGATTGAGGAACATGTCGATTCAGTCTGCAAGCTTGACTGAGTTTTCGGTGCCCCATCATTTTAGTTCTCTTCTCCACTCTATTCTGAACTCTTCAACCTTGGCTTTCTGTAGCTCCAAAGAAGCTCAATTGGAAGCTTGAAGGGACAGCATCTTATCTTTCAATTAAGTGTTTTTCAGCCTTCCAAATTCTAGAGGTCAACAATTTCAAAGTAGTCACCACTTTTTTCAGGCCAGCTGCGATAGCAATGATATAGTTATCAACTATAGACCCATCTGTGTTTTACTTGGTCCACTTTTTTTGCCTTGCACCATGATCCCTTGAATCGCTCTTGCCTTCTAATCCATCACAGACCTTCTCTTTCCTCCCTCCCCTTTCTTTTGAACTTAAAATCTGAACCATCTCTTAAATTTTCTCATTCTGATGAAAGATCAACCACCCGAAAAATCAACTTTTCTTTCCTCTTGCCAACAGACAGTACCTGACCTGCTGAATTTACATCATTTCCTGTTTATATTTCAGATTTCCAACATCTGCAGTATTTTATTTTAAAATAGGTATGAACAGTACTGCTAAGACTCAATTTTGCTGCGACATTCAACAAGTGCTGTTGCTAAATTTAATCCACATTGGGAAAAATAAGATATATTCTGTATAGATTTCTGAGCATGCTTCAAAAAGTAGTGACAGGGGCAGAGCTCAATGCCTGTGGAAATACAGCCAAATTATTATCTCTGAAAGTTAACCTAACCTATTCCACCAAAAGTCGCTCAATTTAGGAAAAGAAGGTTTTATAAGGAGAGTAGACATTCCATGATTTCCTTCAATGTACAAAAATTTAAACGACGAGTTAACAATCCCTTTTGATGGTGATCCACATTCCCGTGGGAAATCTGGAGTAACCTCAACTATACAACAATTTACATCCGTACGCTGCCTTGAACATAGTAAACTGCCCCCAAAACACTTCATAGGCAAATGTGACCCCAAGTATCTTGAGACAGCAGAAAATGTGGCCAAAAGCTTTGTCAAAGTGGTAGGTTTTAATGATCATCTTGGAAGGAAGAAAGAGGCTTAGACAAGGAATTAAAGAACGGGGCCCCAAACAGTTAAAGGCACACATCAGTGGGGAGGGAAAGAAATTGGGAATGCACAATAGGCAAGAAGTGAAGAAACACAACTCAGAGTTGGGGCAGGAAGAGATTATAGAGATAAGGTGAGGATGTGGAAAATTCAAATACAAGGAGGAGTTTAAATTCAAGATGTTGCTCGATTAGGTCAGTGGACACATGGGTGACAGCTAAGTAGGACATGGTGCAAGTGGGGATGCTGGCAAGACATGGTGCAAGTGGGGATGCCGGCAGCAGAGTTCTGAATGAGCGCAAGTCTACAGATAATGGAAGATGGGAAGCTGATTGAGAGAGCATTGGAATAGTTGAATTTAGAGGTAACAACGTGATGGCTGAGGATTTCAGCAGCAGACATACTGAAGTGGAGTGAAGACTCAAGAAGATAAGAAACAGGGAGATTAAGTCACAGCCCCTTTTGTGTCTTGTCTGCCAATCAAAAAGATCATAGTTCAATTCCACCTTCCAGAACAATCTCAATATTGCTTTATTACCCAAGTAACCAAAAATCTCAAAGTTTTGAACATATTCACCCACACCTCTCTAGGGTAAAAAATTCACAATAAAGTGAAGACATTTCTCATCTCAGTTCTCAATGCCCGACTGCTTATTCTGCGACCTTATTGATTACTTCTATATTCCCCAGCCTGGGGTAACTTGTGTAGCATAATCTCCAGGGGTATCGGCCAAGTGTTGGAAAATGGGATTAGTGTAGTCAGATCTTTGTTGACTGGCATGAACATGGGCCGAATGGCCTCCTTCTGTGCTGTAAGCATCAGTGAATTTATGAAATGTGCTTCCAACATCTATGATGTCAAGCCCCTTAAGAATTTTGTTTTTCAAATTAGGTCACCTTTCATTCTTCTAAACGTTAAAAGTAGTTTACTTGATCTCTCCTTTGAGGATAATCCCTGCATCCCTGGAATCAGTCTAGTAAATCTGCTTTGCACTCTCTCTAAGACAAGAATATCCTTCCTTGGGCATAGAGACTGTGTACAGCACTCTAGGTCCCACCAGGGTCCTATATAATTGTGGTAAGACTTCTTTACTCTTTCACATTCAGTATCCTTTGTAATGAAAGGTAACGTATTTACTTTTCTAATTGCTTATATTGACTGTATGTCAAACCTTCAGTGATTCTGTAAAGGACACACAGGTCCACCTGAATACTGATGTTTTCCAGTGCCTCCATATTTAAAATATATTCTGCTTCCCATTTTTCCCCATCAAAGTAGATAACTTCACATTTTTCACATTATATTCCAGCTGTCACATTCTCTTGCCAAAACACTCGACCTATTTAAATTCCTTTCCAACCTCTTTGTGCTCCCTCCACCAGACACTTTTCCATTTAACTTTGCAATAATTACATTCAGTTCCCTCAGATAAGTAATTTTTTTTTTAAAATGTGAACAGTTGAGACTCCAGCACTGATTTTTGTGGTACCACACTAGAGACAATCTGCCAACCAGAAAATGATCCATTGATTCCTACCATTCCCTGGGACTCATTTCTGGGATGGAAGTACCATTGCAAGGTCAGCATTTAATACCCATCCCTAATTCTGCTGGAAAAGGTGATGGTTCCAGAATTTTGTCCCAGCAAAGATGAAAGCATGGTGACACATTTCCAAGCAAGGATGGGTGTGTGACATGGATGAGAACTTGCAGATGGCGATGCTCCCTTGCATCTACTGTCCCTTTTTTTTAGGTGGCAGAGGCTGCAAGTTTGGAAGCGTCTGTCAAAGGAGGCGTGATAAATTGCTGATGTATCTTGTAGACAGCAGCACACTGGTGGTGGAGGGAGTGAATGCCTGATGTGGTGAATAGGGTGCCAAGCAAGCCTGGCTGATTTGTCCTGGATGATGCCAATCTTCTTGAGTTCCATCACACACTTCTGATTTGTGCCTTGTATATGGTGGAAAGGGAATTAGGAGGCAAGTTACTCAAATACCCATCCTCTGAGCTGCTCATGTAGCCACAGAATTTATGTGCCTTGTCTAATGGTGATGAGAGATGTTACGGAAGTCTTGATGGGGCAGATATGGTTCAGCATCTAATAGGAGACCAAATTTGCAAACAGTGTAGCTCAGCCTCAGACAGTAACCAAGAAAAGTGATATAATCGGTACTATGGAAGAGATATTTCGGCAGGCGCCAAAGAAAACAGCTTCAGTCTGCTCAGTATTAGAATGGAGGAAAGCTTTTGCTTGGACAAGAAGCTTGATAAATCACAGGCAGTGGAAGGGTAGAGAGGTGATGAAGTACAGCTGGGTATCATATGTAAATGTGGAACCTGATGGGTTTTTGAGAGTCAGCACGTTAATGAGAAATAGTGGAGGGGCCAAGGGAGTCCTTGGGAGGGACGGGACGAAACTATGGTACCTGTGAAGGAACAAGAAAAGGGAACAGGAGATTCTCTGGCAACGTGTGGATCAATAAGAATGGATCAAGATGTGGGCAATCTTTCTCACTTAATTCCTGCAATGTACAGCAATAAAATTGAAATCAAATTACATAATTTCTTTCATTAATTTTAATTCAAGTTCCTTCATTTATTTTGATAATTTCCAACTAAAATTTGTAACTTCTCTAAAAGATAATCAAATTAATGCCACAATCCCCAATCCCTCTTTCTCCCAAGACAAGTTAAGTACCAAAACACAATAATTAGGTCCGCTCTTATTAATAGCTTACTGATATCATTGATGGCCATGCCTCCAGTTACCCAGGCCCCAAGCTCTGGAATTCCTTCCCCACACTTCTCCACCTCGCTACCTCACTTTCCTCCTTTAAGATGCTCCTTGAAACCTTCCTCTTTGACCAAGCTTTTTGATATCTGACTTAATATCTTCTCATGTGGCTCGGTGCCATAAATGAGTTTTAAAATGTCTATGTGAAGTACTCTGGGTCATTTCATTGTGTAAAAGGCACTTTACAAGTTGTTACAGACACCACAGTCAGTCACAGGCATTATTTGCAGCATTTCAGTTCAAAAGCCAAGCTAATTTCTTCAGATACAAATACAATGGCTACGCAATCAGAACATATTCAAAATGAGCATCTATTTAGCACTAAAATGCTAACGTGATTTAACAGGATAAGTATTCAATTGCAGTAAATCTTAATCAGATTAATTTTAAAATTAGATTGCAGAAGTCCATTAGGTTTACATTCCAATCTACATACTTTTGCGGAGTCACTTTTTAATTTCCTTTAAATGCAAGAAATACCCCTGCAATGTCATGATTTTTCACAAATTCAATAAGCATGCCTCAACTGGAAAAAGGCATGAATAGAAATATCCCTCAACTACTTCCTTGACAACAAAGCTTCACTAAATAATTAGACATTTAATACTTTAAAAAATATATATGTACATACAATGGGAGTGAGAGTATGCACGCCTGCATAAAATGAGAGTAGAATAAGGCCAAAAAGCTGTCTGAACACGTGTTGCAGTCTACCATGCAAACCCAGCTGACACATCTGAAAGGGTAACCTAAATGCAGTAAAAAAATACCCAAAGGATAACAGATGGCCAAGCAGCAAAAAACAACAGTAGCTGAATCAAGGGCCTCCCAAGAGGTCAAAAACCATAATAATTTCAGAAGCGCTATTGCTGCCTTTGTATTCACAAGCCACTTTGAAATGCATGCACATACTGCTAGTATTTATCACTGACATATTGGTTCAGATTGGTACAGTCAAGCTGCTATAAGGATGGAACTTCTTACAAATGACAAGTGAAGGGGGCAATCTCAAACTAGAGATGTTAAAGTCGAAAGCACAAATATGATTTGCATGCAGAAATGCCAGGGTACTTTGCAGGATCCAGCATGCGGTATGTAACTATACTTTTGGTAGCAAACATAAATCAATTCAGATTTCACACCTCAATGATTTATATAAACCATCAACCAGATATTTTACAGAAATATGCAGGTATTCAATAATGTAGTTTAAGTAAACATTTATGCATTAACAAAAGGGAAAGAAATATTTAATTTTAGAAGTGACAATTGGTAATGATTTCCAGTTCTTTTCAACTGCTATTTATGATAAAACGCATAAAAGAAACCCAGAGCTAAATGAACATACTGAGAATACTATCCAAAATTTCAATATGATTGATCATGCTCAGGGCTATTCAAGTAGGTAACTTAATCAAGCAACAATACATTTTCAACAGTCAGTTGACTTGTCCAATACAATTCTAGTGGTTAGTCGTCTGATTGAAGGCAATTTGGCTTTATAGTTACATTTTCCTTAGTCGAGAGAATTTGCATCAATGTCTATCAAATTCCGACATGACCAATTCTCTGCTCCTTTCTCCATTAATACAGAACTATAAATTAACCAGTATGAAGTCATTTGGTTGTATAAAACTAGGGAATTGCTGAAAAAAATGTACACACCTGTTTTAGCCAACCAAAATAAGTGATAGCCATTTGCTGGTTCATTCCACATGGAACTGCCTTGACCAGAGTCAAGTTGTCTGGTTTCCATTTCAACAATGCTTGGCAGTTAACCGGCAGTCACCATCAACTGGTACATTCTCCTTGGCAACACCTCTACCAGAGTCCACTTGCCAACCAATCAGCACCCTCTTATATAGTACACGGTCATCGTTTCCCCCGACACTGATATTTGTGCAATTGTCCCAATAAGTGCAAGATGAAAAGCTTTGACAAAATGTCTTTTTCAACAATACACAAAATGAATATTGACCCATAGACAATTTGCAATGTCCATCAATAAAGTGGCCCTAAAGCTTGTTCATTTCTAGATTGTACTGGATACCAGAAAGTGTCATTCACAACCCAGAATCTTACAGGAGACCCTTCCACCCATCCTAGATGTATTAACTCTTCAAAAGAACCATCAAGTACCATCCTCTATTTCTCCAAAGCCTTGCAATTGTTTTCCTTTTCAAGTATTTATACAACTCTCTTTTGAAAGTTACTTTTAGATCTCCTACCCATACCCTTTCAGGCAACATATTACTGGACACAATTCTATATGTGAAAAAAATCTAATCTCATTTTGGTTCTTCTGTCGAGTATTTGAAATATGCCCTCGTGTTACTAACCCCATCTGCTAATGAAAGGTATTTCTCTTCTCTTACTCCATTAAAATTCATCATAATTAAGATAATCTATTAAATCTTTGCTTGAACAGCTCCACTCCAAAGAGAACAATTCCATCAATGGTCTTCACCAATGGTCTGATAGCCAAGTCCCGCACACAAGGACGACCTCAACCGGGATCTTGGGTTCATGTCACACTATCTATAACCCCCACAGCTTGTCTGGACTTGCAGAATCTCACTGGCTGTCCTGTCTGGAGACAATACACATCTCTTTAACCTGTGCTTAATGCTCCCTCCATTCACATTGTTTGTACCTTTAAGACTTGATTATCTGTAAAGACTGCATTCCAATCATTATTCTGTAAATTAAGTTTGTGTCTCTGTATGCCCTGTATGTGAGCATTTCTCCACTCCACCTGATGAAGGGACAGCCTGTTCCAAAAGCTAGTGGCATTTGCTACCAAATAAACCTGTTGGACTTTAACCAGGTGTTGTTAAACTTCTTACTGTCTTCACCTAATAGAGCAGGGTACCAATTTGTGTGGCAGGAAGGGTCAGAGCATACAAACAGAAGAATGCACCAACAGATGAAGCTAGAGATTGCAAAAAGGCAGAATTAAAAGGTCGCTTTCTGAATACGCGCAGCAGTCATAACAAAACAGATGAATTGTTTGCACAGACAGAAACAAATGATAACTGTTACAGATATGGTTGCAATGAGACCAATATTGAAGGGTATGTGACACTTTGAAGAGACAGGAAACTATGAAAGGGCAATGCCCTTAATCCAGACTATCATTAGAACTGTAGAAAGGGATGACCTTAACTTGAAAGAGCAAGACAGAGTCAGTTTGGGTACAGCCAAGAAATAGGAAAAGCAGGAAGTCAATTGTGGGAATAGTTTATAGGCCCAACTGTATACAGAAATAAATAAATGGGACATATAGGAAAGGTACCACAATATTCATGGGTGACTTTAATCTACATGTAGATTGGGTAAATCAGATTGGCAAATGTAACCGAGACAATTTCTTAGAGCAGTACATAGAAGAGCCAACCAGAGAACAGCTATTCTCGACCTTGTAATGTGCAATAAGGCAGGATTAATCAACAGCCTCATGGTAAAGGAGCCTCTAGGCGACAGTGATCATAACATGCTTTCTCATAATTTCTCATTCAATTTGAAGGGGAGAAGTGAAAGTACGAGGCACAGCTGGTTAAAGCGAACTGGAAAACTAGGTTAAAAAGGTGCAACAGTAGAGATGCAGTGGCAGATTTATAAGGAGATATTTAATAATTCTCAAAGATTTATCCCAGTGAGAAAGAAAGACTCTCATCATCCGCGACCCACGGATTGTATAAAATTAAAAGAAACATTGTACAAATCTGAAAATATTAGTGATAGGTCAGCAGATTGGACAGATTTTAAGAACCAGCAAAGAATAACAAAAAGTGAAGGAGGAAACAGTACAAAAAAAAGCTAGTTATTATAAAAAGAGACAGTAAGAGTTTCTACAAGCATTTAAATAGGAAAAGAACTAAAGCTAGTCTTGGTCCTCTAGAGAGAGACTTGGGGAATTGATGATAGAAAACAAGGAAACAGCAAAGGCGTTAACAGATATTTTGTCTGTCTTCACTGTGGGAGACAGAGAAAAATTCCCAAAAATGCTCAAAAGTCAAATGATGGAGGGAGGAACCTATCACCATCACCAGGGAAAAGATGCTGGGAAAACTATTAGACCTAAGTACCCAGGACAGATGGCCTACCTCATAGGGTCTTAAAGGAAATGGCTGCAGATATTGTAGAGGTATTGCTCAACATCTTCTAAAATTCCTTAGATTCTGGAAGGGTCCAAGTGGATTGGAAAATAGTAAATTAACACCCTTGTTCAAGAAAGGCAGAAGACAAAAGCAAGAAATTATAGGCCAGCTAGCTTAACATCTGTCATAAGAAATTTCTAGAATGCATTATTAAGGAAGTTATAACAGGAACAGGCAGAATCACTGTTTAATGAAAGAGAAACTGCATTAACTAATTTATTAGAGTAATGAAGTAACAAGCAACATGGATGAAGAGGAACATATAGATGTGGTGTGGTGCGCCTGGTTTTCCAAAAGGCATTTGATAACGTACCACATCAAAGATTACTTCATAAGATAGCGCAGGGGGTAACCTATTAGCACGGATTGAAGATTAAGTAACAGGAAGCAGATTGTAGGGGTAAATGCATCATTTCCAGGTTGGCAAGCTGTAACTAGTGGAGTGCCACAGATTAGTACTTGGTCTCAATTACAATCCATACCATTGACTTGGATGAAGGGACTAAATGTATGATAGCTAAATATAGCAAGTTAGGTCAGAAAATAAGCTGTCAAACAGAGGTAGGGAGTCTTCAAAGATACAGAATGTTGGCATGTATTGCAAGGGCAATGGAATATAAAAGTGGGGAAGTTTTACGGCAAAAGTACAAGGCATTGTTGAAGCCACATTTGTAGTACTGAGCACAGTTTTGGTCTCATTTGAAAAAAAGGATATACTTGCTTTTTTTGTAGTACAGAAAAGGTTCACTTGACTCATTCCTAAGATAAAAGGCTTATCTTAAGAAAGGTGGAACAGGTTAGGCCTATACCCACTGGAGTTTAGAACAATAAGAAGTGGTTTTATTGAAACATAAAAGATCCTAAGGAGACTCAATTGGGTGGTATGTTTCCTCGAGGAGAAGACTATATAATACCTTTGAATACAAGCTCTCCCTTTTAAGACGGAGGTGAGAAGGCTTTTCTCTGAGGTCGTTAAAATAGAGAATTCTCCTCCCAGAAAGCTGTGGAGGCTGGGTGATTGAATTTATTCAAGATTGAATCGGACAGAGTTTTAATACGTCATTACATCACCTTCTTGCTTGCCACCATTCTGTACTTGAGGCTACTCTACACTATCCTTCACACACAACCAATATTTATATTCTGACAGATGGGTAAAAAATGGACATGACCTGGGTCTTTTAAAACAAAACCTGGTACAGTATACTCAAGTGAAGGAGTGATCACTCCCTCTAAATGTAAACAAGTTAACTGACACAGAAATTACATTTCATAAAACAGGAGAATAATCCAAGCATTAGATTTAACAGATTGTTTGGGTATATCAAACCTACTATATTCTCAGCAGTACAAATTCAGGGTGAGTTATATTGCCAATTAATACACCTGTATCGACAATGGCTTGCAGCCTATCTGGTATAGGTGTATTTAGTTCACAGGCATCTAAATTGACACCTACTCAATACCTTCCCAGGGATGGGTCAATTTAATGTAGATGGCAGTTTGGGAAGTCAGAGTATACAGTGAACCAAACAATGGTGAAATCTTGGTTAATATTAGAGTCAAAACTGACATCAGTTCCTTCACTTTAAAGATAAGCATTTGGACAGATTTATCTGAATCAAACAACCTGCTCTGAACGACTGTGTACAAACTACTACGGTAGTTACTATAATACTTATTAAAAATCTAGAGGTCTCACAGCATTGATCAAAAGCCTGTGAAGCCAAAATCAAAATAAAAACAAGGAGCATGTAACCAATTTGATGACTCGAATTTTCTGCACAAGCAAAGCATTAAAAAGTTTCCTGCAGCATAATTGGGGTAATTACTGGTGACCACATTTCCACTGGGAAAATATACATTAGTTCATTGCATGATGAGCCACATCACTCATGTAATGTTCTGATTCATGCCAAGCAAGGCTGCCAAGTCTGATTGAAAGATATTTCACAAGATTTCAGCACAACTATTCCATGCCCACATTCCCACCATTGCTTACTTGATGCACAAATCTTTGCAGCAAGTGGTCAATTAATAACAGCTACGATACTCTCAATCCTCTCTACGCTCTAGAAATTGATTGATTTGCCACATAATCCTACTATTTTGAGCATGCAAGAGTCACATTTCTGCTGAGTTGTTCTCAACATTCTCCATCTTTAATTCCAGAAGATCCAAGGGCACCAATTACCAATGGTTCAGATAAAGGCGATTCTGATGGATCTATGTAACCAAAACTGACAATGGCATAGCTGATGAGAATCTGTGGCTGAATCCTTGAAGAAAAGGAGCTTGAATTCTTCCTGAGCAAGATTAGAATCTTGAAGGACTTTGTGCCTGAAATTTAATGTCCTATGCCAAGTGGGCTGTTTGATAAATCCAAAAGATGCATCATGTTGTATCTGCTTTTTAATGTGTAATTTGCCCATTATCCATGCTTAACAACTAAAAAAATCAACATAAATTCAAGTCATAAAAAATTAAATATCGTCCATTGGATTTGTTCATTAAATTTGGTTCTTTCGGTTCACTGATCTCCACGGGGATCATAGCACGATAAGGTGCAGCAACCTGGCATGATATTTTTCTCCTCTAATCCAGTGCTGTAAATATTGATTACATCACCTCTTCAGCTTTGCTAGCTTATATCAGTTAACAGCACGAGCTGCAAGCTTGGGAACTTCTTGTCCTGTGTGGCTTAAAATTAGTATTTCAGTAATAGGTAGGCAGATAAACTGCCAGGTTGGACAGGGGCAGCCTGTGAGCTGCCATGGGAACCTAACTGAAGTTCACCACATCTAAAATAATGACTTTAAAGCCAGCATTTTGAATATTGCTAAAGAGAGTGACATGTTATTGAAGTTTTTAGTCTTGCACTCATCAGGACAAATGCAAGAATGTCAAATTTCAAATGATCACCATAATTTATACCACAGGAGAAAATGGTGTTGGACTCTGGTTGGCTGAGGTATTTCCATGGAGAAAGCAACTGGGAACTATGGGCTCTGGAAGTTTCCGGGTAATTCAAAAAGGTGCAAGGCTTGAACATATTCCTTTTGTTTGCAGAGAATGCATATGGATGGATATCTCTTCTAGCAAGCTTAAATGAGCCATGTTACAATCTCAGCTGATCTTTGTTTTGGGTCTAGCAAGCGTGGGCTGGTTGAGTATGGTGTGCACTCTACCTGTTATGAATAACCAAAGGAACATGCTGTTGCATTCAATCAGCCAATCGCTGGAACAAATAAACACCTACTTGTTAGATGTGATCTAACAATCAGGCTGCACTTGCCTGAACAATTCTGAGTGCACAAATAGCTATGCTAAGAACACACTTAAAATAATCAGCACACTTTGTTAATGATTGTTTCAAATTTGGCAGTGTTTGTCCTGATGAGTACAAGACAAAGCGCTTCGGCAATATGTCTCTTATTAGCAATATTCAAGTTCTGTACTAAGTGACAACCAGTATCTACAAAATTAATAATTTGAGAAACAAAGAATGATGCATTTGCAGAACTGATTCCTTTTGCACTATTGTTATCTTGTGCTAGCATTTGACATTCCCAGGATGCACACAATGTCAGGAGAGTAAAATTTCCTGTTCTCATGGACAGAACAAAGTGGTTATCCAATGTACTACCCAGTTCCTCAGCAACTTCCATTATTTTGATATTCGTATTTTGTGCCAAAAAGAGGATTTTTCAGACCACAGTACTGAAAGAATAGGCAGCCTTTTGCAATCATAATATGCCAAAGTTTGCCAAGAATTTGCTAATTTTGAATCTTCAAGTCCAAATGTCCACAACTGTCGGTCAGCCATTCTATCAGCCATGTAGTATGCCAAACAGTCTTCTATGCATTCCATCCTCTTTTCAGCCAATTTCTGTACCTCTTCCTAGATGGTGGAAGCTTCTAAAAGATTTGTTTGTCTATGTTATCCCTTGCCTTGAACACTTGTTGCATTCAGCTGTCACTTTAGTGCTCTAGTTGCTGGGCAACTAGAGCCTAGTCAAAGGGCATTTTGCTTCATAAATTGATGCGGAGATGCTGGTGTTGGACTGGGATGGGCACAGTAAGTCGTCTCACATTACCAGGTTAAAGTTAAACAGGCTTATTTGGTATCAAGAGCTTTCGGAGCGCTGCTCCTTCATCAGATGAGTGGAGAGTTGGGTTCACAAACAGGAGTATATATAGACACAGACTCAATTGCAAGATAATGGTTGGAATGCGAATCTTTACAGGTAATCAAGTCTTTACAGGTATAGACAATGAGAGTGGAGAGAGGGATAAGCACAGACCCAAGCAAGCAATAGTGTTAGGGGATTCGCTAGCTAGAGGCACAGACAGGTGCATCTGTGGCCGCGATCGAGACTCCAGGATGGTATGTTATCTCTCTGGTGCCAGGATCAAGGATGTCTCTGAGCGGTTGCAGGACATTCTTAAGGAGGAGGGGTGAGCAGCCAGAGGTCATTGTAACACATTGGCACCAATGACATGGGTAGGAAAAGGAATGAGGTCCTGAAATGTGAATATAGAGTGTTAGGCAGAAGGCAGGACCTCGCAGGTAGTAATTTCTGGACTACTCCTGGTGCCACGTGCTAGTGAGTAGGAATAGGAAGATTAGACAGATGAATGCGGGACTTGAAATGGCTTGGGCCAAGGATTTTGATTTGTGGATCATTCGGATCTCTTTTGGGGAAAGGGTGACCTGTTCATGAACGATGGGTTGCACCTGAACTGGAGGGGGGCTAATATCCTGATGGGGAGATTTGCTAGAACCGCTCGAGGGGGTTTAAAACTAGTTTAGCAGGGGGATGGGACCCAAAGCAGTAGGGAGACAGAAGAGAAGGTTGAGGACAACACGGAAGTTAAAGAGAGCACATTAAATAGTGAAGGTGGTGTCAGCAATCCTAGTATGAGACAGGTCAGGCAAGAGCAGGGCAGAGAGCAAGGGAAGTCTAGATTAAACTGCATTTATTTCAATACAAGAGACCTGACAGGCAAGACAGATGAACTCAGGGCAAGGTTGGGTACATGGGTCTGAGATATTATAGCTATTACTGAAAAAAGCTTTGACAAAGGATCATCTGGACTCGACTGTCAGCTCTTTTCTCTCCTTACAGATGCTGCCAAACCTGAGATTATCCAGCATTTTCTCTTTTGGTTTCAGATTCCAGCATCCGCAGTAATTTGCTTTTGGCTATTATTGAAACATGGCTAAGGGAGGGACAGGACTGGCAGCTCAATGTCCCAGGGTACAGATGCTACTGAAATTTAGAATGGCAGATGGAGTTTAATTTAGATGAATGTGAGGTGCTGCATTTTGGTAGCTCGAACCAGGGCAGGACTTACTCAGTTAATGGTGGGGAGAGTTATAGAACAAAGATCTAGGGGTACAGGTTCATAGCTCCTTGAAAGTGGAGTCGCAGGTGAACAGGTGGTATTCGGCATGCTTTGTTTCACTGGTCAGAACATTGAATACAGAAGTTGAAACTTCTTGTTGAAATTGTATAAGACATTGGCAAGGCCACACTTGGGATACTCTGAACAGTTCTAGTCACCCTATAATAGAAAGGATATTGAACTAGAAAGAGTGCAGAAAAGATTTACTAGGATGCTACTGGGACTTGATGGTTTGCGTTATGAGGCGCTGAATTGACTGGGACTTTTGTCCCTGGAACGTAGGAGGCTGAGGGACGATCTTGTAGAGGTCTATAAAATGATGAGCGGCATAGATAAGGTAGATGGTTAACATCTTTTCCCAAAGGTAGGGGTGTCTAAAACTAGAGGGCATAGGTTTAAGGAGAGAGGGGAGAGATACAAAAGGGTCCAGGAGGGGCAATTTTTCACGCAGAGGGTGGTGAGTGTCCGAAACAAGTTGCTAGTAGTAGTAGTAGAGGCAGGCATAATTTTGTCTTTTAAAAAGCATTTAGACAATTGCAGGAGTAAGATGGCTAGAGGGATGTGGGCCAAATGCAGGCAATTTGGACTCGCTTACTTTTAAAAAAAAGAGCAGCATGGACAAGTTGGGCTGAAGGGCTTGTTTCTATGCTGTAAACCTCTATGACTATGACCTTGCATTCATGCCCACCTGTCCATCCTTGGCCTGCTGCAATGCTTCAGTGAAGCCTGGCACAAGCTGGGGGAGCAGCTCTTGAGACATAACAGAGTTCAGCAACTTTAGATTTTGACCTTTCTCCTCCATATTAAACTACCCTTTCTTTTTAAAAAAATATTCCATACATATATTGCCTCAATGCAAAATACCCTCTCTCCCTCTCACACCTGGCCATGTGTCAGTTGTTCTCAAAGTTGCTACTTTTTGTTGTTGTTTCTTTTGCTGTAAAAGTCTCCCTCCTTTAGCTCTGACAAAGGGTCTGTGACGCAAAACGTTAACGGTTTCTCTTTGGAAAGATGCTGATAAACCTGCTGAGTTTTTTCAGCATCCTCTGTTCTTGTATTAGCTGCCACAAGATTGTGATGCTATGACTTTAGCAACATTTTTCAGTAGAGTAAATAGTCTGCCCTACATTATAGGACAAGGTGTTATATCAACATGCTGACTCACTGGGCAACCTGGTGGCAGGTGTCAAAGTTACTGTATATATCTTGCCCTTTTGGAAAAGGGCATTAGAATCAGAAAACAAAATGTAGGCAAACATTGCTTGCTTTAACCAGCTGCTGCACAAGTCACGATTACTAATATGATCACAAAGCCACTTTTGTAAATTGATTGACAGGTGCACAATCAGTTCTCAGGATTACTGTATGGTATGTCAGTGTTCTCTACTCTGCGCCATTTAATAAATGTGTGCCCACATAACAGCTGCTTTAGTGAAGGCATGATATCAGTGCAGAATTCTGAAATACCAGCACCTTTCACTGACTGATGTGAAGATGGATTTCAATTAAATTTTTCATCCATTCAATATGCAAAACTGTCACCCGCCTTGGTCCCACTTCATTGTTTATTGTAATATTTGGAATGCAAGAGGCATGATCAACTGGAAAAAAATTCCCATCACTCACTAGTGCTGCAGCTGAGTGTCCACTGACATTTAGCTGTGAAAGGATAATTTAGGTCGGAATTTCAACTTCTACTGATCTGCATTTATTTCTGACAGACATGGCTAAGGTTGATAGATGGAGTTTTTAAAATAAAAAAGAATGTTCATTTTTTCTCCTAAAATCTAGCCCGCTCACCAGTTTAGTAAATCCTTCTAGGCAGAAAAACATATTACCCTATTCACCTGAAACCATCAAGTTAAAATAACAGGAAAGAAAAGGATTTTCATACCATTGCAAGTGTCAACTGCAAATTTATTAACCAATTACAATGCCAATCAAGCTAGGCTACCAAAGTGACACAGTTCAGAAATATCAGCATGAGCCACAAGGATGTAAAACACTCAGGTTCAATTTTTACTGTGTGCTGTGCTCGTTGAAACATGTATGTTTGGGGCAGTACTGGTCTAACATGGTAAGAACAATTATGATCAACCATGTCCAGAGCTCCCGTCTCCATCTCGATCAAGCTGATGCCACTGGAAAACTTAATGGTGGAAACCCTACCAACAGTTTCATTACTGAATCTAGACAGCGAATGAAAAGAAATAACTCCTTCACAACCCAGCCACTGGTTTGCAGCCCTGATAAATAGGGAAGGTTAGGGGAAGAAAGGGCATCCAGCTGTAAGATACACTATCAAATCCAAAAATGATGGCAGATATGAATGGAACTGGGGAAGTTCGATCAATCAGCATTGTGGCAATACCATCTATCATGGGTGAAAGCCACGTCCCAAAACACTTTACAGCTAAGTATTTTTGATGTGAAATCACTTATGTAGAAAGGCAGCAACTAATTTACACAGTGATATTTTATAAATAGTAATAATGACCAGATAATCTAAATTTCGAGTGATGGTGGTAGAAGGGACAAGAACTCCCTCATTTCTCTTCAAAATAGGGTGTGTTGGTGGTGGGGGAAGCAATGGGTTTGATATATCTATAAATCAAAAGGTATGGAGACTCTCCTGGAAAATTTTAAAATACTAATTATTCCATTCTGTTATGTATATCCTTCCAAATGCAGGTACACCCTTATTAGCTTAATAGCTACATATTGTAGCAAAGTAATGTCAAACAATTCTAAAAGGAGACAATACAAAAGTGTAAAATAAACTAATTAAGTGAATGTTGGATTGGACATGATATATCGCTTTTCAAACAGAGTTCAACTTAGCTCAGTTAGTAGAACAGTCCTCTGAGGCTCAAATTTCAAGTTTCCCAACGGAATTTCAGTGCATAATCTAGCCTGGCTTTTGGTGCAATACTAAAGAACTGCCTAATTAGAGGTTCCATCCTTCAGATGGTAAAATGGGCAAAACACCTGTTTTGGTCAATATTAAAGATCTCTTGACACGATTCAAAAAGCAGATGCAATTCTCCCAATTCCCTGGACTGCCCTCAAACAAAAAAGTTTTGTACTCAAGAAATTGGCAAATGGGGAATTGATCAAAACACTTCCAACAAACTAGTCCTGCTTGTGTTTTTTCAACTGTGGAGTACCGTGCTTCATATGGTTACTCTTCAGCCATTAACACAAAATTGATACTGAACTCAATTAATTCTGGAGGATCACCACAGGAATTTTGAAACAGACTCCCACCCCGCCTTACAGGGATTACAATTCAGGTATTAAATTACCAATGCTGGAATAGAACTGACTTCCGACTGAACTATATCACCAGGCCTATTAACGTGGACCGATAAATTATAGTTTGACCAGGGAATAGGTGACAGTTGCTAACAGAAGTTATTCGTGAGCTGCATAACCGATCAGAAAACATGATAACAGTGCCAGCATCCTCCTGAAGCCAGAAAGATACACACCATATTCTGCTAGGTGGCAAATTTACCAGCTGGTTAGTTTTCACAAAAATTTCTAATGCAGCCTACTTCTCTATAATCCAATCTTAGTAGGTATAAAGCCAAAAAAAATATGGTATGTACGTATCTTCTTTATAATGGGAGAACCAATACATGGAACCTTATGTCCTAGATTTCCAATACAAAGTGCTGGATCTCTTACCACATGCTACTTACCACAAGGCTTCATGTAAATTACTGCGTGTAGAGGCATGCAACCATAACGCTGACTTTCTAGTTAAGGGTACTTGGCACCACATCCCTTCTTTGCCATAACCACTTCCCTTAGCCATGAAACACCTACAACTTGGCCCTGGATTTCTCACAAAGGCCTAAGAAGGCCTTCTGTAAAATTTCATAGCAAAGCTATAAACAAGAGAACATTTCATGCAAGAAATTTCTCATTAGCCCCAACATAGTCATAGTATTTTACACAGTGTTCATCCAACTCAGATTAACAGTGCAACATATATAATACAAGAAACTAGTCACCACATTGATTTTCCAGCTGACTGATCAACATCCAGAAAGCAAGTTGCTAGGACTACCTAATGAAGTGTTCATGAATGTGCAACACATTGGCTGTAAATGCAACGTTTCTTGCAATATGGGATGCCCATTATTTTTTATTATGGGCAACAATATTGTTAAAAGTTTTATATCTTTCCAGTGGACTTTAATTAATTTATAAAGTGAAATCGTAATCTGGAAATTTTTCTGAAAACTAACCATGAAGTAGGGCATGTAAAGTCGCTGAGGGGCAAATTTAAAAGTGACATCAATACTTTTTCAATTTTAGAAAAGATATGAAGTAGTGGAACAGATTCACAAAATAGCAACAATTGCTCACAATCGTGGGTTAACAAAAGAGCTCCGAGAATTTAATAATTTTTCCATAGGAAATGATTTCAATGTGCATTGAAAGCAGAACAAAACAATCCATTTTGTTTTGACAAGTTGTTTTCCATTTTCACAGGTCATCTTGCACTGCTCAAAGTGATGATTAGCAGGCAATCTGCTCCCAAGCACCTGCCAATATCACAATGCCAGTAAGAATGAGTGCTTTGCTTCTCCCTCTTCTCAGTGGGGAACTATTAGTGTTTTCTTCCTCCCTCTGGCACAACAAATATTGAAACTTGCTGTTTGTAAACTGTGAAAGCAGACTCATTCTTCCATAACTATGGATTAGGGCAGTGGAATACCACCATGCCAGTTTAGTCACAAAGATGGTGATTTTTTAAAACAGAATGAAAAAGTCAAGACAGTCACCATCTAAAACACAATTGTTGAGAGTCAGATCCCCACCCTCCACACCACAACAATGAATAAAGATTCCACTAAAGCATTCACTAAAAGGTAAAAGACAGACTTCCCATTTGGTTGGAAACAGCTGGATATATATATTCAAAACACAACTGCAAAAGGGAGTGTGTGCACAAGTCCAGCAAGATAATCAAAAACTGCAAGACAAGCGGAAAAATATCAAGGCCATTCTACTAGTTGCTAACAACCTTTCATTGACAATTCCTGTTTAGTTGAATAGAAATTAGGAAAGTTTTGGTAGACTCTGGAATTATGCCAGGCAAGTCTCACTATGATCCAAATTTCTTGACCTCATGCTATCTGAAAGCTAGTTAGGATATGAATTACATTGCTCAAAATTCAGTTATGACAGAAATGATTTGAATGATGCTTTGATACAATTTTGAATTAACGTAAATGGAATACAGCAAATGCTGCATTTGAAACTCACTGATTTAGTTAGAAACAAAGATGGTTCTGAAAATTGAAACACAATTAGCACATTAATTAGTTATTTGAAACTGGGGAAAAATAAGCTTGGGCTCTTGGCTTGCTTCATCCACTTTTGAAGTATTTTATGGAGATAGGATTGGCTGCTAAGACCAGATAATACTATGGATACTGTTCTTAAATGAAGAGTTGACCGCTTAAATGGAGTAAGATGGAATTAACAAGCTCTTCAGCAGTAAAACTACCCACTCACTGCCCAATGTCTTCCTTGCTAATTAAGTGATCTTAGCCAGTAATGTAGCGGGGGTGCTACATGACTGTATTGCTCTTGAGCCGAGGAGATAAAAGTTGTCAGGATTCTCACACCATCCTTATTCACTCATGCAGAAAAGTGCATGTGTTTGGATATCGAGAGGTCTAATCTGGTTCAACTGTGGCACCCTTCCTGGGAAAGCTAGTCGGCCAGGTTCAAATCTGAAAACTGGTCACTTGGAAGAACTAGGGGTCAATACCTTCAATTCAAGAGATTAGTGAAGAGGATAAAACTAAAGGAGCCCCTTAAAATACTGTCCAAGGCAGAAAGGTGGTCAGGGTGTTGGGACTGCAGATAATTTTGCACATAAATCATTTTTTCCAGAACAGCCAGCCCAGGAGCTCAAGAATGCTAAACCAGAAAAAAAAAATCAGATTGTCCAATGGCCACTAATTCTGCAGCTCGTTTCCATGGAGACGGTCTTCCCTCAGAAACCTGTTACTGTGCAGGTCAAGCTTGGCACCAAATAAACCTGTTGGACTTTAACCTGGTGTTGTTAAACTTCTTATTGGGCCAAGGGCCAGAGCTGGGACAGTAGCTAGCCAGGGGCAATTCATCAACATCTGTGGGCTAGAAATGTAGCCTGGGATTCGGGCAGGTGAGGGAGTTCAGTGTGTCAGGCCAGCCAGGAAAGGACAAGCTTAGGCACCTGTCAGAGTTTTGCTGTGGCAGAGAGCAGAAGAAATTTGAGCAAGTGAAGACCACGCGGCTGGTCAAGCCTGCTCCAGCTTTCAAAACGATCATGGCTGATCTTGAACTTAAACTCCACTTTCCTACCAGCTCCCCATATTCCTTGATTCTCTGAAAGACCAAATTTCTTTGTCTCAGCTTTAAAAGTATTCAAGAATGAATGTGGCAAACACAACCCACTGGAGATAGAGAATTCCAAAGATTCACAATCTTTTGAGTCAAGTAATTTCTTCTCATCTCAGTTGTAAACAACTGACCCCTTATCCTGAGAATGTGCCCCATGTTTTAAATTTCCTGTAAGAAGTCTCACAACACCAGGTTAAAGTCCAACAGGTTTATTTGGTAGCAAAAGCCACTAGCTTTCGGAGCGCTGCTCCGTCAGGTAAATGGGAGTTCTGTTCACAAACAGGGCATATAAAGACACAAACTCAATTTACAAAATAATGGTTGGAATGCGAGTCTTTACAGGTAATCAAGTCTTAAAAGGTACAGACAATGTGAGTGGAGAGAGCGTTAAGAACAGTTTAAAGAGATGTATATTGTTTTCAGACAGGACAGTTAGAGAGATTTTGCAAGCCCAGGCAAGTCGTGGGGGTTACAGATAGTGTGACATGAACACCAGATCCCAGTTGAGGCCGTCCTCGTGTGCGGAACTTGGCTATCAGCTTCCGCCCAGAAACTCTGCGTTGTCGTGTGTCGTGAAGGCCGCCCTGGAGAATGCTTACCCCAAAGATCAGAGGCCGAATGCCCGTGACCGCTGAAGTGTTCCCCAACAGATGGATCCATCTCCATCAAGGACAGTCACCTCAGCACTTGACAGTACCGCAAGCCCACGGATAACCTCACGATACTCCACTTCTCCAGCTTCCACCCTAAACACGTTAAAGAAGCCATCCCCTACGGACAAGCCCTCCGTATACACAGGATCTGCTCAGAAGAAGATGATCGCAACAGACACCTCCAGACGCTGAAAGATGCCCTCATAACAGGATATAGCGCTCGACTCATCGATCAACAGTTCCGACGCGCCAGTGAAAAACCGCACCAACCTCCTCAGAAGACAAACATGGGACACGCCGGACAGAGTACCCTTCATCGCCCAATACTTCCCCGGAGCGGAGGAGCTACGACATCTTCTCCGGAGCCTTCAACATGTCATTGATGAAGACGAACATCTCGCCAAGCCCATCCCCACTTCTTGCCTTCAAACAACCGCACAACCTCAAACAGACCATTGTCCGCAGCAAACTACCCAGCCTTCAGGAGAACAGTGACCACGACACCACACAACCCTGCCACAGCAACCTCTGCAAGACGTGCCGGATCATCGACACGGATGCCATCATCTCACGTGAGAACACCATCCACCAGGTACACCGTACATACTCTTGCAACTCGGCCAACGTTGTCTACCTGATACGCTGCAGGAAAGGATGTCCTGAGGCATGGTACATTGGGGAGACCATGCAGACGCTACGACAACGGATGAATGAACACCGCTCGACAATCACCAGGCAAGAGTGTTCTCTTCCTGTTGGGGAACACTTCAGCGGTCACGGGCATTCGGCCTCTGATCTTTGGGGTAAGCATTCTCCGGGGCGGCCACTTACAGAACTCCCACTTACCTAACAAAGGAGCAGCACTCCGAAAGCTAGTGGCTTTTGCTACCAAATAAACCTGCTGGACTTTAACCAGGTGTTGGGAGACCTCTTACTGTGTTTACCCCAGTCCAATGCCGGCATCTCCACATCTTAAATTTCCTGACCAGTGGAAACAATTCCTCAGCATCAACCTATCAAGTCCCTTCAGAATCTGGTTTGTTTCAATGAGATCGCCACTTATTTATTTAGCAAATGCAAAGTCGCTAAGCCAAGCAGTTTTTTCCAGTTCGGCTATGTTGATTACAGATAGGCCTTTGTTAAGCCTGTGGATTGGACACACTTCTTTGTGGTGCATAGCTTGCTTTCTCTCCACAGGCACATAGGGGGCTGGCACTAATGTCCAATCTATGGAGGTTGGCCAAACAAGAGCAGTGGCCAGTCCTGAACATGTTTAGGGTGGACCACTCTTTCCTTGGAAGGTTGAACAAGATAGCTGTTGGGTTGGGTTTGAGATCAGGTTCTTGCTTGTCAGTTCCAATGATTCCCATTAATTTGTCCAGGTGGAATTTGCGTTGAAGCCCTGTGTGGGAGGAATTTCCAAATCAGTCTTCTTGATAGCAGTCATTGCCTTGGGTGGGCTAAATAGATCAGCATGAAGTGACAAGTAAACGTTTTCTGTAATTTTGTGGGTTGTACAAGTCGACTGACATACAGAGAAGTGATGTTTGCCAGGAAAGGAAGCCTAGGGAGTGGTGCTGAGCATAGCATTCCAGAAATGATACATATGGTAGCATTCAGCAGGATGTCAACTTCATGTGTGCGTGATGATTTTGACCAAACAGGGGTGCAGTATCCGGCTACTGAGTATGAGTGCGTGAGTGCTGAGGTTTGGAGGGTGGTGGTAGCAGCACCCCAGTTTGAGCTGGCTAGTTTGACAATCAAGTTGTTTCTGGACTTTACCTTGTCTGCAGTTGTTTTTAGGTACTCTAAGATCAGTGTCCTATCTAGGGCCATTCAGAGGTATGCTCATGTTGTGGTGGTGCTTTAATTTGTAGCCATTTACTTGGATGTTGAGCTCTTTATTGAGTTTGGCATCGTGAAGATGGAATATGCTGGATTCTGTTTTTACAGAGCTTGGCTTGAGGCACCATGTGTAGCAGTATCGATCAGGTTTTAACAAGTCCTCTTTTAGGATCTGGTCCAAGGTGTTGAAGTTGAGGGCTTGAGCTGTGAATTTTTGGGTAGTTGTTTTTGGAAGATAATTTTTGTACAAGTTGAACAGGGTTGGAGCCAGTACCGAGCATTGGGGGAGTCCATTTGTTTGGAGATCAAAACAGCACAAATTATTCTAGATTCGGTCATACCAAAGTTGTGCACTTTGGGAGCAAGACTTCTTTACTCTTGCAATAAAGGCCAATATGCCATTTGCCTTCCTAATTGCCTGCTGTACTCAAATGCTAACTTTCTGCAATTCTTGTACAAGAATACCCAAGTCTTTCTGAACATCAACAGTTATAAGTTACGCTCCTTTTTAAAACTATTTTGCTTTTCCATTCTTACAAAAAAAAGTGAGCAGCCCAGGAAAGGTGCTGTTCAGGGCAGTGACTGTTTGCATTGTTCTTGGCCCCAAAATAAAAAATGCATCAAGGCCCCAGAGAAGGGACAGATCAGCTGAAAACCGATTGTTCGATATAAAACCGGACTAATGACCACCTCAAGTTGGCCTTGTGCTGCCTGCGTTCAGCCAACTCAATTTTGCAATGGGAGGGCCTCAGTTAGATGTTAGGACCCATTTATGCATATGAAAATATCTTAACCGATTTCAGGCAGAAATACTTTATCTGCCTATATCAATGTATTGGGTAGCACACTTCCAACATTTAATAAGCATTCTCATCCTGCCCACAGAGTACTTTGGTGCCCATTTTGAGTCTGAAAAATGGCCTGGAATCATCAAATTTCTAAGTCATAATTACAAATATTGCATTTGTAATTTGCAAAATTGTTTCATATTGTACTGAGTTCAACAAATGATTTGATAAAGAGGTCAAACAGTAGCTTTCTCAGTTTTGTATTAATCTTCATTTTCTTAAACTGGGCTTTAAAGTGTTTCAGTGTAATTGTTATCAGGGCTGCCTCAACATTCTAGCTTTAATAAAGTTATTTCTCAGTTAGGTAAGCACAATCAAACAATGATTAAAATGCAAATATAACCTGACGCATTTCAGGCTATTGCAGAAAGAAAGGTATCCTGCGTCTAACACAGGGGCCTTTCACATCGTCAGAAAATCATTAAGTCAATAAGTGGCACTTTTTTTGAAGTATAGTTTGTTTTGTAGGAAAAGGTGGCAGTTGATTTGTGCAGCGCAAGATGTCAATAAACAGCAAGTAAATGACTAGTAATCAGATTTTATAGTTGTTTAAGTGGCTAACTAAGGATATGTACCGCTACCAAAATAAAGTCTGGACCAGATGTGTATTTGACCAAAACTGGGAGCCTCAAAACAAGAGTTTAGCAAATAATTGCTATTACATTGTGCCACTAATTAAAATATCCTGGACAAACAGATAAGAGGAACCTGCCAGAGTTTAAGTCACTACATGGCAAACCAGATACTGATGGTGGTTAAAGTCATGATATTAAACCTTTAATGATAAAAACATGGAAATTGCTCCTATGAGTTAAAGGTGTGAGTTGCCTCTTCACAAATATGGCTGTAGCCTACTCAGGGAAAATAATGCAATTCAAAATATAACTTAATTTAAGAAAATGAGTGGATTTCTAGCTTACAGAAGACGACATAAATTGTCATAAGGTTTGTCAGAATTTTAATTTCCCTTACAATCGATGCTATGCGTGTTTTTAAGATTTGGGTACGCCATTACATTGTTTGTCAGAAGAGTGAGAGCACAATCCTGTAACGTGGATGCTGAATTTGGAAAGAAAGTGTTGCAAAATCTCAGCAGGTCTGGCAGTATCTGTGGAGAGAGGAAGAGAATTAATGTTACAAGTCAAATATGACTCGATTCAATTTCTCCCTCCGCAGGCACTGCCAGACGTGCTGAGTTTTTCCAGCACTTTCAGTTTTTATTTCTGTCAAAAGAGAAAGGTTATTGCAAAAATAGCATACATTAGAGAAAGCTACAAAAACTAATCAAAATATATTTTGTAAATGTCAAACTTCTTGACCGTTGAGATTAGAAGTGAAAAACAAATTGGTACATAAAGTTATTCTATTCCAATCATTTATATTTCAACATCACATTACAACCATTAACCTTAGAACAACCACTCGCCCAAATCATTGGGTGTCGCAGACTAAACACAATTTTGATTGTGATAAAGTGTAGGCTAGTCAGTGCAAATTTAATTTTCAGCATACCCAAAAACTGCATTTACCATCTCTAGTCCAGTTGCAACATTCCAATAGTGACGGAACAATCCAGTAACCCATGAGAAACAACAGGATTAGGCTTTTTAGAACATAGAACATAGAACATTACAGCGCAGTACAGGCCCTTCGGCCCTCGATGCTGCACCGACCAGTGGTACCAATCTAAAGCCCCTCTAATCTACACTATTCCAATATCATCCATATGTTTATCCAATAACCACTTGAACGCTCTCGACGTTGACGAGTCCACCACTGCTGCAGGCAGGGCATTCCACGCCCTTACTACTCTCTGAGTAAAGAACCTACCTCTAACATCTGTCCTATATCTCTCACCCCTCAATTTAAAGCTATGTCCCCTCGTGCTAGCCAACACCATCCGAGGAAAAAGGTTCTCACTATCCACCCTATCTAATCCGCTGATTATCTTGTATGCCTCTATTAAGTCACCTCTTAACCTTCTTCTCTCTAACGAAAACAACCTCAAGCCCCTCAGCCTTTCCTCATACGATTTTCCCACCATACCAGGCAACATCCTGGTAAATCGCCTCTGCACCCTTTCCAACACTTCCACATCTTTCTTATAATACGGCGACCAGAACTTTAGCACTTCAAGTTTGTTTCACCATTTAATGACATCATGGTTGATCTGCAATCTAACTCCACATACTCACCTTCGCCCAATATACCTTAACGCCATTTGGTTATTTCAGATTTAAAATCAATTGACTTAGCATCAATTGCCATTTGCAAAAAATTCCAAACTTCAAACTTGTGTTGGGACTTTTCTACTTTCACTCACGAAAGGTCTGGCTCTAATGTTTGGAATACTCCCAATGTCCTAGATTCCCTGACCAGCTGAAATAGTTTCTCTTGATCTACTCCATCTATTGCCCTTAACATCTTTAAAACTTCGGATCAACATGCTAACCTTCTGAATTCTAGGAAATATAACCCCAGTTTGTGCAATCTCTTCTTGCAATGTAACCCTTGGAGTCTTGTTATTATGTTAAATCAATTTTGTGCTCCTTGCAAATCCAAAATAACCTAAGACCTGGTGCCCAGACTGCTCAGAGTAACTGCAGCTGTGGTCTAACCAAGACTTTGCACAAAGCAGCACAACTTCTACTCCCTTGTATTCTAACCCTCTAGATTTAGAGGTCAGCATTACATTAAACTTTGATTTTTTTATACCTGGGGTTCATGCTATTTTAATGATCTATGTACCTAGATTCCAGAGTCTGTTTGAACCACCAGTATTCCTAGGTTTTTCCCATTTACAAAATATGCACTCTTAAGAAATTATTCTTAGGCCTCTACCATGGATGTTCCATACACTGATACTGGAACCTGCATACATTGGCAAGTCATACACCAAATATAACATTGATACACTATCTTGTGCCCAACTATTACTGAACTTTAGAAAGTACAATATACCTCAGTACTCAGGCAAATGGTATTAGGATATGGAAGACCAGAAACACAGGAAGCATTAGACAAAGATATTAACACATTGATGTTACTTTGGCAACTTGCTTTATTTTTAGTGATTAAGAAACTCTGGAAAGTAATACACACCAAAGTTAATTAGAAAAGCTTCCAGCCACTGCACCTCCCAGCAGGCTGAACGCTTAACGCAAGATTCTTGGAAAACAGCTATTACTGAACTCAAGAACGTATCAATAAATCTGTTGTTTGTTAGGGCATAATTTCCCACTTGACAGTCTGCAATGGAGGATATTGACCTAAAGGCAAGAACATTGGGAACCAACAACAGATAAAATTCTATAGAAAATGGTACCCATGGTAAAATCCTGAAAACGCAGAGGAAAACTAATGCAAGCTGTTCAAAGTCAGTCACTATATCAGGTTAGGAGAATATAACTGAATTTCAGGTGGTAGCTGAGAAACTACAAAGTTGGGGGGATATTACCCAAGTGGCCGGAAGAAGTTATATGGACAAAATGAAATATAACACCTTAGAAGAACAAACAAGAAGCCACATAAGTAATCATGGAATGATATTGAAACAGCAAAATTGTGAAGTTGAACAGTGCCAAGAGTGTAAGTAGATTAATTGTTCAATATGTCTAATCACTACAAAGCAGCAATTAAAGAAATCAGAATGCCATTCACCCGATGGTGAAGAATCCAAGGTGTCCAAAGGTATGTTTAGGCCTTGGCCCAACTGTCCCATTAGTGTCTGCAATCCTGCTTAGCAAAACAATGAACACATTCAAATTTCAGAAATGTTGTATAGAAGACAAATAATCTCTTCTATTAGTGCTACAAAGAGTGATAGCATTTGGGATTTCAAGCTAAGAGATGAGACCTTAGATAGCAGTTTTGTCCAATATGTTAGCCATTAGCCACATGTAACAAATTAGAAATCCAGGTGCATCAAACTGCATATTGGCATAGCCATGTCTACTTTCAACTTTTTATACATTCGATAACAGTAAGGCAAAATACAGTGTGTGAGTATCTCTTTGTTCTGACTGCTTTATTCCTTAGGTTACCGAATGTTGGCAGAAGCTTGCCAAGTAAATATGTATATCAAGTACATTTACCTATATGTCAAACATTTTCTGCTAAAATCAGTGCATGTAGTCAAGACACATCATCGCCAGAGCAATTTCCATTGGTGGGCATTGGTGCAAGAACATTACTTCAAGTTAAATATTAATCAGAGACTAAGTATAGGTTTCAATAAGTGATAGACAAATTTAGGGCTCATGTCAAAAGGTTCTTCAAACATACTATGAGCACTATGTGGAACGACTGCTTGGTAGAGTACTGGAAAAAAATAAAATGGAATCATTTAAGAAACAATTACACATTGGGTTGGGAAAGGGAAAGAAAACTAGAATCTTTCTGGTTATTTAGCCAGGGTAGAGAAAAGGGCTTTTTCATCAGTATCAACCTTGCAATCTTGAACCTCAAAGCACTCAAGCCAAATAGCATCATCTGCAGGACTGGTAGGAAGACATAAATTATTTATTTAATCAAAGCATACAGATATAACTTCATACTCAAACAGTAAATCGGGGAGCAAACACACTGCAAGATTGAAAATCACACCAAGTCATTACACTGCACTTGTGATTCCAATGTTGGCAAGAACAGTGATGAGTAATACTTCGGAAAAACTCACGGCAAAGCAATAGTTTATATCAGTTCACTTACAAGTCCAGTTAAAATTTTTACCTCCAGTCTTGGAATCAAGGTCGGGATGACCCAGACTACAATCAATGTTCAGTGTTTACATGAAAGTCACTGTCTATAAATGTTACAATTCTTTTGGAAAAATTCAATTTCCTACCTTACGTATACACCAGCCACATATGATTCTAATTCCATAGAGCCTTGGGCAATTCAGGTGGCGTTTTTAATTTCTGAAATTGAACAGTAGTAAATAGCTCCATGCTCACGTAATTGGCTGCTACAGATTGTGCTGCAAATTCAGAACAGATCATATTTGCAGCCACGGGGCAATACAGTAATGATTTTGTATGTGGCAAGATCAATATCTAACCCTGGCCCCATACAAAATAAATACTGATGGACTCTTTGACCTCTGTCGGAATTTTCAAAAGAATGCCAGCCACCAAAGAAATACATTTGTAACATGGCAAAAATTCATAAATTTGACCAAATGTGAAGAAATCCGGTACTATCAAGGACCCCCACACTAACGGCTCATGCCAGTTCTTCAAACGAGTTTGAAAACCTACGAACAGGATGCTAATGGAAAATCTGAAATAATGCATTCAGGACAGTGAACAGATTTCATTCCGTAAGCTGCCTGTAAACTGGGAAATTAATTTGCTCATTGGTTATTTTCTGAAAACATTGCATTCGTCTAGGTTGGACTTTTTGTTACTCTAACAAGCTTCTCATCTCCATTCTGCGGTCTCCCAAAGTACCTACTCCAACTATTCCAAAACCTGCAGCTTGGCAAAGAATTACGTTCATCTGATATCGCGTACAAGATATTACAATGACTACACACTCAAAGGGAAATAAACTGAAGTCGTGCAATTTGAATACTTCTTTAATATAAGAGAGGGGATCCAGACCATCTGCATATTGCTCCAAGAACAATAACGTTGAGTCAGTATGACTTCTTCAAAGCTCTGAAGTCTTTCAGATTCTAAGGTAACACTATTGCTCTCTCCACAGATGCAGCCAGACCTGCTGAGTTTCTCCAGCATTTTCTGTTTTAGATTTCCAGCATCCTCAGTCTTTTGCTTTTATTCTTTATACTACAGCAGATACAGGTATTTTACTCCTAGTCAGTCAAGGACTGCAATACACTAAGTAGCTACCACACTAATAGTCCCCTGAAGATGCAGGTCATTAAACCAGAGGTTGATTTAGGTAACAACACAAGGCACTGTTTACTATCATAATGGTTCTCTGTGCATCACAATTTCTATCCCATCATAACTAAGTGGCTGGAGGCACAATATGGGTTCAATGTTTTTCAAATAAAATCAACTTGGGTTTTATCAGGAATCTAACCAGTCCCACATAAATGTCTATGAACTGCAAATAATTGAGGGTTATCATTTTGCTTCACTGCAGTTCTTTGTTTCGAATTTTAGTGTTGCCCATTTTCCAAAGCAAAATGGTTCTCTTTGTATTTAATTTAGTTTGCTAAGGCCCATTTGTTGTCCTTTAAATAAAATATAAAATCTTAAAATGGGTTTTTAAACTGGCAGTAAAAACTGACTGTAATGACCCTTACTCATACTTTAAGCTCGGCAACTACAAAGTCCAAACTTTTTTTTGTTAAAATGCCAAGTTTTGTCAAGTCATCCTATAAAGCAGATATCACAGGCTTCAGGCTGCTCTGACACCTAGATTACCACATGACTTCACAGCAAAGGATTACTGCTAACTAAAATAGCGCACTATGAAAGCTAGCTGCTTCTGTCAACATAATTCAAAAGGCTTTTAAAACAAGAATCAACTAGTTAGTGTCAACTGAGCTTGCACCAGCAACTGCAAGTATTATTAATGATTTGCTTAACAATAAACCCTGGCAGTACGGTTATGATCCGGAAGACTTCTGTAGGTGAAACACAAAACATTTTCGTTGCAAAAGGTTTTTGGTAAGGGAGCAAAAGGAGCCATTTTCAACTTCTTGGTTCTCATTTGCATCCACAGTATTCCTTGCGATGTGGTATTATAAATGCTGCTGCCAGGACTTCATTTCTTGGGGCGGGCAGAGGGGCAGGAGAGATGGGATACAGGAAACAGGGAGGAAAAACGAAGGGTAATAGAACACACAAGCCTGTGTACTTTACCTAATGTGGAATATTCATACCCTCATCTGCTAACGAAGTAGAAAGGGTCGAGAGCTTCAAGTTTTTAGGTGTCCAGATCAACAACCTGTCCTGGTCCCCCCCATGCCGACACTATAGTTAAGAAAGCCCACCAACGCCTCTACTTTCTCAGAAGACGAAGGAAATTTGGCACATCTACGACTCTCACCAACTTTTACAGATGCACCATAGAAAGTTGGTTGTATCACAGCTTGGTATGGCTCCTGCTCTGCCCAAGACCGCAAGGAACTACAAAAGGTTGTGAATGTAGCCCAATCCATGATGCAAACCAGCCACCAATCCATTGACGCTGTCTACACTTGCCGCTGCCTCGGCAAAGCAGCCAGCATAATTAAGGACCCCACGCATCCCGGACATTCTCTCTTCCACCTTCTTCCTTCGGGAAAAAGGTACAAAAGTCTGAGGTCATGTACCAACCGACTCAAGAACAGCTTCTTCCCTGCTGCCATCAAACTTTTGAATGGACTTACCTTGCATTAAGTTGATCTTTCTCTACACCCCAGCTATGACTGTAACACTACATTCTGCACTTTCATTTCCTTCTCTATGAACGATATGTTTTATCTGATTAGCACGCAAGAAACAATATTTTTCACTATGTTAATACATGTGACGATAATAAATCAAATAAATCTGTAAACACGAATATTATTGAATGCTCCCTCTAGACATTGTCCAAGCTTGGAGTGTTAAAGTTTAAAATGTTGGCGAGTACACAAAGTTCTAATGGTCCAAGTATGAAAATTTCAAATGCTCACCATTTCACTTAACACAAATCATAACACTACAGCACAAACATATTGGTAACAGTTGTGGTATTAGTTACAGCAATCAAGGGTCTTGCAATAGATCATGTAGTGTAAAGCATTAATATCAGAAGCTCATGATGCTGATATGACGATGACGTAACAGCATATAATTGAATTAACAGATCTGGGGGGAGTAGAAGTTCCACCCTTAGTGCAGAGTTCCTAATATATATATATTGTAGCTGTAAATAAAATGTAATAGTTTTAACAACTATAGTTTCAACCAGCATACTTATAGACAAACTCTAAACAACTCAGATTGGCCCCCAAAGACATGATGAAAAATGGTGGCAGTGAACAGCAAGTAAAAGACCCATTCCACAAAGCACTATAGATCTTCAAGTCAATAGGTCCTGAAAAAGGGCAATAGGAAAAGATTCAAAACTCATGGCACAGGGTCATCTCACCAATAACCATGCCTACAAAATGGTTTTCAGGAATGGCCACAGTCTCAAAGCCAAATAGCTCAATTAGAATCTGTGTACGTTCAACCCAACTAAACAAATGAGTGGAGTGTGAGGTTCACCCAATGGCATCAGTGAATAAGAGCATTGCCAAATTAGCCAAGAGTACGCCATTCACCAAATTAGATACACAGCAAATTTTGGCAGTTGCCTCTGGACAAAAATCCTGATCACTGACCACTTATAACACCATTCAATTGTTATTTCTTCAATAGGTCACCATTGGAACTGTGCCAGCTCCTGAAATTTTCCAGAGAACAATGTCGCACAGATAGCACAGAAAGAGTCATATGTCCTTTGAATGATATACTTGTACATGGATCCCCGAGAATAGCATGACCATAGAGTTAGAGTTAGGCCTGCATCCTGAAAATCTGTGATGTGGAGATGCCGGCATTGGACTGGGGTGGGCACAGTAAGAAGTCTCAACACCAGGTTAAAGTCCAACAGGTTTATTTGGTAGCGCAAGCTTTCGGAGTGTCGCTCCTTTTTCACCTGAAGAAGGAACGACACTCCAAAAGCTTGAATCATAGAAACCCTACAGTACAGAGAGGCCATTTGGCCCATCAAGTCTGCACCGACCACAATCCCACCCAGGCCCTGCCCCCATATCCCTACATATTTTATCCGCTAATCCCTCTAATCTACGCATCCCAGGACACTAAGGGGCAATTTTAGTATGGCCAATCAACCTAACCCATACATCATTGGATTGTGGGAGGAAACCGGAGCACCCGGAGGAAACCCACGCAGACACGAGGAGAATGTGCAAACTCCACACAGACAGTGACCCAAGCTGGGAATCAAACCCAGGTCCCTGGAGCTATGAAGCAGCAGTGCTAACCACTGTGCTACCGTGCCGCCCCTTGTGCTACCAAATAAACCTGCTGGACTTTAACTTGTTGTGAGACTTCTTACTGTCCTGAAAATCTTGCAGAATGCAGGCCTAGCTCTGAATGAAAAATGTGAGTTCACTAAGCATTTATTACATTTCTAGGTCACATTGTACAAGCCTCTGGAAAAACAGTCAACGCACAAAAAAAGAAACATGATCAGAGTTTTCACAATCCAGGAATTCTACTGAACTTCAGAGATTCCAAGTAGGCCAATTCCTACCAATTTTGCAGAGGCCACTGAGCCTTTGAGGCAGCTGTTGACATGATCAGTGGTGAAATTAACACTTGAAATTTTAGTGCATTACAACCCAAAACTAATGGTAACAGCAGTCTATAGTCTGGGTGCAGTATTATTTCCAAGTAGAGAGAGAGAGAGACAGTAAACTGTTTATCATGCCCTAAAGACACAAAAGAAAACATATGCTACACTTGAGAATGAAACATTGGCATCAACATGGACATGTAAGAACTTCTCAGCTGAGGTAATGGAATTGCAGTTCAAAATTGAGACAGATCATAAACTACTAATCACTCTTCTGAACATGAAAGATTCCAAAGATGCTACCAGGAATCCAATGGTTCAGATTAAGATTAATGAGATATGACTCCATAACAAAGTACTTTCAAGGAAAATTCCAGGCAACAGCAGATACACTATTGAGGATACCGGTTGAAGGAGGGGATCAAGAAGATTTGCATTTTATCAAAGAGGTAAAAGCGTACACATCTCATTACTCAACACCTACCAGCTACTACAAATAAGTTGCAGGAAATAAAACAAACAAAGCAGCAAGATGACAAATGTATCCAAATAAGAAACCACTGTCTGGAAGGATGACCAGATATCTTCTGAACAATCCAATACTAAGGCAGTACTTCAAACACAAAGCACCTCACAATCACTGATGAACTCCTAGTTTTCCATGACAGAATAGTCAAATAACTTTTTGGCTTGATATTCTACAAATACTTCAAAGTCATTTAGGGATGGGAACATGTCCAGCAATCAGTCTCGTGGCCAGGTATTATTTGTTCTATAGAAGAAATGATTTCCAATTGTGCAGTAAACAACCAAGAATAAAAAGAACCACCATCACCTTCTACGTTTCTGTCAAGGCCATGGGTGCATCTGGGGATGGATTAATTTGATTTTAAAAGACAAGGTATTCCTCATCATTGATTGCTATTCAAGGTGGATTGCAGTGAACAGTCATTCAATCACTCGGGAGAATCCATATAACTCATGGCATTCTGAATATTGCGGTGTCAAGGCAACGGTCTGTAATTTGCTACTGAATTATTCAAAAATTTTGCAAAGGAATATGGAATCATTCATGTAACCAGTTCACCTCATTATCCTCAGGTAAATGGAGAAGTTGAGGGAGGCTTGGGAACCAAAGACTTGAAGAATGAAGGTCTTAATTTATCTCGAGTTACAGAACCTCATTGCTACAAATTGGTTACTCACCATTAGAATTGTTGATAGGAAGGAGACTGAAATACAACTTCCAGCTCTGCAACTGAAACTGAAACCTAACATTACCTTGAACGACAACGAGAGGCTGAAACAGTGCAAGGAAGAACAGAGAAACAAACAGGCTTGTAACATTAACTTCAGGCACAGAGCATGAAAGCTATCAGTACTGATACTCAGGTAATACGAGTATAAGACCAAAAGAAAGAAGGAGCTCCACAACCCAGATCGTGCAAAAATTGAGGTGATCCAGGATACTATAAGGAGAAACCGTAGCATCTTTTTATTCTTGGAAATAGAGCCAATAGAAATTTGGACCTACTACTCAGATTCTGATGCGAGATAAGGAAAAAACAAGACAAGGCTCTACGAGCACCTAGGAGGGCATTCTTACTGACAGAAGGGAGAAAGCTGAATAACCTTGATCTCAGAAAAAGGTTAAGGAGATTGCTCAAGGCATCTCTTGATGAAATTCAAATACCTTAATCTGAAGTCAGAGGTCACAAACTCAGGTAATTGACAAGTCCTGGGCCTTGTGCGTGTGCGTCAGCCGCACATGCACAGTTCATTTATTTTACCTTCTTCAGACCAGGAACCAACCCTGTGCACCTGCACACAAGCAAGGAAAGACAAAATGCAAGAAAGGTCAGATTCCCTGTAGGGAA
This sequence comes from Mustelus asterias, assembly GCF_964213995.1. Lineage (NCBI taxonomy): Eukaryota > Metazoa > Chordata > Chondrichthyes > Carcharhiniformes > Triakidae > Mustelus > Mustelus asterias. The sequence goes on from NC_135812.1 coordinate 17,995,205, forward strand.
TCTATGACTTTCTATGAATCGAAGCACCATTACCAAGTAGGTGTCCAAGGAGCAGGGGAAGTCCATGAGGGAAGTTGCAGATAAGAGACAAGGATCAGGAATGGGTCCCATTAACAAAAGATGAAGGAGCAGCGCTCCTAAAGCTCGTGCTACCAAATAAACCTGTTGGACTTTAACCTGATGTCGTGAGACTTCTTACTGTGCCCACCCCAGTCCAACACTGGCATCTCCACATTAAAAGAAAGGAACAGAGAAAGTTTTAGTGAAATTGGATTTCTCACATTGTGAGCCAACCATCAAATCTGTTTTGTCGCACTTGTCATTTATCCTCGAGTGTTCAGTGTATCAAACGGCAACATTGTTGGAGAAATGGCTGTGGATAGGAAGCAGGGAATAGGAATATACGGACATTTCTCACATTGTGAAGATGCAGCTAGTGACAAGTTAGAAATTGTCAGAACTCATCCTAATTTGAGCAAAGACAGAGGAAGAACGTCAACATTTGCTGACAATAACAAATGGTATGGTAAACTCCGAGGAACAACGTGGCAATTGCAAAAGGACGTAGGTAACAGGAGTTAGTAAATGAATGGTAAAAATATAGATAAACAAATATATTTTAAGAAAATGGAGATGTTGATACGGGGGGGGGGGGGGGGGGGCGCAACTTACTACCAATTTCTCAAGACCAATTAGGGATGAGCAACAATAACTAGCATTTCTAGTAACACACATACCATGAAAGGATAAATGAAAAAATAGGATGCAGAGAATAAATAGGACTCTGCGGTAGACTTCTCGTTGCTCAAGTATGTCCAAGCTGTAAGTGATTTCATCATCTTCTATGGGTTCCCTCATGAAGAATCTGATGCTTAATCAACATGGACATACACAGAACTGTTAGCACATCTTGTTATTAATGCTTGGCAAAACTTCTGTAGCTGTGTCAACACTGGCCTTCCCCTGGGGATTTTGGATGCTGCGAGTTTAGTGTAGTCCTCAAAACATGCTGAACCAAATTTCAGTGCTTTCCTCCACGAGCGCTCCTGGAATTGGAAGATGGTTGGTGCTTGCGTTGGGATCCCTGATTGGCACATTCCTTGTGCTACATTTCTGGGCCACCTTCTCCTCTCTGCCAGATTTTCCCTATCTTTCCAATTCTCCTACTCCATCTGAACATTGACCTCTTCCCTGTACTCATCTTTTATTCCTTTTCTAGTCAGCTGCGGTGTTTTCCCAAAAGAGGTGGTTTCAGTGCAAAGGTTTGTACAGCTCCCTTTACAACTGTGCTTGTATTATTTGTACTGACCACCTTGATGTTGTTTGACCTCAGATAGTGTGCCATAGAAGATCTGTTTGGGGTATGTAGTCATCTATGTAGGAGACATGACATACCCATACAAGTTGAATTTTCTCGAGGGTTTTTTCCATGCTGTTGGGCATAATGAAGGACCTCATTGTTTGAGATTTTGTCCTGTATTTGAATTCCCATGATGGACCTCGGACCCTGCTCCTATTTTTGATTATTGTTGGTGGAAGTGTTCCAGAACCTTGACTTGGTGCCGATAGCAGACTCAGGATTCTGTGCCATACAGCAGGGTGGTACGGACAGTAAGCTGGTAGTGTTTGATTTTAGACTGCTGTTTAATGCCATTCTGCTTCCAGACATGATCATAGAGTCAACCATAGCTAGAACATGCTTTCTGGATGTGCCCACAAAGAGCAGTATTTCTACAGTCTTGAGACTGATGCCATCAAGGGTTATGTCTGTTGCTGACTGAAACATAACCTTTATCTTGGGAGATAATGATGCAGAGGCCAAAGCTTTTGACAGCACTTAAGAATTTCTTCCTCGTTGTGAACAGCTAGGGTACAGTAAGCAGAGAGCATACAGAAGCTCTCTGCTTACTGCCTCAGTCTGGAGAGATTGAATGGAGTCCAGAATGGAACAAAGTTTTAATGTACAAGGACATTAAACATAGGTGTGAGACATAACAAACTAGGGACTTATTCAGTACAACACAGATTGTTGCATGCAAATATAAAAGCTTTCAAAATTTTAACCACAATTTAAGACAACGGCGAATTATATGGGGATAAGTTACAACAGGGCTCCTGGAAATGGAAGGGGACTTGGGATCCCTGATTTGCACATGGTGGGCACATGTAGTCCACCCATCTTTCTTGTGCTATATCCCTGGGCCACAAGAACCTTCTCCTCTTTGCCAGATTTTCCCCATCTCTCCCATTCTATCTGAACATTTACCCTGTACTCATCTTTTATTTCTTTACTTGTTACATTACCACCTCATTTTTGGCATGCACAATCAACTTCTGTAATCTAATTACTCTTGCTTTCCATCCCAACACAGATTTCATTTTGTACTTTCCTCTCTAGCCTCCATCTTCCTGACTGTGGAGCTAAAAACAACTGTGATTTTTCCCTAAAAGGGATGCTATGTCTTTCAAAGTTTTCTTCTTGTGTCAGACTTGCAGCGTTCACATTTTTGCTTTTGTTTTAGAGAAAGACTTCCAGTGATTGATGAATCAGTATTGAGGAAGTGGGGAAATAGATCCAAGTTTTTCCACATAAATTGACACCAGAATATGGAACATGACAATACTAGCACCTACTGAAGCACAGCATTTAAGAGGGAATTCATGATGAGAATAGATAATTCCATTGCAATGGAGTAAATAAGAACTGCCAAGTAGAATGGTGGAGGTGGAGTGGGGAGGAAGAGGAACAACTTTATAAAATAAACATGCAACAAAATTGATATGGTGTTTTGGAAGTCATTTAACAAGCTAATGTGATTTGAATATAATTAACACAGATCATTGCATGTTTAACAGAAATAACAATTCTAGTTAAACATTTAGTACTGTCTAGTCACACTAGTCATTGTTATTCCAAGTCCAGACTCATCCATCCAAATTGACGACTTCTAAATTCAGCCATACTCAGCTACATCTGACAAAAACCATTAAGTAATCACCCATTTAAAAATGACAGGAATTAAATGAGTTATGGAAATGTCACTACATGTCCATTGGAAGCAAGTAGCAAACTAGTACCTTGGAACAAAATAGGACTAAAACATTAAATACCCTTTCACATCCACCTATCATGTTATTCCAGGTGACACTAACAAAATTAGAAATTTTGTCTGTGTAAGCTTGAGCATAGTTTTATGTAAGTAACTCAAATTAAGATGGATGCTGCTTTTCCCTCAAATTTAAAAGAATGCAGGAAGTTTCTTTTTGAGCAATATTCTGGGTAAGATAAAAACTTTTTGACCGGAATGTGATTGACGTGTACTTAAAATGCAGATGAATGTTATACAATGTCAGCATCTCAGCAAACACCAAGGGCTTACTGACACCAACATGAAGCAGTTTCACTTAATGCTGATGCTGCATTATTGTGTAAAGGTATCTAAATCCCAAATCAGGGAACTAATAATGAAATTAAGCAAAGTGAGAATTCCCGAGGAGGGAATTGCATACTATTTCAGTTCACATTCATTCTGGTCATATCTGATTTAGGCAATGGTAGGGCCAAACTAAAACACCTGGAACCAATCTTAAATTGGTAAAATGCACTTTTTTTCTACCATATGATCAACTTTAGTATTGCATAGCAAGGTAGACCACTGGTATTGTAAATGATCCACCAGCAATTTACAACAATTAGCCCTTTAATAAATCAAACAAATCTTTCCCTAAAGCTCAGCAGTCAGCAATTTATTTCTTAATCTCAGCACGCCAGAAGGAATAAAGGACTCTGCAACATAAGCTAATATTACAGCTTCAAAAAACTAAAACACTGCTGGTCTGGATTTTATTGGGTTGATTGTACCATTGAAACTGGTATGGATTTGTTTCTTAAATTAAAGAGGTTGAGTGTGCTAAGAGCTTTCCTATGGTAAATAATTTGTATAATAGTAAATTAAGACACTGCACATGAGATAAGTGCAAATAAACATGGCTACGGTTTTAGTACGCAATTGTCTGGACTTGCCTTTTAAATTGATTGAACTAGAACAACAGAAAATGATATTTATATTGCGTCTTTAACGCAATGAAACACCCCAAGGCACTTCACAGAAGCATTAAAAAAAGGTAAGACACCGAGCCACATAAAGAGATGTTAGGCCAGATGACCAAAACTTAGTTCAAAGAGGTAGGTTTTAAAAGGGGAAGGGAATGTAGAGGCAGAGAGATGTAGGGATGGTATTCCAGAGCCTGAGGCCTAGTGCAAGGAGTGCAGATATTTCAAAGGTTCTGAGGCTGGAGGAGATTGCAGATGTAGAGAGGGGTGAGGCCATGAAGGGATTTGAAAAATAGGGTGAGAATTTTAAAATTAAGAAATTGCTTGACCAAGAGCCAATGTAGTTTAGTGAGCAGAGATAACAGAGAAATTAGACAGCTTGCAGCAAGATTTTGGATGACTTCAAGTTTACAGAGGGTAGAATGTGGGACAGCAGCCAGCAGCAATTCTAAAGGTAACTAAGGCATGAATGAAGGTTTCAATAGATGAGCAGAGACAATCTAATAAAAGGTGGAAATAAGTGATCTTAGTGACGTCACAAATGTGCAGTCAGAAACTTACCTTGGGAGCAAATATGGCAACAACACTGCAAACATACTGGTTTAATCTCAGACTGTTGCCAGCGAGATGGATGGAGTGACAACTAGGCAATAGAGTTTAGAGCAGGGACCAGAAACAATGGTTTCAGTCATCCCAATATTTAACCAGATAATATTTCTGGTTATCCAGTGCCTTATATCTGGAACATCTGGAACAGAAACCAGAGCAAGAGAAGGCTATTCAGCCCTATGAGCCTACTCTGCCATGCAATAAGATCTGGTTGTGATCTCAGCTCCATTTTCCTGTCTGCTCCCCATAACCCTGGATTCCCTTGTCCATCAAAATCTCTCACTGCCTTGAATAATTTCAATTAGCCTCCACTGCTCTCTGGGGAAGAGAATTCCACATACTAATGACTCAGAAAACATTTCACCTCAGCCTTGAAAAGGAGACCTCTTGTTCTTGAACTGTTCACCTAGTTCAATTTCAAGTGGAAACATCGTCCTGGTATCTAAGTGTTTCAATAAGATCACCTCTCATCAGATTAGTAGTCTGATAATTTAGCAACAACAGAGAAGTCACGAGAGGTGATAGGTGTCATCAATATGAAATCCAATGCTACACCTTCCAAGAGGTAGTTTCCAGACATGAATTGGAGGGGGCCTAGGTTAGATCTTTGGTGAACACCAGAGATAATACTGCAGCAGCAGGAAAAGAAGCCATTGTTAAGTGTTTCTCATTTAGAATTTATCACAGCAAATTATTTGATTCAGGGGCATTAGTCCTTGCAGGGGACTAATTAAAACACCAAGTGCATTCACAAAGGCCAAAGGAATTCATAGGAATCACTACAAAATTATTGAAAAGACCTTTTTTAAAAATTACCACCACATGAAATGCTTTGTTACCCTTATTTACATAGTCCAAAACCCGAGTACTCAAGTGTGTGGAAATGATTTCCTCTGTCTAGTCTAGTTACCAGCACAAATCTACTGACCCCGGAGGGTCAGACTCAAAATGTGAAAGCAATTTTGTTTTTACGGAAGATTTTGCAGGAAACAAAATAGCCCCTCAAATAATATTCTCACCATTAAGTATCAAATTGCTAATATAAAAGCATTGAATGCACTCTCATTCCAGTGGAACACCAACTCAAATCTCAGACCTCAATGTTTGTTTTGTGGCATTAGTCTATTAAACATGGTCAAAAATTTTGAAGTGTAAGCATTCATCATTTTAAAAGCATTTATATTCCAGATGCCTATTAAGTTTGAAAGTGGCTTTGAGAAATGTATGCCTCATGGTAGCTAACAGCCACAAAACCACAGGGAATGGAACACATTCAATATGTAGGAGTAGAAAAACTGGAAGTATCTAGTTTCTTACTTCAGTGCCATTATTTAATGAGGGCTTCTTGGCAATACACTGGATATACCAAGCATAATATTGTCCCCAGCACTGTTCAGGAAAGGAGCTGCAGAGTTTGCTTTTACTTTACAGTGCAAGAATTTGTTCAATCAACTGAAAAATCAATTTTCCGGCTGAAGCCCCACTTTCTGGGATCCAATCCATCCTGATAAACCTGTCCAACCTGATTGGCCTACCCCTTTCGGGACCAATCAGATGCCAGACTTGCAGCTGGTTCCCAGCACGGCAACAGCTTAACCAGCCACCCTTCCCTGGCCTCAAATCCTCTGGTTTTTCCATCCGGTCTCATTCTGCCACTTTCCCACACAAATTCACACAAAGCTCTGCTAGCTTCATTGGGGCATTTGTTCAAAATTATCCCTACACAAAATGTTATCTCATTTTAGCAGTACTTCAAACACAAATCAGAATAAGGCTGAGAAAAGATGAGTGGGACTTGGGATAGGTTCACGAAGGGAAATGGCTGCCAGAGAGTAGAAAGTGAAGATAACAAAAACACGGGAGCTGGAAGAACATAGGAAAGAAAATAAATACATAACACAAAAGCAGATGAGTAGGAAAGGAGGACAGCAGTTATACGACAAACAAACAAATCTGCATCTTGGGTCATCCATGATCTCATTTCTAAAGCCCTGTTCCACCAGCCTCAGTTCCAACCCACAAACACTAGTATATCCACAATCTCATGGGCACCCTGTGCTTGACTATTTCCTGTTCTTCAATCATTTTTGTTCACACTGACTCTCGATTCTCCAGCTCACTGAGGACAAGGATTTTGAAATCGTTTACAAATTCTTCATTTCCCTCACCCTATCCGACCTCCACAATATTTCAGTCCATATCCCAATTTGCTTCTTCTGCTCTGGGCCGATAATAATTGGCTGGTTTCCATTGCCTGTTTCTCCACAGATGGTGGAACCTGTAATCATCACTTTCCAGCACACTTGAATTCTGTTCCTAAACACATCTGTTGTGTGTATTTTAATCTTCAAAAACTTCAAAACAGTCCCCTTCAACCACACCTTCAATCTGCACCTTCCTCGGTGTTAGATTTCTTTCCACCCTCTCCCATCCAGCTTTTACGAAATAGCTTAGAATGTTTTGCCGAATCAAAGATGCCTTATTAAAAGACAGTTTCTGTTTGAGGGTCTAACTCCTCCTCACCAAAAACACACCTGGCTAAAAAGTATTAAACAAAACAGACCCAGGTGGTAGGCATCCCAGAATAGCATAACTATATCAGGAATGAAAAATTATGATTATGAAGGGGCAGAAAATTTACAGTTTTAACTGGAACTGTGAATGATAAGGGGCCCAAATACTGATTTGTAAAATTATGAAAGCTTTTGAGGGGAGAACATCTGTTGATGAAGCAAGCAATATAACAGGTAACTTACTAATATTTTAATTATAGTACATAATGGCATGGCAAATCTAGTTACACTTTGAAGAGATAATAATAAGTACCACCAAAATTTCAGCTGTAGATGTCCAACAGCTCCTATAATCTCCTTCCAAAATTTGCATTCATCATATACCTAAACTACAAAATATAGGTAACTGTAACCAGGACACCAAACCTGCAGTAATGCATAAAATCAGAAGTGTTTTAAACCACCCAATAGCCTGGAAACATTACAATGTCATTTGTTGAACATCTGATCGATCCAGAATATTTCCATTTCTGTCGGTGCACCAGTAATGTGCTCTATCACATGGCAATTTGAGTTTCAGGTAAGGACACTGGTTGCTAGGATTCAGAAATTATATTCCAAAATAAAAGCATCACCACTCATTAGTCAACGATAGCTGGATTGATATTGACTGATAATAGAGCATTCTATTGCTGAAGCATAAAAAAGCTGAAAATGTAGATTTTACTTTTCCTATAGGATATGGACAATCATATTCAGAAAAATATTCCTTCAATTCATCCCACATAGTAATTAGGCATTGGATTAGTCAGGCATGTCTGAATAAATTATACATTTTCACACTTCTTCAGTTGATGAATATTCAAGGTATAAAAATACCCAGGTTCAAACTGGTAAATGAATGGCTTAGAAATTAAGGGGGGAATAACAAATTACTTCATGAGTGAACACAACTCAGATTTTTTTTTCTCTCACTGATGCAGGAAAATAATTAATTTGGGAGAAATAGAACAACCAACAAAAATCAATGTGTAGCATAATATTTACTCCCAGACTGTCAGTATAATTATAAAACAAAAGCAACAACAACTTGTATTTACATAGTCCCTTGAAATGTTTTATTCATTCATCTGGTGTGGGTGTTGCTGGTTAGGGGGCAGCATTTATTGCTCCAGCCAGCAACATCCATATATATTTCCAAGTCAGGATGGTGTCTGGCTTGGAGGGGAACTTTGAGGTGGTGTGTTCCCTTGTGTATGTTGCTCATGTCCTTCTAGATGCTAGTGGTTTGGAAGATACTGTTACATAGAAACTAGAAGCAAGGGCCATTTGGCCCTTTGAGCCTGCTCTGCCATTCATTTTGATTATTGAATTCAATAACCTGATCCCCCCCCACCCTTGCCCCGCACCCCTTTAGCCCGAGAGCTGTATCTAACTTCATCTTGAAATCAGACAATGCGTTGGCCTCAACTACATTCTGTGGTCGTGAATTCCACATATTCACCAGCCTCTGGGTGAAGAAATTTCTCCTCCCCTCAGTTCTAAAAGATTTACCCCTTATCCTCACAATATGACTTGTTATAATTCAGGTCAGAAACTCAAGTATTTTATGAAACCCGCCAGGATCATAAGTTTTGCACTTTGAATTTGGCTAGGGTAAGCATTATATGCTTCACTTCAGGTATGATTCAAATGATCCACCCGGAAGGGAGCTTTTATCAAACAAAGTTTATTTAAGAACATAGTTAATATGTATGGAAAGAAAATTAGCAATAACTTTTATCAATTACACACAAAAACAAAACAACCAAGATAATGTATAACCCAGAACATATATACCTAAAACTTTTTCAATCCAACAAAAACTTCCCATAGACAAATAAAAACCCTTTCCACGGGTTTAATACAGCAAAGACTAATGCTCACGTGATACTGGGACTGAATTTGGATGAATGCTGCAGTTCTCTTGAGGCACACAGACAAGCTTGGAGTCAGAACAGCTTCCCAGAACACCAGGGAGAGACTCTGTTCGAGCCACCAACTGCAGATTCTCTACTCCAGGAAGGCAAGAAGCCTTGCTTTCAGTTAAACAGCAGAAATTCTAAAACCGGGGAGAGAAACACTTCTTTCCAGCTTGATGTCCCTTCTAAACTAAACTGCTGCCAGCCAAAACAGAAAAATGAAACCTTAAATTCACTAGGAAGAAAAACTGTCCAAAACACATGACCTTCCTCCTAACAATGCAGGGTCATAAAAAAATCCCAGAGTAAAAATAAACAAACCCCATTTAAACCACTGGAGGAGGAGTAAAAGGATTTCTAGCAGCTAGCCCGGCAGCAATGAAACCAAAACTGCTTCTCGCTGCAGAGAACAAGGTACACTAATGTCACAAACCCCCAGTTCTGGACTCCCCTACCAGTGGGAACATTCTTTCTGAATCTACCCTGTCTAACCCTGTTAGAATTTCATAATTACTATGAGATCCCCTCTCACTCGTCTAAGCTCCAGTGAATATAATCTAAACTGGCTGAGTCGCTCCTCATATGACCGACCTGCCATCCCAAGAATCAGCCTGGTAAACCTTCCCTGTACTCCATCTATAACAAGGACATCCTTCCTCAGATAAGGACACCAAAACTGCATGCAATACTCCAGGTGTGGTCTCACCAACACCCTATACAATTGCAGCAAACACCCCTATCTCCATACTCAAATCGTCTCACCATGAGGGCCACCATACCATTTGCCTTCTTTACTGCCTGCTGTATCTGCGCGTTACTTTCAGAGACTGATGCCCAAGGACACCAAGGTCTCGCTGAGTGGCCACCTCTCTCAATTTACACCCATTCAAGTAATAAACTGTCTTTCTATTATTGCTACCAAAGTGGATAATTTCACATTTATCCACACTATACTGCATCTGCTTACACACGCACACACAGCCTGTCCAAATCATGCTGAAGCATCTCTGCATCCTCAGCACAGCTCACCCTCCCATCCAAATGTGGAGATAATACATTCGGTTCCCTCTTCCAAATCATTTATGTGATGGCTGGGGTCCTAATACAATCCCAGCAGAGCCCCACTAGTCACTGACTGTCACTCAGAAGAGGACACATTTATGCCAGCTCTTTGCATCCTATTTGCGAACCAGCTTGCTATCCATCTCAAGACATTACCTGCAAACCCATGTGCTTTAACTTTACATAGTAGTCCATTATGCAAGAGCTTGTCAAAAGCCTTCTGAAAGTCTAAATAAACCACATCCCCTGGTTCTCCTCAGTCAACTCTACTAGTTACATCCTCAAAGAATTCCAATAGATTCATCAAGCATGATTTTCCTTTGGCAAGTCCATGTTGACTTTGTCTGATTATACCACTGCCTTTCAAATGCTGAGTTATGAAATCCTTGATAATGGACTCTAGCAACTTCCCCAGTACCGACGTCAGGCTAACTGGTCTATAGCTCCCTGTTTTCGCTCCACCTCACGGTGGCACAGTGGTTAGCACTGCTGCCTCAGTGCCAGGAACCTGGGTTCAATTCCCCACTTAGGTCACTGTCTATGCGGAGTCTGCACGTTCTCCTCATGTCTACGTGGGCTTCCTCTGGGTGCTCCAGTTTCCCCCCACAGTCTGAAAGACATGCTGCTTAGGTGCATTGGCCATGCTAAATTCTCCCTTAGTGCATCCAAACAGGCGCTGGAGTGTGGCGACCAGGGGATTTTTCACAGTAACTTCATTGCACTGTTAATGTAAGCCTACTTGTGACACTAAAATAAACTTAAAACTTTTTGAATAGTGGGCTTACATTAGCTACCCTCCAATCTGTAACAACCAGTCCCGAGCCCAAAGAATTTTGGAAAATATCCACCAATGGATCTACTATTTCCAAGGCCACTTCCTTAAGTACTCTGGGATGAAAATAATCAGGACCTGGAGATTTATCCACCTTCAATTTCCCCAAAACCATTTCTCTATTAATGCCGATTTCCTTTAGCTCCTCACTAAAACTGTTAAAGAAGCTTTGGTGAGTTTCTGCAGTGCATCTTGTGGATAATGCATTCTGCTGCCACTGTGCATTGGCAGGGGTGGGAGTGAATGTCTGTGGATAGTGTGCTAATCAAGCAGGCTTCTTTGTCCTGGATGGTGCCAAGTTTCTTGAGTGCTGTTGGAGCTGCACTCATCTGGCCAAGTAGAGAGTATTTCCTCTCACTCCTGACTTGTGTCTTATAAATGGACAGGTTTTGGTAGTCAGAAGGTGAGTTACTCGCGCAGGATTCTGAGCCTCCGTCTGCAATTGCAGCCAACATATTTATATGGCTTTAATGTAATAGCACATCCCCAAGAGATTCACAGGAGCATTATCAAACAAAACTTGCTACTGAGCCACATAATTAAGAAGCATCTTACAAGGTGAGAGAGAGATAAGGGCGTTGCAGTTTTCAGGAAGAGGATGGAATCGGAGCGAGGGAGCAGAACCTAGGGTGTGGAGCAAAGATAATAGCTTTAGCTTTCTCAATCTTTAATTGGTGAAAATTACTGCTCATTCAGTACAGAATGTCAGACAAACAGTCTGACAATTGACAGTGGAGGGGTCAAAAGAGATGGTGGAGAGGTAGAGCTGTGTGCTCTCAGCTTCCACACAAACATGTGGATGTCAAATGGGAAGGGACCAAGGATGGATCGTTGGGAGACACAAGAGGTTACAAACAGTGGCGTGGAAGTGAAGCCATTGCAGATAATTTAGTACCAGTCAACTCCAGGGGTTTAGTTACTGGAGTAGCACAAACAGAAACTTATTAGAAAATCGCCTTCCCATTCGATTGTCTGGGGCATTGCGGATAAGAAAAATGGGTGACCTAATAACTAAAAACCTTCAAGATCACAACTTGTAGTGACAACCAGAATGAAGCTGCTTAAAGCTAATTTGATTTGTTTTGGTGGTACACATATACCAAATGCAAAGCAAAGTGCCCAATTCCATTCACAGCATTAAGAACAGGAGTAGGCCATTCAGCCCCTCCAACCTGTTTCACTGTTCAATTCAGTGACATTGCCAATTCTCAAAAGAAGAGTACTTACAATGCCAATGATCATTTCTGTGCTGAGCAAAACTGAATCCTAATAAAAGTACAGACGATATACATGTATTTGCACATTTGAGATATAGAATTTTTAAATGTTGTCAAATCAATGACAAGAACAAAGAAATTTATATAGGTATAAATGGGTAAAAATGAAAGTCGAAGTTCTAGTGCTAGAATTACACAGCAGGTCCAGCAGCAACCGTGGAGACAAACAGTTAATGTTACAGGTCGATAACCTTTCATCAAACTGCCGTGATCTTTTAGATTAGCAGCAAGAGAACAACAAAAGCAAAGAAACAGCCAATGAGTCTAAAGATGCAAGTATATAACTTAAATTCAATTTTGCATTAAAAAAACTTCTCTCCCTTTACCTTCAGCAATCCCTGTACTACAGTGATGGAAAGTTAAAAGAAATGCTGTATTGAATGGAAGTCGATGACCAATGGTGGTTGAGGGGAAAACATGAGGGGTTAGAAGTAAATGTAGCAAGATTACATATTCTCCAATGTGCTCCAAAGGCCACCCATAACATGTAGATTTCAGAGTAGCCACGATTTAGTGGATCCAAAGGCAAATCAACCCAATTATAAACTAACCTATTTAAATTACAACCAAGACGCATGTATGAAGAAACTAAATTTAAAAATACCAGTACTCCTTCACTGATTAAAAGTTGACCAAGCAGAGTTAATGAACTGCTATCATTTTATAAGACCTGTACAAACCTAGTGAGTAAGCTTTCATGAGTTTTTCAACCCTGAACGGAAACATAGAATTCCTACCGTGGAGGAGGTCATTCAGCCCATCGAGCCTGCACCGACAACAATCTCACCCAGGCCCTATCACCGTAACCCCACATCCTTACTCTGTTAATCCCGCTGACACCAAGAGGCAATTTAGCATGGCCAACCTAACCAGCACATCTTTGGACTGTGGGAGGAAACCGGAGCACCTGGAGGAAATCTACAGGCACGGGGAGAACATGCAAACCCCACACAGTAACCCAAAGCCAGAATTGAATCTGAGTCCCTGGTGCTGAGAGGCAGCAGTGCTAACCATTATGCCACGATTAATGTGTTTAATAACAGCCAGTAAGATTGTTAGAAATGAATACCAATAGATTGTTAATATTGCTAACCAATGAGATTTCTTAAAAGCATTAGGAATAAGGGCATGATGAAATGTATCACTTTTTTAAAAAACACGTAGTTGAATGAAGAGCCTCACCACAATGATGTCAACTCTGGAAATCACAGTGCAAAATGAAAAGACTCTCATCACTAAAAAATAACTGACTGATTCAAGTTGTTTAGCTTTTCTAGAATGCGTTTTACATGTGCAGTAAATAAAAGATAGCTAGCCAACATCGTGGCACAGTTACTGCCTTGGCGGAGGCTCTCCATTTTCAGAACTGGTGAATTGTCTATACAGTCTCACCCATACAGGTGCTCATTCCACATGACTACCTCATCTCTTTTTATATACTACACTAGAACCTGACATTCGGTAATCCATGATTTTCCATTAGTTATCTGCTAGAAAACACCATAACTTCCTCATTATACAGTCATATCCCCTACTCTCCTATTTGGACACAGTTAATAATTGTGTGGCTGAAGTCCCATTTGGAACAAAGCAAGTGAAAGAACATCAAATCCAGTCTTCACTTGACACCAACATACATGCACTTCAAAGCAGTGATCAATAGAAAAAGAGCAAGAACTGCTCCCTGGCCAATTTTTCTCTTTCCAAACCCAGGGACACCAACTCTATTGAATCTGTACTGTTTCACTGAGAGCAATCAACCAAGTGTCAAGGCTGGGATCTTGCTTACAGAACTATGCACGTTAAATGGGCAGTGTATTCATTACCCCTTGCTGACATATTGAAGGAAAAGGTTGAGTTTTTAAAGCAAGGTTTAAAGTTTGTCATAAAAATTAAGTAGAAAAATTTTGAAAAAAGGTTTTGCAAAAATAGGAATCACAGGATGAATTAATATGGTCAAAAACAAATCAGAGCAATTGGTTCATTTTCAAACACCCATTGATTGGGAAAATATTCTCAAAACATTTGAAAAGTCTGCATTATTGACATCTTGTCAAATTTTACAAATCTACTTTAAATAGCGATCCAACTGTTTTCAAATTCCCTATAGTTAAGTAAATGCACCACGTTGTGTGGTTATCTAATGGCAGCCAAAGCAACATTGAGGCAATACATTTTAGCATCTCTGGGCAGAGGTGAAATAAGAAAAGCAAAGTTAGTCAGTATTCCACTACATGACTGTTATCAAGGCAGATATAGAGCGATGACTGCCAAAAGAACTAGAAGTGGCATAAAGAAAACTTTATGCAACAGTGGTTAGGATTTGGGATGCACTGCCTGATGGATACAGATTCCATAGTAACCTTCATAAAGGTAACTGGAAAATATTTGGAGAAAAAACATTGTAGAGATGAGGAAATTGGACTAATTGAATCTCTCTACAAGAGCCAGCGCACTATCTTGATAAGCTGAATGGCTTCCTTTCCTGCTGTACAGTTCTACGATTTTACATAAAGAACAATCAGTCAACACACTGTAAACTATCCATCAAGAATCACCTTATAATTCACTCTACCATGACATCCAATTATATTTCCTAAATAATTTAAAGGTGATTGGTAGAAGAATTAGAAGGGACATGAGGAAAAGCTCTCTCATCCAGAGGATGGTGGGCATCTGGAATTCGCTCCCCAAGTTGGTGGTTGAGGCCGAAACGCTCAGCTCGTTTAAAAGGTACCTGGGTCTGCATCTGAAGTGTTGTAACCTACAAGGTTACAGACCAGGTGCAGGAAAATGGGTTTAAAATGAGTGGCTAATTTCTTTTTTTTGACTGACACAGACACAATGGTCTGAATAGCCTTTATCTGCACTGTAACTTTTCAACGGTTCTACAATTTCATAGATTCCCTCACTGCCCTGATCCAGGAGGTAATCACTTGTTTTGTGAAAATCTTCTTGGCAGAAGTCTTGCATTTATTTGCCTTTTGCTCATATGAACCCATGTCTGATGTTGCGGTATAACATTGTCTCAACATTAAATAAAAATAAGAATCTGAAACACTCAAATTAACAAGGACATATCTCATTCACCTCCTTTTGAGGCTGAAAACACTAGGTTTTGCCATTCTGCGCAAATTGGTCCTTCACTGGCCTCGTTTGAATCATGCCACAAACCATTGCTGAAGCACAGTACATTTTAAAATGAGGGGGCTACTTGAAAGAGGGGAACATTACAGGATACAGAAGCAAATAGGAGTGGGATCAGACCAAGTAGTTAACGCATCAAGAGTACAGGGACAGTCTTGATTGGCCAAATAGGCTATGTCATATCATAAGATTTTAAGTATGCTTTACAGAATGGAAATTTGCATTTCATTACACTCTTGACGAAGGTTCAAGTTAAATTAATCGATAGATAAATTTCTCAGGCACTTGGATTTGGACTTCATTTATTTTTGAGAAAGTTAGGTTTACTTTTCCGACCACGATTGCAACCAATAGACGATGGTTAGCTATTACCCATAGGAATAGGAGTTGGTCATTCAACTCATTGAGCCCGTTCTGCCATTCAATAAGATCATGGCTGATCTGTGGTCCAACTCCATGTACCTGCCCTAGGCCCATATCCCTTGATATCCCTGCTCATAAGACAATTGTCCATCTCAGACTTAAACCTAACAACGGAACCAGCATCCACCGCCATTTGAGGAACAGAGTTCCAAATTTCCACCAGTGTGCATGTGTAGAAGTGTTTTCTAACATCACTCCTGAACGGCTTGGCCCTAATTATTCACCCAATCAATATCGTGTTGTAGTTTTACGCTGTTCCCATCTGAAAATGTTTCACTGAATGTGATCAATCATAGAATCCCTACAGTATAGAAAGAGGCCAGTCGGCCCATCGGCTCTGCACCAACCACAATCCCACCCAGGCCCTACCCCCATATCCCTACATATTTACCCACTAATCCCTCTAACCTACGCATCTCATGACACCAAGGACAATTTTAGCATGGCCAATCAACCTAACCCGCATATCTTTGGACTAAATTATCCTAATCCTAAATTATAACTGATAGTATAAGATTTGCAAATTGGTTGTTCAGGAAGCAAATATACTTTAGTAATCTTTGGAAACAAACTGTAATAACTTCAGATCACTCAGCTTGTGCAATCTGCTTAACATTTTCCTCTTCAGTGTCTATTGCATACAGCACAGTCCATTGCTATGTGCTTTCCAACTCGATATCTATTTGCGTAGGTGTGTGTTCATGCCGCTTGCTTAACACATGCACATATGGTTTGGGCGTTCTCTGAAATTCTCCTTCCTCTTGGAGAATTTGAAAATTTGAATTTCCAGAGAAACTGTTATCTGACGTTTTGGTAAACTGTCCTGTGTCAACTTCCTTTGTTTGACGTTATCAATAGTCCAATTCAGTTTTTTTTTAAAAAAGGATTCGCCCATCTGTGCCAATGAGCTGGAACTTTGTTCAGTTGGTGGCACTAATAATGCAGTTAGCTTGCATCGATAAAGACAACTTTCACTCCCCACTTTAAATTGAATCACGTAAATATTCTCATCCACCGTCCAAAAGACAGGTATTGGTATAAATCAGTAACATGCAAAATGGTTTAATTTTTAGCAGTATATTTCATCCCATCTGCTTTAAAAGCGCATAGCTTTTAATTTGGAAGTGAAAAAGACTGCCTCAAAATGTACAGAAATTTAACCTTTAGGGATAGAGAAGTTGACACAATCCATATTTTTAAAAAGTGTACTTGCAAAATATTTCACAATATTATTGATTACCTGAGCCTCACAAATATACTAACAGTAACTGTAAACAGTTAACAGATTCACCACTTGTATATAAAGCGCTAAACAGTAGAAATTATGCTATCAAGAATTGTCTTTTATTTATGACAGGTCTTGAGTTACCACTAAGAACACCACCTCTGACTCTTTGCCAACCTAACATTTTACAAATGCATGAAAGGAGTCTCAGCTGGACAATTCCACCACTCCTCCATCCCGTTGGACCCATGTATCCTCATAGCATCTTGGGTAGAAACAAGTGCAAACTACTTAACACAGCAAGAAACCCTATGCCTGATAAAAGCAAAAAACTGCACTAAGATAAAAGCATAGTGGCAGTTCAGATCCTCTGCTTGAGCCTGGATGAACACACTAGCTGACCAGAAGACCATTCAAGGGTGCATTTTATTTTTAAACACCGAACATGCACAGAGAGGATGTCGAACATAGAAACGAACAATTTCAAGAAATATCTATTTTCTCCATATTGGAAAGCAGGAATAACACAAATGTCAAAGTACGTCAAAAATTACCTCAGGATAGATAGGAATTCGTAATTAAACCACAAGCCAATGTATTTTACTGGCAGTAAACTGTATCACAAACTTAAATACAATTCAAAATGTGAAGATAACAAATAAACAATGTTCCAATTACATAACATCTTAATTACTGCGAACTCCGACTTTAAACAAAACAAGCAAGGATTTTGCTCCAACAAATCTGATATCTGCTAAATCAAATCTGATATCTCCAACATCAGACCTAAATCACAGCCCAACTGGCAGGAAACCAACTTGCATTTGCGCCTCAGCTGTTATGTAACTGAGTGAATTTCGCAAAATAGAACATTTCAGATGAACTGAATGTGTGTTTAAAAAAAAGAGTATTCAGCATTCCACCTCAAATAAAAAGTCAAATTGCTGGTGCCTCCTGGCAAAATGCAGTGGTCGAATCCACAAACCCGATGCCAATGAAAAGTTTTACACATCAATTGAAAGACTCTCGGTGGGGGTGGATGAGCTGAATCAAAGTCGTTGCAGAGAGAAAGGAGGGGGGGGGGGGGGAGGTTAGAATAGGAATAATAACATGAATCACAAAGAATCACGGGGTTTGTTTCTTACGGCTGGCAGTGTTAACTCATCGAGCAGCTCACAGCATCGAATTTATGAAGCCTCGGGACAATGGGGAACTTAACATTTCCAAAATATTGGGGACTTTTATAAGAATAAAAAAAAAGAGGTGGGGGTCACTGACAACAATAAAAAGAGGGAAGGAAAAGGGACCATCTTCTCCACATTCAAGACGACTAATGGGGAGGGAAATGGGAGGGGGGGGTCACTTCAGTTTAATTCTCTCCTGCACAAAGTGGGTTCACCCATCCACATTCAAAACGACAAATGGGGAGGGAAAGAGATGGGGAGGGAAAGAGATGGGGAGGGAAAGGGGAGGGGGTCACTTCAGTTTAATTCTCTCTCACACAAAGTGGGCTCACCCAGCTACTGCTGAGCTCTTTGACTTGACAGGCCCCGAGTCAACTCAACCCCTCAACCAACCACCTCCCCCCTTCTGATTACTCGGGCCTCCGACCACCACCACCACCACCACCCTCTATTCCCCCCCCCTCCCCAAATATTCACACGGTCACGTACCTGAGGCGCTGCAGTCGGCGCACACTTCGTTGGGCCGCAGCTTTCGGGACATCTTTGTGGTTGGTGAGGTGAGGCGAGGGGAGGGGGGCGGGGGGAAAGGTTTGTATTTTTTTTCTCCCCTCAATACAATTATTATTCTCTCTCCCCCTCCTCTTGTTTATTTATATCCGACACTGACCCCCCTCTATCCCCACCCCCTTCCCTAACCCACCCACCCCGACCACGGCCTCTGAAGTCTCCCAGGGCCGGTGTATGTGTGTGGTGTGTGTGTGTGTTTAGGGCAGACGCATCCGGTTCCGAGACAAGTCCGTTGGAAAACCGCAGCTTCCCTCGCTCTGCCGCTCCGCTCCCCTCCCCCCGCAAACTCCTTCACCCGGAAATGACGGCACGCGCGCGCCGCCCAACCGCCCCCCAACCCGCTGGTGGAATTCCCACGCGCCGTCAGCTGATTGACAGACGGCGCCGACCAATCAGTCAGGCCGGCCGCCTTCCATTACGTCACTGCCGGCCAATCAACTCCCTTCTCTCTCTCTCCCTCCCGCCCCCGACTCCCATTCAAGATCCCGCCCACCTTTAATCAGGGCGCCGCAATGGATGCCGGGATCTGTAGTCCTCCCAGCCCAGCTGGTTCCAGGGTGATGTCATGGGGCAGACTGCAACACATTGAGCTGCATGGCACTCTCTGTACATGCGAGCATTACTGCCGGGGGGTTTGTCCAGAGGCTGCAGCACGTTTCAAGTTGCAAATTGCCACCAACAATCCTAACCCCAGCCGTTGAACTACAGCTCCCAGGAGGGTTTTACAGCCGCGCACCTCCAATTTTGCAGGCAATGGGGTTGCCCATCAAAATAAAAGCCCAATTGTTGCATTTTCCCCCCACAATCAGACCTCCAGGCTGAATGCGCAAAAGATTATATTGCATGTCCACTGGCCATCTGGTAGATTTTCCCTCATATTATTGGCAGCCTGCACTCCCTCCTCGTTCTCAGTATGCAAGTTTCCCCCACGCTAAGGTGGTAATTCCTCGCCCTTCGATTTTTCTCCCACTTCCTCTTTCCCAGTACAGTAGAAAGCAAGAATTACAGCGCTTCCTATCGTCTGATATTCAGCAGCCGAGCAATATAGGGATTGGTGCCTGTTGCCAGGGTTTTTTTTTACTGTCTGCTGCAAAGGTAGTTTGTATGATATCTGGAAGAGAAGAATGATATCAGAATGATTTCTGCGAGAAGGGTGGCAGAAAAATATCCGTTGCACTATCTGGTTTGGCATAACAAATACAAGGAGCTGGAAAAGGAACTTAGCACCAAGCAGGTGGGTGATGTGTGTGCTTGGGGTGGTGCAATGCAAGTGGAATTGTCTGAATGCTTGTCAGATGCAGTAGCATCCGCAAGTCGCTGTTCAATTATGTATCGGAGATTAAATGCTGTCAATGAGAAGAAGGGTTATTTAATCTTGCTACGTTAAAAGAATACTCGAATTGTGCCAATGTCCGTTTTCATGCATTGGGTTAATGGAATTGTGCTAGCCCCGTATAATGAGTTGATTCCTTCGTTGGTTTAGGTATTGTCTCAATGTATTTCTTCCAAAAAAATCGCGATCTTGACGCTTCCATTATTTATTTACTTTCTGTCTGAATTTTCTTCGGTCACTGGAAACGAAATGTGCGGTTACTATTCTCCGCTTACTATCTCGTATGGAAATGAGGCATCCATAGTAATACGGGAACCGTATGCCTTGTGTAGTGGAAAGAAGATTATGCCAACTGCTTTAAAATATTCCTGTAAAACTGTGCTGCACATTTAACTCTCTCCACTATCGAAATGGTTTCACATTTCAGAAAATCTAAAAAGGAAGTTGTACTGGCATGGCCAATGAAAAAAAAAGCATTGTTTGTTTTATCAAATTAAATATTATGCGGAACTAAAACAACAAAAGCTTGCAAACTAAACACGCACCTACATTCAAAATAAGCACACGAACTAAACGAGGCTAGTTTATGTAACAGAAGTCTGCTTAAAAATAAATATTGCTCGCGCCAGGACCTGGCATTTCAATTTATTTCTAAACTATGTAGAGAAATAAACTATCTTCCGTAGTGTTGTGCCCGTTTCCTATCACACTGATACATTTTTCTGTCTGATGTAGCTTGTCTGATGTAGCCACGTTTGATGAGCAACTTGCAAGACATCTTTGGGCTCGGGGTGTCGTTGAGCCAGTTTCTCTGGTGTACAATGCCTCAGATAGACACTTGATACAAGAACCAAAAAGAAAAAGGGGGGAGGGGGTGGTCGGTGTCTCTGTATGGGCTGTACTTTCACAGCTGTACGCTTTAAAGAGCTGGATGCACAGTTAATCGCGCAGGCGTCACTGCGCTCCCTCCACTACTGTGCCATCCAGCTGTAACATCGCTCTGCCAAGCATGGTCCTGTCAACCACAGCTGATTCTGAAACCGTGTAAAATTGCTTGCAGGATGGCACAGGAGTAAAAAAAAAGGCAACAAGGAAAATCCTTCCATTAATTAAAATGTGTCAATATCGTCTTCCTTTTTTTAACCGTCATTTCAATTGAAAATTTAGAAATGGCTATTTACCACCGCATTAAGTAACATTTTGACGGATTCAGGAGTGCAAACGGGAGTTCAGAAATGTCCCCCCAATCCTACATTCTGACTGTCGGGTGTCCCAGGAAAGCTTTCGTACAAAGTGGGGGTAAATCGCGTCTTGTTTTTAATTGATTGGGGGCAATTTACACAAAATGAGTACATCAGAATGAATGTATTCTTGGGGGGGGGGGGGGTTATGGTTGTAGCAAGTTACTATTTTTGAAAGGATTGTGGAGGGTACGTCCAAAACTGAAGATTGACAGCGATTAGGGGACACGCAGGACACGACTAAGAAAAGCTTATCGTATTTTTTTCTCAAGAGGATGTTCATATTCTCATTTACGGGTTGATTTTGACACGGACTTGCAACATAGCAATTCGAAACCAGGCTGGGGAACATTTCGGCTGTGGTCTGCATCTCCGCAACTTCAAGGACAGTTTTAGATTTGCAATAAAGCCGAACCTGAAAAAATGTTCACAGCACAGAGACACAATCTTCTCCAGCAGCGAGAGAACTGTGTTAATGTTAAAGACGCCTTGCAACGCCAGTGCGAATAGCCTGACCTGCCGACTATGTTTCACCTGGTCCCGGATCCGCTACATTTTGGGGCCCCGGGATTCCCAAAATCCGCTTTCTCCACCTCTTTTTGGAAAGAAGAACCCCCCAAAATCATCCCACCCCACAGTCAGCTGAACCTCACCACGTTGTGACGAGCAGTAAATAAATTCTTTGTACCCATTCTGTTGCCTTTGGCATACTGTGGCAGCGTGTAAGCACGGAGCGAGGCAGCATTGCACAGACCACACCATTCCCACAACAGCTTTTTAAACCACAATCCGCAACTGGCAGGTTGAGAAAAAAAAATACCCACAAAGAATAGATAAACATTACTCCGGACCGGAAATGCAGCAAACGGCGCAAGACACATTTCTAGCACCTCTTTGTAAATGGGGTAGGGAAAATATAAAAAGGCTCTTGAGCCGTGGGTGGATGTGGCTTAATTCACCTCGACTCCGCAAACAGAGAACCGCCACGGACCTTCCGTGTAGCCCGAGAAACACCCGAAATATCACTAGCCAATTATTGGGAACTAGTTTGGACGGCTAGCATGTTAGGAATAGGGTGCACCGAGTTTCCAGTTAATCTGGTGACTGCAAAGTTCTAGACGGTGGCAGGGCTGGGATCTACAGGATATTAGATTGTGGATCTTCCTCCAACAACAATCTTGTCTCCCCACCCCGCCAAGTCAGGTCATTAGAGCAAATATTCTACAGTCTACAGGTCATGTACAATATTTGGACAACTCTGTGGGCAACGTTATGTTTCATGTATAATTTCAAAATGTGTTCCCAATTTGGCTCGAATGTAAAACACAAAACAGCCTTTCGTTACTATACCATTGTGGAAAGTTTGGTGTCCATTTCAGCCTTGGAGTGGCCATAAGTAACAAGATTCAGCAATCTGTGGTCTAAATTGATCTTCCCCACCGCTCCTCCCCCTATGTCTAACCCACAGCTCTGCAACTAACAACGAATAAAACATTTTAAAAATCGCCCATACAGGATAATGGAAGTGGACATTATTCAATAACAGACATTGACAGGGTGGGGTGGGAGTTTCTCTGCTGGTGCAGATATTGCCTGCAGCGAAGGAGGCAATGGACACCCGCCAGTTTGATTTTACAGCATTGTAAATCCACCTGAACTTCATACATCCCTGTGGCGCACATTCCCGAATGTTTACTGGAAATCAGGGCTTTGCTGTTGCAAGGTGCAGTAAATTTGAGAATTACTTCAAAATGCAATAATATTTGCTGAGAAAAGAGACATGCTGTCAAAGCTTTTCCTCTTGCACTCATCAGGACAGATGCAAGAATGTCCAAATTTCAAAGGGAACAACAATGAAAAAAGGTGTGCTGATTGGTTGGCGAGTCAGCTCTTGATTAATCAAGACGTTGCCATGGCAAATACACCAGGGAGCTTTGTTCCCCCATGCATGCTGAGTCATTGGACTCAAAATGTTAACTCTCTTTCTCTCCCTTCAGGTGCTGCCTGACCTGCTGAGCATTTCCAGCATATTTCTAATAGTGTATTTCTGTTGTAATAGAGCAAGTTGTGATTTTTTATCTAAATTCCCTCTTTACTAATAGGAATTGATAATGCATTGTATCATTACAGCTAATATAACCAATGTTGTTTACTGGAAAAATGAATACACATTTTTACTGAAGATGCAGTAAGTAAGTTTGATGAGCTGCATGTGCAGATAGCCACATGGGAGGATGATGTTGTGGAAATAACGACTCACAAAAGGGCAGGACTGTTTATAAATATTCTTAGATGCAAGGTCTTCAGGAAAGTTAGCGAAGGAAGAAAAGGGGCCAGGGTGGCAGTTTGATTAAGGAGAATGTTACAGTAGACAGAGAATGTCCTCGAGGGGGTAAAGAACAGAATCTACTTGGTCGGAATCAAGAAACAACAGAGGTACGATTACATTAACAGGTGTATTCTGTAGCTGTCAACTTGTGAGAAAGATATGGAGGCAACCAAAGCTCCCTGGATAATGAAAGAGATGGAGAGTAAAAAGGAGCAACAAAAAGGGTGCAGATCACAGATGTCAGGTTGACAATACAAGTGCGAACGAGGTTGCATGTAGAACAAGAAGGTGGCACAATGATTAGTGCTGCTGTCTCACAGCGGTAGGAACCCGGGTTTGATTCCCAACTTGGGTCACTGTCTGTGCGGAGTCTGCACATTCTCCCTGTGTCTGCATGGGTTTCCTCCGGGTGCTCCGGTTTCCTCCCACTGTCCAAAAGATGTGCTGGTTGGGTGCTAAATTCTCCCTCAGTGTACCCCAACAAGCGCATAGGGGATTTTCACAGTAACTTCATTGCAGTGTTAATGTGAGCCTACTTGTGACACTGATAATTAAAAAATTTAAGAGGGGCATAGAGATGGAGGGTGTGAGAAGAGGTAGGAAACTAACATAATAGATATCTACAGCCAGTTATTGGCACATAAATAATGTAAAGGTAATAGGAACGGGGTGTGACTGATTAGTAACCAAAAAGATGAATTCTTTATGAAGGCAGAAGGCACGACTGAGGTACTAAATCAGTACTTTGCATCTGCCTTTCCAAAGGAAGAAGATGCTAGCAAAGCTATAATGAGAAAGGAGGTAGCTGAGATAGCGGATGGGCTAGAAATTAATAAAGAGGTGGTGTTAGAAAGGCTGGCTGTACTTAAAGGTGAAAAGTCACCAGGACTGCATGAGATGCATCTGAAAACATTGAGGGATGTACAGATGAAAATTGCAGAGGTGCTGGTCATAAAGTTCCAATTCTCCTTAGATGCAGCAGTGATG
Organism: Mustelus asterias; assembly: GCF_964213995.1. NCBI lineage: Eukaryota > Metazoa > Chordata > Chondrichthyes > Carcharhiniformes > Triakidae > Mustelus > Mustelus asterias. The sequence continues at coordinate 18,019,949 of NC_135812.1, forward strand.
CCAGTAAATGTTGCACTCTTGTTCAAAAGGGGTATTAATATAACCCAGCAACCACAGTCCAGTCAATTTAACTTCATAGAATTCCTACAGTGCAGAAGGAGGCCATTCAGCCCATCGAGTCTGCACCGACCACAATCCCACCAATGCCCTATTCCCGCAACCCCACATATTTACCCTGCTAATCCCTTGACACTAGGGTCAATTTAGCATGGCCAATCAACCTAACCTGCACATCTTTGGACTGTGGGAGGAAACTGGAGCACCTGGAGGAAACCCACGCAGACACAAGGAGAATTTGCAGACTCCACACAGGCAGTGACCCGAGGCCAGAATTGAACCCAGCTCCCTGGCGCTGTGAGGCAGCGGTGTTAACCACTGTGCCATCGTGCCACCCTTCAGTGGTGGGAAAACTTTTCAAAGTGATAATCTGGGTCAAAATTAATATTTACTTGGACAGGTGTGGATTAATTAAAGAAAGTTGGGTGAGTGACAGGAAATAGAGTCATGCTGAACAGTTGTCTTTCAGAGTGGGGAAGGGTATTCTTCCCCAGTGCTAAGACCACTGCTTCTCACAATCTATATTAATGACCAAGACTTGGATGGACAGGGTACAATTTCAAAATTTGCAGATCTGAAGTATTGTGAACTGTGAGGAGGATCAGAATAGACTTTGCGAGGACAGATAGAGAGAAACATTTCCCATTTACCGCAAAAAATGGTCAGACCCAGAGGCTGCAGGTTTAAACCGATTAGCAAATGGATCAACAGTGACATGAGGAAGAATATTTTTATGCAGCGTGTGTTTAGGAACTGGGATGTACTGCCTAAATGTGTGATGGAGGCAACTCAATTGTGGCTTTCAAAAAGGAATTGGATGAGCACTTGAAGAAAAAAAAATGCAGGGTTACAGGTAAAGGACAGAGGAGTGGGATTAGCTGAATTATTCTTGGAGTGGGCTGGCAAGGACACAGTGGGCCAAAAGGCCTCCTTCAGCGCCGTAACCATGCTATGATCTGAAGACAGTTACATGCTCTGATTAACCATGTACTCTGCATGCAGCATTATGGTTTGGAAGCAGAACTCTCCTTGCCCAGTATTCTTTTCCCTATCATGATATAAAGATATGTTGTTTTATATTCTACACACACAATGCATTAATGCGGCGGGGAATTAAACTGTTTCTGATTTTCACCTTTGCAAATAGTAATTGTTCATCTTCAGATATCCGTTGTTCAGTCAAAGTATTGAAGCCCAGGTAATGTATATGTGAGAATTCTTACCTTTACCCTAATTTAATTGGATGCTAATGCAGTGATTCTGATTAATAAGAGTGAATTGATGTTGAAATATTAATAGCATGCCATTGGGGTTTTCTTACATCTGACAAGAATGTATGTAAATTGAACAACAATTTTAGTATTCAAGATGGCACTGAATGAACAAGCTTGTTGGCAATGTTACAATGTTTATGGAGTGGTTTAATATCGTTATTTTTGATGAAGATTACACCTTTACTCTCTCCACAGGGTCATTATTCTATAAGATAGCAATGGTCATTTTTACATGTCTCTAGCTTGTATTTGTAATGCTGAGAGTTCTGTCTGCCTGAAGCAGTTGCCATGCAGTATTTCTTTCTTTACTTCCACATATTGCAGATTGCTCCCACTGAAAAGAAAAACAGGCAGCGTTGTTTGAGAGATGAAATGTTGAAATTGAACAGTGGGCGTTGATTCTAGACTAATTTGGAGCTCCTGATTGAAGATGCTGAAATGTAGAATTTGACATAAATAGCAGAACCTCTTTCATCCAAGTGAGTTGTGGTCCACCATTCAAAGGCTGTGTTACACTTAGCTAGTAAACCTGCACACATAATGGAATAGTTAGATGTGCAAACAGGAGTGTGCTTTCAGTTGAATTGTGTGAAAACTCAGTCAAGTTCCATAAATATATGCACAAATATATTTATTAGGTATGAGTGGTGGCGATATTGTTATAATTTCAAAACATAAATGTTGTCTTTGGTTGCTGATTTGATTTCAAAGAATGAAGTGAATGAAAACAAAAATTTTCCACAGTCCTTCAAATCATTCTAAATTCTGGAATTTAGCTACATAGAATATCCGTAAGTTAAGACTTATGTCCATTATAATTAGATTGCAATCGACAAAGTAGTACAAGAAGATTAAATCTATTGAATTCACCTTACCAGTAACAGCAACTTTGCTTTTCAAATAGAATTCTTGTTATTAATAATTATTGATAATTCATTGTCATGGAGTCAGATCATATTTATTTTTGAATGGAAAACTTGACCATATATTTTTTGGTTAAAACTCATTGTAAATATAATACTTTCAGTTAAAAAAACAATCTTAATTTGCGAGTAACATTTATTTATCTAAAGTGAGTATGCAGTATAGAGTGCAAGACAAAATTTAATCCAGTAACCAAATTATTGCATGTAGGGCAGTCACAAATTCACAACTCTGTCAGCTGCAGATATAGGTTCCGGTTCAGTTGAAACAATACTGCCAAACATGAACTGCTATGAATCAGTAGAGAAAACATGGTTCCACGAAAGCTCAAAATTATAACACCTTTCCTATAAGATGACAGTTAGTGTTTATGTGTACAGAATAATTAATTCAAGATTATTTATAAAGTGTGAACACTACATTGCTCTTAATAATAAAATTAATCATATCTAAATGGTATACTCTTATATAGTTCTGTCCTTCATACATGGAGTCACAATCAATCCCTCTCTCAGGCTTTATCACAGTAACTTCAATTCAGATAACTCTATTCTAAGTACAACCTAATCCCTTTACTGCTGCGCTTCTGCTATAATGTAATACCCAGAGCTGTTTTTTTGTAATACAGACACTGGTCTCCGCTGTTAATTCAGCATGTAAATACATTTTATGTTGAAGTTCAAAGCCTTTCAGATGAGCAAAGCCCCATTCCAATCCATGCCTTTTGCTTTGTGAGCTGATTTTAGTGAAAATAATAGTATAGGTAACATGACTGGCTTCGGAAATAAAGAGGGTAGTACAGGAAAGGTTCCTGTTTCTGATTGTTAATCGACTGGCCCCTGCTGTGTGTGGGAGTTGGGCACACTTGAAAGGAAAATAATTTACAGGGCTATAAGGGAAAAAAACAGGCGGTGGGACCATAGAACCATAGAAAATTACAGCTCAGAAACAGGCCTTTTGGCCCTTCTTGTCTGTGCCGAACCATTTTATGCCTAGTCCCACTGACCTGCACTTGGACCATATCCCTCCACATCCCTCTCATGCATGAACCCGTCCAAGTTTTTCTTAAATGTTAAAAGTGACCCCGCATTTACCACTTTATCCAGCAGCTCATTCCACACTCCCACCACTCTCTGCGTGAAGAAGCCCCCCCTAATATTCCCTTTAAACTTTTCTCCTTTCACCCTTAACCCATGCCCTCTGGTTTTTTTCTCCCCTAGCCTCAGCGGAAAAAGCCTGCTTGCATTCACTCTATCTATACCCATCAAAATCTTATACACCTCTATCAAATCTCCCCTCAATCTTCTAATTGGATAGCTCTTTCAAAGAGCTAGTTTAGCCCTGATGGGCTGAATAGCCTCCTTCTGCGTTGTATGGTTCTGTGGTTGAGGAAGAAACTCGATGGGTTTGGGCTTTATGGCCGTGTCTCCCACAATTGACTATCTGCCAACATTTAATGTTTAGTCTCATGCATGAAGAATGGCTGTGTAGATGAGATACTGGAGGTCTGCCATCAACCATCAATCTATGCTGTATGAATCATTACCTTCAGAAGAGGAGAGGAGAGCAAACTTTTTATCTTGCTAACAACAAATTGCCAAATGAATTAACAACATTTAAAATGCAGCAAATTTTCTTTCAAAAATGAATAAATTACATATCCGTAAACGTTTTCTGGCAAGTGTTTTAATACTATACGGAGAGTCATTTTTAAAACATTTATTTGTACAATGCCCAAATCCAAGTTCGGGCAGATATAAATCATTTTAGATAAATGTGTCTTAAAAGCTACATCAGATCATTAGCACAATGTATCATTATTAACAATGTTGACGTCGCACATTATTTGTTCCCCACACAATGATTCAAACAACTAAACGCAATGGAACAGCCATTCAACATATAACAATTTACCGACCATTATTTACTTTAAGAGGCTGAGGGAGGGAATGCAAACCTATTGCCGGTCAGGTTGAAGGACAAGGATAGGTGGATGGGGTGCCCCCCAACTGTTCCACCAGACTATAGTGGGAGTCTGACCGAATAACTTGTAAAAAAAGAGATTGGGAATTCACAGTTGGGCTTTTAAAAGATGAAGTCTCTGCCCAACCCTTATGAGGCCAGCTATGTCTGAGGAACCTATCAGCCATGATTGAATGGCGGAGCAGGCTCAATGGGCCCAATGGCCTAATTCTGCTCCTATATCTTATGATCTTATGAAGTGAAGCCAAAGGGAAAAAACTTCCTTTCTGCCATTTCCCGAAGGAATTGACATGAGACTGGAGTCCAGTGCACCTGGTGAGATGAGGCTTATTATCTACTGGAACTGAACGCCAATAGGGAAGTCATCCAGGAGATGGGGAAAACTTTCAGAAATGTTTGCATTGACCCAAGTACACACAGGACCACAAAGGGGATGAAATGAAGTCTTGGGAGCAGCCTGGACATTCTTATTGCCTGTGTGGCAGCTGGGCACTGAAATGTCTGACAGCATGGGGAAGGCAGCTCCTTGAGATGTGGCTATAGTATTGCACGCCTCTGTCAGGGCCCTTGCAGTTGAGGTGTTCCTCCAGTAACCGTGTATACCCCAGATGTGATCCAGAAGAGGCCCCTGAGGTCATGTCACATGCAATTTCAATATGCAAATCTTTTGTCGAGATGCAGAGAGAAACTCCACTGTTGGAAGAGGAAACAGAAAGGGGTCTTTGAAGTGGGAAGAGATAGAATTAAGGAGGCAGAGGGGAAACCCGACAATGGACAGGGGAAGGAGAGAGAATACCAAAATTCTATTCAGGGGATGGGATAACGAGCGGGTAGAGAAATATTGTAGTGAGGAAGAGAGGTAGAGAAACCTCCTGAGGGGTGTGTAACAGAGAGACCCTATTGAGTGAAGGGGGAGGGAATACCACATATTACTTAGGGTACATGATTGATGTGTATAAGACTATGAGGGATATGGGCAGGGTGAGTCAGGAGCAGCTGTTCCCCTTGGTTGAGGGGTCAATCACAAGCGGGCATAGTTTTAGGGTAAGGGGCAGAGGGGATTTGAGAAAAAACTTTTTCACTTAGAGGATGGCGGGAATCTAGAATTCACTGCCTGGGAAGATATTCGAGGCCGGAAACCTTACAACCTTTAAAAAATATTTGGATGTGCATTTGAAATATTACGATATTCAAGGATATGGGCCAAGTGCAGGAAAATTGGATTAGCGCGTCTTTAGTGGTAGATTTTGTCGGTGCAGACTTGACTGTCTGAAAGGCTGAAGGGCCTTTTCTGCACTGTATGACTCAATGGCTAAATTTTCCTGTCCCGCCCACCACGGGAATCGTAGCGGGTGGGACACGGATCATGCAAAGATCCATTGACCTTGGGCGGGATTTTCTGGCCTTGGGGCAAGCATGGCCGGAAAATCCTGCCCTATGACTCTATACTCCTATCCAGTGACCCTGTCAGAAAATGGCATTTCTGGATATTGGGCGCTGCAAGCATCCAGCTGATATAGGCAGCAGAGGTACAGGCGGATGTTTGGTAGCTTTTGGTTTACACATCAATGATAGCTCTGGTCTCAGGGTGGGCTCTGCTCTAAGACGTTCTGTGACAGGTGTGAGCTGCTACAACACCACATTATCAAGCAGCTTAATGATTCTGACCACGGTCACCAGCAATAATTACAGAGTCCCTGCCAACACCAGAATTTTGACATTGCTGCCACTACCGCTATCATTGCTGTGGACTCAGGTTTCACAGACAGATCCAGCAGATAAAGACACTTCTGACCTTGGCTTCTTGGCATCTTTGATCCCTGTTCTGCAGCCTTTGCTTGCTTCTCGCAACTATAACCCTGCTTCTGTCACAGTCTCTGGGCTACTTTGCTGGCTTACCTTTCTTTGGCTCTTCCCATTATGGGTACACACATCTACTCTGTATCCCCAGCCTCGTACTCAACAATCCACAAAAGGAGCAAAGCAAGAACGACAAAAATAAATTCACAAAATATAGTTGCAGAAAGTCAACAAATGGAAGAACATATTTTATTGATATCAACTTCTCACAGTTGCAGAATACATGATTAACCTATTTTAATAAATTGACAAAAAAATAACTCACCATCTTATATGCAAAGATTTATTAATTTGTGCATCACTGCAGTATGTGATGGTCACATATTCATTTAGTTCCCTGTGGTTGGTGTGCAACACTTGATAATTATCTGCTCAATTTTCTTTATCCTTCAGCATTGCTGTGGAAGATTCGATGATGTTATTTACAATGCTTGTGTATATTTTCTAAGGATAATAGATGGGGAAGATTTCAATGAAAATAACCTCATCTCAGGTCTCGGGTTGTAATAAATCGGTCAATGTTTGCTTGAGGTTTGGATTTGTGACACGGTCTGAAAACTTAACAAGGTTATTTTCTCGCAATCAATCTTATCCACTCATCATTCTCCATAGTTATTAGAATTTCATGCAAAACCAGAATGCCATAAATCATTTCAAAGAGGAAAAAAAACATCAAGCATCATTATCAAAACCTGTTCCTGCACTGAAATCCCAAAAGGTTGCTGCACTCACTCTACTCAAATGTTTGTATTCTTACATGGAATGACCAAATCGAAAGATAGCTTCAGTGGCTTTTTGGTGTGGGAATTGAGGTCAGTTGTCCCCATTGTCTGGGTGTTTGTAGGTGTTGTTTGGGGAACAAAATGTTGTCTGCATCATGCACGCATACTTTTGGAATGAGACATTTGATTTGATTTTTGATTTGATTTGATTTATTATTGTCACCTGTATTAGTATCCAGTGAAAAGTATTGTTTCTTGCGCACTCTACAGACAAAGCATAGCGTTCATAGAGAAGGAAAGGAGAGAGTGCAGAATGTAGTGTTACAGTCATAGCTAGGGTGTAGAGAAAGATCAACTTAGTGCGAGGTAGGTCCATTCAATAGTCTGACAGCAGCAGGGAAGAAGCTGTTCTTGAGCTGTTCTTGGGGCGGCACGGTAGCACAGTGGTTAGCACTGCTGCTTTACACTCCAGGGACCTGGGTTCGATTCCCGGCTTGGGTCACTGTCTGTGTGGAGTTTGCACATTCTCCTCGTGTCTGCGTGGGTTTCCTCCGGGTGCCCCGGTTTCCTCCCACAGTCCAAAGATGTGCGGGTTAGGTTGATTGGCCATGCTAAAATTGCCCTTAGTGTCCTGGGATGTGTAGGTTAGAGGGATTAGTGGGTAAATATGTAGGGATATGGGGGTAGGGCCTGGGTGGGATTGTGGTCGGTGCAGACTCGATGGGCTGAATGGCCTCTTTCTGTACTGTAGGGTTTCTAAGATTCTAAGATTTCTAAGAGTCAGCTGGTATGTGACCTCAGACTTTTATATCTTTTTCCCAATGGAAGAAGGTGGAAGAGAGAATGTCCTGGGTGCGTGGGGTCCTTAATTATGCTGGCTGCTTTGCCGAGGCAGTGGGAAGTGTAGACAGAGTCAATGGATGGAAGGCTGGTTTGCGTGATGGATTGGGCTACATTCACGACCTTTTGTAGTTACGTAGCAGAAGCATTGGTGGGTTTTCTTAACTATAGTGTCGGCATGAGTGTCATTGCATGAGTCATGCAATTTTGGTGAAGGGGTCAGCATTGTGCAAAGGTGAATATTTGCTGGAGTACACAGAGTAGGCCGATTATGACATCAACAAAATATGGATATTGAGTTGATCTTTCTCTATACCCTAGCTATGATTGTAGCACTATATTCTGAACCTTTTCCTGCTCCCCGATGTACTCTATGAATGGTATGTTTTGTCTGTATATTGCTCAAGAAACAGTACCTTTCACTGTATCCCAATACATGTGACAATAATAAATCAAACCAATCAGGATGCAATGCTGATTTGGTGATGGTGCTTCAGCTAACACCCCCTCTTTAGCTTGCACATCTGAAAATGTGTGAAGTTACAACGTGACCTCTCTCTAGATCTCTACAGTGAAATTGCATGCAACATACCCTTGGACGGTGCTATTTAAAGGACCATCAACTGCTCGCAGGTTAGTTGCTGTTTGATTTCTTCTGCTTGTTGCTTTGATTCCACAAATGTTTGGTTCTTTCTATAGTTTGAATTTTCAGAAATCTGCAGGAAAGGCTGTGACAGGTGCTGACGGAATTATTGTTGACTTCAAGGTTTCTGCATAAAGCAATTTGCTCCCAGACATGAATCCAGTAGGACTCATTCTCCTTCAAGTAGAGCGTGACTTGAAGTATAGTCAGAGGACATTCAGAGCAGGACAAGTCCAGGAAGCAAGCAGACAAAAACGCCTACACCTAGAGACAGAACTGAACCAGACAACGTCCATCTCTTCCAGGGTTACTGGAAATTGAGGGAAAGCAGGATATTGATCAAGTGGCTTCCTCACAGTTTCCTGTCCTGCCTGCACAATTATTTCCAGAGGTAGTAATCCAGGATTATCCAAGACTTCATGAGCAAGAGGCTTACAAGGAGTCATCCCTCCAGAAGTAAAGGTGGACAAAACCACCAAAAGGTGGTTAGCTTCAACCCAGCAGACAAGGATAGGGAACATACCAAAAGCAGAGAGTGGGATAAACCCACAAAGTCCAATCATGAGCCAAATGTTGAATGAGAGAGGTATAACAGCAAGGAGAGGAAACAAGAGGATCAAGTCTAGATCCACATGAGAGAACCTTTAATTATACATTTGAGAGAACCTGAGATTCAGAGTCAAATTGGCAATGTACCCGATACTGCAATTCGTACAGAAAGCAACCAAGTCAAAGCAAACAAGCACTGGGAAAACTCAGCAGGCCTGCCAGCACCTATCAGGAAAGGAACAGTGTTAAAGGGCGCAATTTTGAGGCCGCGCTCATTCTGAAACCGTAAAATCCCACCCGAGGTCAACAGGCCTCTGCATGGTCCGCCCCTCACCCACTCCAAATTACAGCGGCGGGTGGAACGGTAAAATGTTTTGAGTCACAGACTCTTTCTTTGTCAGAGCTAAAAGGAGGGAGACTGTTACAGCAAAAGAAACTGCAACAAAAAGTAGCAACTTTAAGAACAATTGACACATGGCCAAGTGTGAGAGGGGGAGAGGGTGTTTTGCATTGAGGCAGTGCATGTATGGAATATTAAAAAAAAGATAAGGTAGTTTAATATGGAGGAGAAAGGTCAAAATCTAAAGTTGCTGAACTTGACGTTAAGTCCCGAGAGCTGCAATGTGCCCAACCAGAAGATGAGATGCTCCAGCTTGTGCCAGCCTTCACTGAAGCATTGCAGCAGGCCAAGGACGGACAGGTGGGCGTGAGAGCAAAGTGCTAAAATAAAATGGCGCACATCAGGAAGTTTAGGGTCATGCTTGCGAACTGAGCGAAGGTGTTCTGCAAGCAGTTGCCTAGTCTGCATTAAGTGCCCCCTATGTAGAGGAGACCTCATTGGGAGCAGTGAATACAATAAACCAAATTGAAGGAAGTACAAGTGAAATGTTGCTCCACCTGAAAGGAGTGTTTGGGGCTTTGAATGATGAGGGGGTAAAGGAGCAGGAGTTGCACCTTCTGCGATTGCAAAGCAAGGTGCCATGGAAGGGCGCCATTTTAATTCAGCACCTTGCACTCATGCCCACATGTCTGTCCTTGGCATGCTGCGATGCTGCAGTGAAACCCGGAGGCCGGAGGAACAGCATCTCATCTTTCAGGAAATGGGATAGTACGTAAATAAGAATGTAATATATATTTGAACAAAGACCTGTGGGGGAGATGTAGTATTAGGGTGTTCAGGGCAGGAAAGTGTTAATGTGTGGAACTGGAGAAACAGTACATGATTTTGATTTGATTTGATTTATTATTGTCACATGTATTAGTATACAGTGAAAAGTATTGTTTCTTGCGCGCTGTACAGACAAAACATACCGTACATAAGGGAGGAAAGAATAGGGTGCAGAATGTAGTGTTACAGTCATAGCTGGGGTGTAGAGAAAGATCAACTTAATGCGAGGTAGGTCTATTGATAAGTCTGATAGCAGTAGGGAAGAAGCTGGTTTTGAGTCAGTTGGTACGTGATATCAAACTTGTGTATCTTTTTCCCAATGGAGGAAGGTGGGAGAGAGTATGCCGGGGTGCATGGGATCCTTGATTATGCTGGCTGCTTTTCTGAGGCAGCGGGAAGTGTAGACAGAGTCAATGGATGGGAGGCTGGTTTGCATGATGCACTGGGCTTTGCTCATGACCCTTTGTAGTTTCTTGCAGTCTTGGGCAGAGCAGGAGCCATACCAAGCTGTGGTACAACCAGAAAGAATGCTTTCTATGATGCATCTGTAGAAGTTGGTGAGAGTTGTAGCAGACATGCCAAACTTTCTTAGTCTCCTGAGAAAGTAGAGGCGTTGGTGGGCTTTCTTAACTATAGCATCCGCATGAAGGGACCAGGACAGGTTGTTGGTGATCTGGACACTTAACAACTTGAAACCCTCGACCATTTCTACTTCATCCCCATTGATGTAGACAGGGGCATGTCTTCCACCACGCTTCCTGAAGTCGATGACAATCTCCTTCGTTTTGTTGACATTGAGGGAGAGATTATTGTCATTGCATTAGTTCACCAGATTCTCTATCTCTTTCCTGGACTGTGTCTCGTCTTGTTTGAGACCCGACCCACAACGGTGGTGTCATCAGCAAACTTGAAAATCGAGTTGGAGGGGAATTTGGCCACACAGTCATAGGTGTGTAAGGAATATATAAGGAGCTGAGGACACAGCCTTGTGGGGCACCGGTGTTGAGGATGATCGTGGAGGGGACGTTGTTGCCTATCCTTACTGGTTGCGATCTGTGGGTTAGGAAGTTCAGGATCCAGTTGCAGAGGGAGGAACCAAGCCCCAGGCCACAAAGTTTAGAGATGAGTCGCTTAAGATGATGTAAGAAAGAGACAAATTACCAAGATTTTACAATGAGAAAGCCCCTGGTTTAGACTGAGTAACACCTGTAGTCTTGTGTATATAGTTACGGTCATACACTAAACCAGTTATTGTTCCGGCATATCTATGTCTCTGCAATTGTTCCTTAGCCAGTTGCAACCAACATACAACATCCACTGCCTTCTGGTCCAGTGTATGGTGGGCCTTCTGGCCCCAGTGGATATGGGCCGGTTCACCCACTTTCCACCTCCTCTGCCAAGGTCTCTGGAGCAGCATCTGAAAACCTTGGAGGCCACTCTCTCCCCTGTGGCACAATTCTTCACCATTTCACAGGCCGGATTCACTTTCTGCACAAGTGCCAGGACTGCGGCAGCCACAGTACGCCTCCCTTTTCAGATTCGTAGGCTAACTGGAAGCAGCGCAGGTTGGCTTTTACTGATGCTGGCTGCTCACAATACTGGCTTCCCTGCTCAGCCAATCGAACCAACCAACATCGCGGTGAGCACTCGGATGCTAAAATTGTTTGAGAAAACAGGTAGCACCAAGGTGACATGCTTTCTGCATTGTAGACAATGGGAGGAAGTTAACAGCGCATCACAATCCCCCGTTTTGGGGGGGCTCATGAATTTCACCCCCTTTTATCTTCTAATTGGTAATGAAAAATGAGAAATAAAACAAAGACATGATAAAAATATACTTCTTTGCAGTATGTTAAATACCACCCACCCACCCCTCACCCCTCACTCCACCCCTTTATAATAAGCAAATTAAGCCCCTGACTGCAATGCATTTAGCTGGTACCAGGCTCACATGGGCTATCACCAAATTTCCCTTGAAAGGACATTCAGTCTTATTGACAGGTGGTGATTGGCGATTTTTAAAGTTAAAGTATTAGTCACAAGTAAGTGTTACATTAACACTGCAATGAAGTTACTGTGAAATTCCCCTAGTCGCCACACTCCGGCACCTATTCAGGTCAATGCACCCGACCAGCACATCTTTCAGACTGTGGGAGGAAACCAGAGCACCCAGAGGAAACCCACGCAAACACAGGGAGAACGTGCAAACTCCACACTGACAGTTGACACAAGCCGGGAATCGAACCCAGGACCCTAGCGCTGTGAAGCAGCAGTGCTAACCACTGTGCCACTGTGCCACCGTGCCACCCATTACATTACATTAGATTAAGTAACATCTTAAATTGTGACTGTTAATCCTGATTAATGCCCTTCAATGGAGAAATGTCAGAGAAAGTACAAATATTTGTGTTTTGGTATGGCGTCATATTGGCAAGCTAATACTGCAAAGCCGTTTTGGTTGATCTCAATTTCTTTTTTGGAAAAATGACCTTTTCTCTTGACGGTGCTTTGCCGTGGTGAAAGTTGACTCAATACCTCACTTACGTGTGAACCCAAACTGTGAGCAAAGGGAAGACATTAGAGTTGAACTCAATCCTGTCCTCACCTGATTAACAGACATTGGAGTCCCTGGACATCATTCAGAAGTGGCAGCCCAATAATTCTGGGAACAATCACAGCACCCCTCGGCTAAAATTAGACATTTAGCGCAGACGTTTCTTATTTTGTCTGGCCAGTACCACACATAGTGGTAAATTCTGCTGCAGAACCCTCGCGGGAGTCAATGTTTAAAAGAAATCGCAACCACAAGAGCTCTGCGGGGAATCTTTGTGAAAGAAAAAACAAGTGCGGTAAATAACGTTGCATGGACAGATGTGTTTGGAAATCAGCTTACTGCCTTGGACCTGCCCCAGCTGAATGCTTGACACATGCTGCATTCAGTTGAAACACTCTGGCCCACTGCCCATTCCAATAGGTAGACGATTCACAACAGCGTGGAAGTAACATGAGATTAAATAACCCACTCAGAATCAAGTTATGGAGGTCTCAATCGTAAGTGAAATATAAAATCGCAGCTATTAAAGGGAATTAGGTACTCAAAGTGTTAAGAATTTTACTGGTCTCAGTGAAACATAGCCCGAAATACTGGGATCAAACTGTTCCTGGGAGAAAGAAATATAATCACTTGCACTTTTTACATAGCTGATATATCTGTAAAAATGTGTAACTTTGAGTGTTAGGAAGGCAATGTTTAGGCCTTCAATCTATCTTCCATATTGCAGCAATAAATTTTCTGTATTTGTGATGGTAAAATTGCCATCATAATAATACTGCCGGGGAAGGACAATAAACTTCAATAACCACACTTCAAGTACCAGCATATTTGTAAACAGGAGATCTGCAAATTATTTTGATAATTCAGACTTAAAGAGCACATTGTCACTGAATAAATGAAAGGTTGTTTTATTAACTATTTAAGGTGAGGAATATTACGGAGATTGTGTTTAGATTTAGACAGGTGTTAAACCCAAGTGTTAAGTGGTATTGTTATAATTTAACATTGCAATTGTTCTCATGTAAAATTCCTCATTGAACAATAAATTGAGCTCCCCCAATGGAAGGAGCTTTTCTAATCTAATCACTAGAACCCTACAGTGGAGAAGGAGGCCATTCGGCCCATCGAGTCTGCACCGACCACAACCCCAACCAACCTCATCCCCACAACCCCCTGCATTTCCCCAAGCTCACCCCCCTGACACTAAGGGGCAATTTAGCATGGCCAATCCACCCAACCAACACAGCTTTGGACTGTGGGAAGAAACTGGAGCACCCGGAGGAAACCCACGCAGACACATTTTGGTAAACAAAATAAAACCATGGAAGCAAAGAATCCCTACAGTGCAGAAAGAGGCCATTCGGTCCATCAAGTCTACATCGACTCTACAAAACAGCATCCCACTAAGGCCCTCCCCTCCGGCCTATCTCCGTAACCCTACATATTTAGCATGGCCAATCCACCTAACCTGCACATTTTTGGAGTGTGGGAGGAAACCGGAGCACCCGGAGGAAATCCAAGAAGACACGGGGAGAACGTGCAAACTCCACACAGACTGTCATTCATCCAAGGCTAGAATCAAACCCGGATCTGTGGCACTGTGAGGCAGCAGTGCTAACCACTGTGCCACCGGTGGATTGGCCATGCTAAATTCCTCCTTAGTGTCAGGGGGATTAGAGGGGATAGGGCCTGGGTGAGATTGTTATCAGTGCAGGCTCAATGGGCTGAATGGTCTCCGATTGCACTGTAGGGATTCTATGGGATTCTGGGGCCGGAATTTTACCGGCACACCCATCCCGATTCCCGGGGCGGGCGAGGCTCGGAGAACGGCATTCTCCATTGGCCTCGGGTGGGATCATACGAACCTCGGGTGGACGTGGCGGTAAAATTGCCCTAGGTGTGAATTCCTTAATTTTCAGATAATAGTTTGAATGTTCATAATGGATTCAAGGAGTTAATAAAAGAGTGGCTTTAGTAAGATTTCTCACACGAATTGAATGCATTTAAACAAAAACTGCCTGAAACTCTTTGTCAGCAACAATGAGTTCATTACCCAGTGCGCAGCTGAACCATACACACCAGAAGGAGTCTGGTTTGATTCCTGATCTGTGCTGAGTTAGCTGAGCTCAGTCACATGGATCCATTATTCATGTGTGAGCCGCAACAGTGAGTGTTAGCAGGTTATTTAAACATGAGGTCAAAATTTGAATCTGATCCTACACTTATCCAACATCCACAGATGCACTGCTGGTGAGGTTCACTGGATGACAATTAGGAGTGGAAACCCTAGCTGATTTCGACCAATCTATAACCCGATTAGTGAGATGATTTGCAGTCTCCGTATCAAACCTTGGCCAAGATCATTAACTCAGCACAGGCTTGGGATCACAGCTCAGTGGCAAACCTTTTGGGTAAAGGAGACCTTAGTAGGATTCCCATTCCTAATTGCTTTGCTTGAACTCCTATTGTAGAACTACATCTATTATATTCTGCAGAAGTGCCAGAGAACAGGCAAATACTTAGGCCAGGATTTTATGATTTCCCCGCGGTGTGTCTCCCCCCAGCTGAGGCGGTAGGCCATTTAAATTGCCGTTTACTTCAGCGAGACTGTAATATCCTACTGGGGGTACCGTGATACCCTGCCTGGTTTGGGAGGTGGTGGGTGGGAATGGTGGGGGGTGCTGTAGAATCTTGGCCTGATAGAATTGCACCTCACGTGTTCCCATTCTTGCAATCTTTTCTGGTGGGATCTACTGGCCAGGATTTAGTCAAGGGCATGCCGTTCCTCGTATCATAGTTGGGACTGAGTGCCACTTACCCTCACTTTCCTTCGCCCATTTCCCACGTGATTACAATTAAAATTCTTAAGTGCCCACAGCGTACATAGAAAAGGCCTGGGATTCAGCCGCAGGGGACTTTGTCATTGGTGAAACCCTCCATCAGCTGACAATCGGTGGAAACCTCCGATCTTGTCCGTGGCTGGGATTCTTGGCGCCGCTGTAGTGAATGGAGTTTTGACCGAGCGCCAAATTCTCCACCCTCACTGGCAGCGGGCGCGGGGCGAATGAGATCGGTGAATCCCTTCCAATGTAATAGCTATAGGTGGGCTATTCAAAAGAACCTCCTGGTCAAACAGGGAGGACTTGCATTACAGCCACAACCTTCGTGCCCCACTCCATTGCCATGAACATAAGACTTGAAGCACAAAGGTGGCATGGGTGTTTTTCAAATTTAAATTTCACTTGAAGTTTGTTTCACATTATATATTGGTTTCATTTTTTTTCACTGGAGCAACATGGTTATTTGTTGAGACTTGCTTAGTCAGCGAGCTAAATGTACTGGCACGCCTCATGACTGGCATGAATTGATGGTTATGGCGGCACAGTGGTTAGCGCTGGTGCCTCACAACGCCAGGGACCCGGGTTCGATTCCAGCCTCGGGTCACTGTCTCTGTGGAGTTTGCACGTTCTCCCCTGTCTGCATGGGTTTCCTCCGGGTGCTCTGGTTTCCTCTCACCATCCCAGGATGTGTAGGTTAGGTGGATTAGCCATAGTAAACGTGCAAGATTATGGAGAAAAGGCGAGGTCCTGTGTGGGATGCTCTTTCAGAGTTGGTGCAGACTCAATGGGCCGGATGGCCTCTTTCTGCACTGTAGGGATTCTATGGTTGCAGAAGAGTTAGGGACAAGCCCTGTATTGTGGGAGAAACAATGTTGTGTTTTTTTTTGTTCACTCTTTGTTGAATGTTCATGTTACGTGATGTAAGATATGGTTGAACTTTCAGGCTCAACTGGCCCTGCCTTCTATGCATTGTAAAGGATGTTGTCCTAGGTCACTCTAAACAGGGATAACTGAAATGTTGTAGGTGAACTCCAAGCCCTGTAAAATACTCTTGTCAACCAACAAGCTGAGATGGACACATACTTTCTTACCTTTACTGACTATCCCCAACATACACCGCATGACAGCCAGGGTGCCGAGCCCTTCCCACTTCACTCCTCCGTGCCCTCGACCCCACTCCACATTCACTTCCCTCCCCCTCCACCCCTTCACCATTGACTCACCCTTGCCACCAGTCCCAAGCCTCCATGCAAGTTGCCATTCTTTACTCGCCTCACTTGCGCCACAGAGTTTAAGGAAACCGCGCTGACCTTACACACCACCACGCAAATCTGACTGGTGCACGCCACCTTTAAATGATCATGAACTGGGTGCCACAAGATTCTCATGTGTCATTGACTTTATTAAAAACTGTTTCACGCTAATGTGTGTGCATGGCACACATACACTCAACTGTACTACAAGAATGTACCCACCATGGGGGAGGGTGCATATGATGCCAAATATGCTGCAAACATGCTGCTGTCTTTATCTCCATGCCTCAAACCACCATGTGGAAATCAAAATTTTGCATACCGCCCGATTAGCTGACCTTGCACACTATGTTTCCCACCCTATATGAGCTCCATAAAATCCTCCCTCTGTGTGAACCTTTGCAGAAATAGTCTGAGTGGTTAGTTTAAGGGACACATCTCATGTAAATTTCTCTCAATAGCTGTCACTCAGATCAGTTTCACCAGGAATGTCAGGACAGTGTCACGACTGTGTCATGAGTCCATAGAAAACCCATATTGGAACAAAGGCATATTCTGGTCATTCAGCATTAGAAGAAGCATTATAATCTTTTTTTGCTGTTGCATTAGGAGTTGTATTGCTGCTTCTAGAACCTTTTAAAAAAACAACTTAATCATTACCTTCATTATTTTTGTGTTTTTTCATGTTATTTTTGCAAGTCCCTCACTCCACCCTTTTCACCATAAGGCTCTTATTGCCAGCTGCATCTCCAAGTTGGGAATTGCTTTTGGTATTCCTTTGTCACTCAGGGATGAGGAGTGTCAAAAGGAGGAGCTATAACCTTCTCTGTGCCTCTCGCCATACAACAAATGTCGGGGCATCTCCAGGGATCTTCGTGGAAACAAACAGTTGTCCAGCGCGGAGTAGGGTGAAGACCTGAAGTAGGTTTTACACGCTGACTACCTCATGTATTTTGGAGCCCAAAGTCTCAAAAGCTGCAGTTGATTCAGGAAATAAACTTGAGGACTGTCCCTGGCTATGGAGTTGAATGTGCTCCATGGTGACCTGCAGTTCTTGAAAACCATCAAAGACCACCCCACAGATGTTCAATAGTACACGTTGCCACATTTCAAGCAGATTTGAACATTAGCAAATGGCTTGAAGCTTTGTTGTTCAGCCTCACTGTATGTGCAGATCCAGAATAGTGCCAAACCCTGGCCTCAGCAACCAACCAACGTTCAGCTGTTCCTCTGACCAATTGGTTCCAATTGCTCCTCCTCAATATTCTTCTCTTAACTGGAGATGATAAATCCTCCTGGCTGAACGTATTGTTAACTGCATCTGATGGAATGAAATATACATTCTTTAAGATATTGTGACCTCTGGATGTCTCAAAACAATTTCTGCACTGCAAGATCCCAAAAACAGCAATGATTTTTGATTTGATTTATTATTATCACATGTATTAGTATACAGTGAAAAGTATTGTTTCTTGCGCACTATACAGACAAAGCATACTGTACACAGGGAAGGAAAGGGGAGGGTGCAGAATGTAGTGTTACAGTCATAGCTAGGGTGTAGAGAAAGATCAACTTAATGCAAGGTAAGTCCATTCAAAAGTCTGACGGCAGCAGGGAAGAAGCTGTTCTTGAGTCGGTTGGTACGTGACCTCAGACTTTTGTATCTTTTTCCCGACGGAAGAAGGTGGAAGAGAGAATGTCCGGGGTGTGTGGGGTCCTAAATTATGCTGGCTGCTTTTCCGAGGCAGCGGGAAGTGTAGACAGAGTCAATGGATGGGAGGCTAGTTTGTGTGATGGACTGGGCTTCGTTCATGACCCTTTGCAGTTTCTTGCGGACTTGGTCAGAGCAGGTCCAATCGGTGGGGGCCAGGAGTAAAAGGCCCCAACTCTAGGACTGCAGCGCCGGCCCCCAGATCCACGTGGTCGGCTGTTCCGGGTCAGCTCCAGATCAGGAGTTTTCAGGGTCCTGAGGATCGCTAAATCTGAAAGAGATTGAATGAGAGCACTGTTGGAGAGTGTATAAGAGTTAGAGTAGAGTTTTAAAAGTATAGAATAGGAGTAAAAAAATTAGAGGGAATGCTGGGGACAACACGCGAGAAGTCACCTCGCTCCCCACCTTGTGATAAATGATCAGATAATATGTTCTTTGTAATATGAAGTTGATTGAAGAATAAATATTGGTGAAGGGCACCAGTGGTAATTTCCCAGCTGTGTTTCAAAATAATGCCATGGGATCTTTTGCGTGCACCTGAGAGAGGAGTCAGGGCTGCCGGTAGGGCCTTGGTTTAATGTCTCGTTGGAAAGAGGGCATCTCTAGCAGTGCAGCACTCCCTCAGTACTGTAATGGAGTGTCAGTCTGGGATCATGTGCTCAAGTGCCTGGAGGGGTGTGTGAACACACGGTCTTCTGATTCAGAGGCGAGAGAGTTTTTCACTGAGCTATAGCTCACATTTGGATGCTGCTGTCAGTTTGTTTAGTGACAGCACAGCTGACACTTCCTATTCAGAAAAGGTGAAAGAAAGGGATCTGTTCCAACAGAGGGGACATGTTGATGCACTTTGTGACATGTAGTTGAGAAGCAATCTGTGCCTCTGGTAGTGAATGGCTAGTGGGAAGAAAAGAAGAAAGGGATGCTGTTAGTCATGAGCTTGCACAGTGGTTACAGCGTCAGGGACCTGGGTTCGATTCCCGGCTTGGGTCACTGTCTGTGCGGAGTCTGCACGTTCTTCCCGTGTCTGCGTGGGTTTCCTCCGGGTGCTCCGGTTTCCCCCCACAGTCCAAAAGACATGCTGGTTAGATGCATTGGCCATGCTAAATTCTCCCTCAGTGTAACCCGAACAGGCGCCGGAGTGTGGCGACTGAGGGATTTTCACAGTAACTTCATTGCAGTGTTAATGTAAGCCTACTTGTGACACTAATAAACAAACTTAAACTTAAACATCTATGTTTTTCTAACTGCGGTCTTTTAGCCAAGGAGTTGTAGAGACAAAAGGTAAAACTTTCTTCTGTCTATTACATGCAGACTTTTCACATCAGCAGATAAAAATTGTGCGGGTGTTATTATATTTTGGAAGACTAGTACCCTGTCTATGTGGCTGTTCTGAGAATGCACAGAAAGAAGTAGCTTGTGAGTATCCTCTGGTGACAATGTGCTTTGTGGCCACAACCGCCAAGATTTAGATCATGTTAGAAATAAATTCCAGTGCCACAAAGGGATTCTTCCAGACAGTTTGCTCAGCTGGGACAGTCTTTGCTGCTTCTTCTCATCCCCATTCTTCTACCACTTCAGAAATTCAGTTATTTGCTCATCCATACAGATAAGTACCAATGGTGATGGCCATGTTTCTTTCTCACTTACTATTCTGCATACCACTGCAAATGTCCTTCATAATATATTTATATATAAGCAATAATCTTATGTCAGGCATGTAGGGTGGCACAATGGTTAGCACTGCTGCCTCACAGCGCCAGGGACCATGGTTCAATTCTGGCCTTGGGTCACTGTCTGTGTGGAGTCCGCACGTTCGCCCCTTGTCTGCTTGGGTTTCCTCCGGGTGCTCTGGTTTGCTCCCACAGTCCTAAGGTGGTGCAGGTTAGGTTGATTGGCCATGCTAAATTGACCCATGGGCCGGAATTTTAACACCTCAACCGCCCCCGAATCGGGACAGGCGAGGCTCACGGAACGGAAATCTCCGTTGGCCTCGGGTAGGATTTTACGATCTCACCCAAGCAAGGTTGTAAAATCCCGCCCTAGGTGTCAGGCTGATTAGCAGAGTAAATACGTGAGGTTATGGGAATAGGGCCTGGGTGGGACTGACATTGGTGCAGACTTGATGGGCTGAATGGCCTCCTTCTGCAATGTAGGGATTGTATGATTCTATCCAATTATGTCCAGGCACCTTAGTTTCTGTTGTCACCATCTTTAGTTGTTCTATCTACATCTGTAATCGCTATGTAAACATCGTTCAGTCAATTTTACTATGACTGGAATTTTAAGGCCCCCATTCAAAATAGCAGGACCAGAAAACCCTGTCACTGTGGGGGAGCGGGAGGGGGGAACAACATTCCACCTTCTATGTGCCATCACTGGGAAGTTTCAGGATCTGGTCACTCAATAGCACTCGGGGGTAAGCTAGTGAAATCTCTCTCAACATTGTCACCATCTTGCATGTAAAAACCTGAAATGAATGCACAGCCTGTGGGCCACACCACAGGCAGTTTAATAATTTATATAAAACAATCAACATTCAAGAATTCCGAAATAACAAATGCGTAACTTACAAATACACTTACAACATCTTACCATACATTCAGCAAGGTTTCAGCTTCAAAGTCTCCCAATTCGAAGCAGTCTTGACATCGCTCTGTTTTTATTCCGACCCAATGGTGCATAAGGCCCCCATAGCAAATGCTTTCCTGAAACAGGTTGCCAGCTTATTGCCAGAAGCTTATAACTCAGGGGGCTGCTAGCTTATTGCCAGAAGCTTATAACTCAAGGGGCTCCATTCGGAATCAAGTATGGCTGACCAGGAGACTCTCCAGCTCTTACTGTCTGCCATTGGTTTACGTTAGAAGGATTTGATTTGATTTGATTTATTATTGTCATATGTATTAATATACAGTGAAAAATATTGTTTCTTGCGCGCTATACAGACAGCATAACGTTCATAGAGAAGGAAACGAGAGAGTGCAGAATGTAGTGTTGCAGTCATAGTGAGGGTGTAGAGAAAGATCAACTTAATGTGAGGTAGGTCCATTCAAAAGTCTGATGGAGCAGGGAAGAAGCTGTTCTTGAGTTGGTTTTTCCGTGACCTCAGACTTTTGTATCTTTTTCCCGACGGAAGAAAGTGGAAGAGAGAATGTCCGGGCTGCGTGGGGTCCTTAATTATGCTGGCTGCTTTTCCGAGGCAGCGGGAAACGTAGACAGAGTCAATGGATGGGAGGCTGGTTTGCGTGATGGATTGAGCCACATTCACGACCTTTTGTAGTTCCTTGCGGTTTTGGGCAGAGCAGGAGCCATACCAAGCTGTGATACAACCAGAAAGAATGCTTTCTATGGTGCGTCTGTAAAAGTTGCTGAGAGTCGTAGCTGACATGCCAAATGTCCTTATTCTTCTGAGAAAGTAGAGACGTTGGGAAAATTTTGAAGATTGATACTGTTCGGCTGCGTTATGAATGCACCTCCCTTGGTCATCTTGGCCTTCAAATCCTGGGGTGGGACTTGAATCTGGAGCTTCTGTCTCAGAGGCAGGGACATTAGCCACTGGATCACAAGACTTCCCTGCTCTGTTTTATGGATAGTTATTTTATTATACCACTATGTTCTATGGATTTCTGTGCAAGAATTATTTTCCTCTAAAAATCTTTGGGTTTCTCCTTCTGTGCAATTAGTAATCTTTCCATTCCTTCCCAGTTGATGTTGTGAGTATTCCACAGTCTCCACTCGTGATGAGTGATTTAAAAAAATTCTATTCATTTACAGGATGTGGACATCACTGGCTTGGTCAGCATTTATTGCCCATCCTTAATTGTCCTTGAGTGGCTATATTTCATTTAAGAGTGAACCACATTGTGGATCTTGAGTCTCGCATTGTTGCCTCGCAGCGCAAGGGACCTGAGTTCGATTCCCGGCTTGGGTCGCTGTTTGTGCGGTGTCTGCACGTTCTCCCCATGTCTGCACGGGTTTCCTCCGGGTGCTCCCACAGTCCAAATATATGCAGGTTATGTGGATTGGCCATGCTAAAGTTTCCCCTTAGTGCTCAAAGATGTGTCGGTTAGGTGGATTAGTCATGGTAAATGCATGGGGTTACGGCAGATGGGAGGGCTGCTCTCCCAGAGTCGGTGCAAATGCGATGGGCTGAATGGGCTCTTCCTGCACTGTAAAATTCTATGTAGGCCAGACCAGGTAAGGATGGCAGATTTTTCCTTAGCAAACCAGAATGGCTTCATGGTTCTCATCATTAGACTTTTAATTCTAGGTTTATTTTTAAATTGCATTCAAATTCCATCATCTGCCATGGTCGGATTTGAACCCAGGTGCCCAGAGAGTCTCTGGATCACAAGTCAAGTGACAATACCACTGCGCCACTATCTCCTCTTTCCAACAGGAGATCCAATAGACTTGTCAAATGTGTTCACTATAACTAACCCAACCCAGAACCTACTAACTTTCTCCTGTTTTGCAGATGCAATGTAATATAGGTAGTACCCAGCTTCTTGTCCACTCACATTATTTGGATTCCTTAAACCAGAAGAGCAAAGCTGTGAGCATTTCTCACAGACTTCAAACTGAAAAGTATGCGACAGCTGTGAACACACTCCCAATGATTGCTTTCTGAATTAGATATATAATTTAATTTTAAAAAACCTTTTGAAGCTTTCCAGTTGAAGTTTGTATTTTACAATCCTGTCAACCATGACAATTATCGATGGCAAGCTGCTCGGTGGGGCTCTGTCATGTGAAGGATGATTTATGGTTAAAATAGGGCCAGCAAACAAAAGGAGATCTTACAGATCGTTCTGCACTCTGGGCGGAATTTCACTGGTCCCCGGTAGTGGTACGGGTGGTGCTGGGAATCATAGAATCCCTAAAGTGCAGAAGGAGGCCATTCAGCCCATCGAGTCTGCACTGACCACAATCCCACCCAGGCCCTATTCCTGTAACCCCACATATTTACCCTGTTATTCCCCTGACACTAGGGTCAATTTAGCATGGCCAATCAACCTAACCCGCACATCTTTGGACTGTGGGAGGAAACCGGAGCACCCGGAGGAAACCCATGCAGACACAGGGAGAACGTGCAGACTCCACACAGGCAGTCACCCAAGGCTGGGATTGAACCTGGGTCCCTGACACTGTGAGGCAGCAGTGCTAACCAGTGAGCCACCCTGCCGCATTGTGAAAATGGAAAAACGGTGGGGAGATGTCGAGGACAGGCACCCCCCCCCTCACCCCCTCCCCCCCCTCACCCCCGCCCCCCCCTCACCCCCTCCCCACCCTCCCCCCCGAGGCAGACCTTCAGACAGGGGGCAGCCTAGGAAATGGATCAGTCGCCTGCATCAAAGAAGTGGCCAGCCAATTTGCATGTTCAAGGCTGCTGCAATTTAGAAGCCTCATTAGCTCTGTACCAGTGGCTGAATGACCTCCCGCTGCATGCGGGAGCCACCAGTTTATTGGAGGCAGCTTCCCTGCTGCAGACATGGGGAATCACAGCAGCCGCAATGAGGGGGGATTTTCCCTCCAAACCGAGGGATTGCCCCCTCAGGCCTGGCCCTCTGATTGATTAACTTAGCTTTGCCCCTGGGAGGGCACCTCCATTTTGTGTCCCCGCTCAAGGCCTACCTGCTTTGGCAGCTTTCACCTCGCGCAGTTGGCCTCCTGAGGCTCTGGACCTGCCGGCTCTCTAATTGTCCAATTACATTGGGAGTCTGCCGCCCACAGAGCTTAATAGGACGGTGAGCGCAAAGATGGCCAATTAGTAGGCCCCCTCTGGGAAAATCACCGGACTGGTTCAAGTGCTCGCGAGTGTCGGCTCAGGATCCCTATTTAGTCCCAAAAATCAACAGTAAAATAGTGCTACCTGTTTTGCAGCAAAGTGAATTCATGTAGGATAGTGCACATTTCTTTCAGAAACAAATCTAAGAAAAATACATTTCGAACTGACTGTGTCAGTGAAACCCTGGTGGAAATTGAAGTAACTCTTCAGAGGCCGGTATCCAGATTCCCTTCATTTACTAACTTATCTCCACTCCTTCAGGTACAAGGTCAGAATCTGGAATGCCAGTCGCCCTGACGCTACTGTTTTTATTCCCTGATGGGGCAGTGTAATAACTCCATGGAGGTGAAAGTCCCGTCACCAAATTACTTTATTTACACCATACATCTGTACGCTGCCAGCTCTCCAGTTGCTCCCTGTTGAATGCAGGCTGGGAGTCTGACACACCTGCTTTAAATAGGAAGCATGAGGCTCCCTGAATTAACCATCAATTAAGACTCATCAGGTTTTTTTTTCAATACCAACAAATTAAACTAAATCAAATTAACTAAGGGACAAATTAAAAGGGGCAGCTCCTCAAAAGGAGGGGGAACAGCCCGAACCAAAAATCTTCTTTTTTTTCTGGCATTTATTGCCATCCACAGTTGCCATTTCAGTTGAGAGTCACCACATTGCTGTGTCACATGTAGGCCAGACCAGGTAAGGATGGTAGATTTCCTTCCCTAAAGGACATTGATGAACCAGATGGGTTTTTGCAACAATTGACAATGGTTTCATGGCTATCGGTAGATTCTTAATTTCAGATTTTTTTTGTTGAATTCAAAGTCCACCATTTGCCATGACGGGATTCGAACCCAAGACTCCACAACATTTGGATTACTAGCCCAGTGATAATGTCACTCGGCCACCGCCTTCCCCCTAAGACTCATCAGGTAGTTCATACTCTAGAAAGCCAACCTCATTAGCCTGGCTGAAGTCATCACAGGCAGGCAATTGTTATCTCAATCAGGGAGCTCATACCCCAAGAGGCCCACCTCATGGACCTCGTTGAGGTCATTACAGAAATAACATTCCCTGCACACTGTTGAATTGCGAGTGAACCATCAACAAGGCAAACAGAATATTAACCCACCTGATAGTTTTGAGAAACATCACCTCAAAAATGAGGCAGTGAAGGGCAGCGTTTGGAATGGAATTCTCTTTTGTTTCCGCTCCTTAACAGGGTCAATGCTCCATTCATCGCTCTAATAGTAAAACATGGTTCACACTGGCAGCAAAAAATATTGAAAGAGGAGCTTAGATATTCTGATGGATGGATCTGTAAGGATCCGGACTGGTAATTTTGCAAGTGCCTGGAAAAGAGCAGCTCCCATGAATTTTTGATTAGTGCCAACTCAGATAGAGTCATTCATACGACAAAACGATGTTTGTTTTCTGAGGTTTGATACAATGCTACAATTGGAAGCCCAACAGAAACTATTCTCTGTTAATGAGAGCAGCATAAATATCTGATATACACATATATATATATATGTATATATCAGCTATCATGTCATGTAAGACTGTTGAGAGGTATAATTACAATTTTCCTATTACGAACGGCTCCATAAGTTGCCTTGATAGCTTACTGGGGAAATGCATCATAGTGTGACACTGGATCATAAAAAGCAGCAGGTCTTTTGTTTGAATGTTGATCTGCATCCAGTTAGCTGTTGTCAACATACTCCTGGAAAGTGGTGCTGAGGGAGGGGTGGGGATGAAAATGGGATTTCCTGCTCTTGGTGTGTGTGCAGGGCTTGTCTGCAAGGTCACACATGATAAATGGCATAACAAAATGCACTGTTTAGGATCACATAGGAAGGTAGTCACTTGGAAGGCATTCTGAAGGACACCTGGTGCTTGTGGAACCGTGATCAATGAAGGGGCCAACACCACTGGACCAATCCTGGCTATTATATCTCATAACTGGTAGTTACATCTGAATGTACAGCTGAGGGATTGCTCATTGTATCAATGCCTGGTGTTGTTTTGGAATTCCATCAGATGGCTTGCTGTTTTTAAGTTTTAAGTTTATTTATTAGTGTCACAAGTAGGCTTAAATTAACACTGCAATGAAGTTACTGTGAAAATCCCCTAGTGGCCACACTTCGGCGCCTGTTCGGGTACACTGAGGGAGAATTTAGCATGGCCAATGCACCTAACCAGCACATGTTTCAGACTGTGGGAGGAAACCGGAACACCCGGAGGAAACCCATGCAGACACGGGGGAGAACGTGCAGACACTGCCCAGACAATGTCCCAAGCCGGGAATCTAACCCGGGTCCCTGGCGCTGAGGCAGCAGTGCTAACCCACTGTGCCACCGTGCTGTCTGCGACTTCCTCTACAATGCTGCCTGAAATATGAAGTGGGTGGAAAGGTTGCTGAAATGCCAAATTATTCTTGGTAGTCGGCCAGGAGCAAGGAGTGTGTTTTGGGAAGTTATTCTGTTCTAACCCCAGTGTGTACATGATGTTTTCAGTTTAGGTGACTTTGTACGGCGATTCAATGATCGACATGAAGTGAGGGTGGAGCTTCCTATTTGCTGCTACATCAACGCACTGTCTGGCACTTGCTCGTCACCATGGGGGCGATTACTATGCAAAGACCCAGGAGACAATACATTGAACATGGATCAATTCTGTGTTGGATTTTTAAAAACATTTTTGAGTAGGATTTTTTTTGGCCAGGAATCTTGTTCAGAGGATGTTCATAATCGTACACAATACCCTGCTGTAGGCTCTCTAACATTCTGCTGGGACCACAGGACGACAACTCCCATTAAATCATCGTTGGCTGAGAAGCAGCTCTGCCTTGTTTTTAATGATCAGGCACTCACATAGCATTGTGCACAATAGGAGTCCCCCCGTGAGACTAAGATAGTCAGGCAGAGTATTCATTCGAACCATAATAAAATATTACATTGCCTACAGCATCACATTTTGCTACCGTGCTATTACAGTTTTGGCAGTTAGTAAATTAAGTGTATTTTATGTCAGAGAGCAGTCCACTCCATCAGGCCTTTCTCGGATATGATCAATGTGAATTTGTCCCTCACAGTGCGAGGGACCCGGGTTCAATTCCCGGCTCGGGTAACTGTCTGTGTGGAGTTTGCACATTCTCCCCCTATCTGCATGGGTTTCCTCCCGGTGCTCTGGTTTCCTCCCACACTCCAAAGATGTGTAGGTTAGGTGGATTGGCCATGCTAAATTGCCCCTCAGTGTCAGGGGAACTAGCTAGTGTAAATGCATGGAGTTATGGGGATAGGGCCTGGGTGGGATTGTGGTCGATGGGCCGACTGGCCTCCTTCTGCAATGTAGGATTCGATGAATTTGTGCCTGCTTAATGGTTATTCCCACAGTAAGTGCAGTGTGAAAAATAATGCACACATGATGCTGGCAACTACTGGTAAATCTTACTTATGCCTGTGTGTATATCTACCCTTAGTAGCATGCCTGGTGTTGCTTTGGACTGTTTTTGCTTCGATGGAATGCAGGGTGCCCCTCTATCTTGGTGAATGAAATAGAAATCTTCCATCAGAGAAGGACTGAGTAGGAGGTAGGAGGGAAACGGAAACAGATTTGCCTTCAGACCATTCTATTCCACCTCTTAGCTCAAGGGTATTGGATGAAGAAACATGAAGTGAAATGTTCCATTCTTACGACGCATGAGTGTCACGGTGGCACAGTGGTTAGTACTGCTGCCTCACAGTGTCAGGGACCCAGGTTCGATTCCCAGCTTGGGTCACCATCTGTGCAGAGTCTGCACATTCTCCCTGTGTCAGCATGGGTTTCCTCCGGGAGCTCCGGTTTCCTCCCACACTCCAAAGATGTGCAGGTTAGGTGAATTGGTTGTACTAAATTGCCTCTTAGTGTCAGGGGGACTAGCTAGGGTAAATGCATGGGGGTTATAGGGTTAGGGCCTGGGTGGGATTGTGGTTAGTGTAGACTCGATGGGCCAAATGGCCTCATTCTTCATTGTATGATTCTATTCTATACCTGAATAGGGGTGGAGTGTAACGACGAGGGGGGATTTTCACAGTAACTTCATTGCAGTGTTAATGTAAGCTTACTTGTGACGTTAATAAATAAACTTTAAAACAGTGATCCTCATTTTAAAAAGAAAAGAGACTTTGGTTTAAATAGCATCTTTCATGACTTCAGGATGTCATCTGGCACTTTAGAGCCCGTCAAGTACTTCTGAAGTGCAGTCACTTTTGTGATGTAGAAAACTCAGCAGCAATCTCCTGCAGGCAGCAATGTGATGACGATGCGATAATCCGTTTCTGTAGTGTTGAGGTTTATATACTGCCGTGCCAGGACATTAAAGGCAGCTCCCCTGTTCTTCTTTGAAAGAGTGTTACATGATCTTTCATTCCCTCTATGCTGCACAGGAGTGCCAGCTTTGATTCTTGTGCTGAAGAGTGGGACTTGAACCCACTCAAAGACGAGATTGTGACCAACTGAGTCATGGCCAATACCTCATAATATATATCAAACTGGATTAAGGCCTAAATATTCAATCTCACTGCGGCCATTTTACAGATGTAAAATCATAGAGTCATAGAATCCCTGCAGTGCAGAAGGAGGCCATTTGGCCCATGGAGCCTGCACCGACAACAACCCACCCAGACCCTATCCCCGTAATCCCACGCATTTACACTGCTAATCCCCCTGACACTAAAGGGTAATTTAGCATGGCCAATCCACCTAACCCGCACAACAGTCTAAGGCAGTGGACAGAATGCGTCTTCTTTTTCTGTCATATCATAAATATACTGTGGCATATTGCATAAGATACCCCGTCCGGCTATCTGTCTGAAGCTGGCTCTAGGACACTTATAAATGCAAATTCAGAGGCATAACATATATTCCAGGCCCATTTGTGAAATTTGTTTGTGACTCCCTACATCAAACTTGTCCTTAAAGTAATCACTGCACTGAGATAGCTACTCAGTTTGGACATGATCCATTTCCTAGGCCTACATTTCTGATTTTCATAGTAATTTACCCAGATCTTTTCCTAGGAATATTAGTGTCTTTGATTTTTCCTGCCTTGTTTACCCCATGGTATATTTAGTCCAAACCAAAATTGTGTGAACAAATTGCTCCATAGAATCCCTACACTGCAGAAGGAGGCCATTTGGCCCATCGAGTCTGCACCGACCACAATCTCACCCAGCCCCCATTCCCGGAACCCTACATATTTACCCTGTTAATCCCCTGACATTAGGGTCAATTCATCGTGGCCAATCAATCTAACTCGCACATCTTTGGACTGTGGGAGGAAACCGGAGCAAATGCAAGCAGACAGTGATCCAAGGCCGGAATTGAACCCGGTCCCTGGCACTGTGAGGCAGCAGTGCTAACCACTGTGCCACTGTGCCACCCCAGCTACCAGCAAAAAATAATTTGGCAAAAGCTTGAAGAGTATTTAAATGAGCAAAAGGCTCATGCGATCTTAATTGTTGTTATTGTAGAAGGTCAAGGTTTGCCAATGCATCATGGGAGTTAGATCCCTGATGGGAAAACCACATTCCCACGAGTCACAATTGTAACACCTGCTCCGATGAGTGCTATGACCACTTTGGCACGCTCAAGTTCCATTTGTGGCTGCTGCATTCACAGTCAAAGATCACGAGGTCAGACTTCAACACGTTTCCATACAAAATAAATTAAAGAGTACATTACTTCTGAACATTGTTTTGTGTCCTTATTTACCTTTTTCTTTAAATGGAAAATCCAACCGAAAAGCCAAGGGCAGTCAGATACTGCCAGGGTCAACAAGTGTAGAAGAGAAGGGAGATAATCCAAGCAGCAAATGGAAGCATGTAGCATAGATCCAGAGGAACCATGGCAGCACAGTGGCACAATGGTTAGCACTGCTGCTGCACAGCGCCAGGGACCCGGGTTATGGGGGTCTTAGTCTTGAATCCACAGCTGAATGATAAACAGGATTTTTGGGGTCCGTTGCCTGCCCCCAGCTCCTGTTTTTCTCTCTACGTATTATTATTCAAATGACTATTTTGGGCGTGTAATTTTCCAAACCAGACCATCATTCCTAATTTCCCTTCCCCCCACCCAGCCTAACTACCTTTGCTTCTCTTTCATTGGTTTCCTTATACTGTTCAGTGGCAGCAGATAGGGGTGGGCGGCATGGTGGCACAGTGGTTAGCACCGCTGTCTCACAGAGCCGGGGACCTGCGTTCAATTCCAGCCTTGGCTCACTGTTGATGTGCGGTTTGCACGTCCTCCCTGTGTCTGCGTGGGTTTCCTCCGGGTGCTCCGGTTGCCTCCCACAATTCAAAGGTGTGCAGGTTAGGTGGATTGGCCCATGCTAAATTGTCCCTTAGTGTCAGGGGATTAGCATGGGGTTACGGGGATAGGGTCTGGGTGGGTTGTTGTTGGTGCAGGCTCGATGGGCCAAATGTCGTCCTTCTGCACTGTAGGGATTCTATGATTCTATGGAATGGAATAGAAACACTTTTATTACGGGGAACAGAGGAGTCTTTCGGTCCGATCAACATTATCTTCACTACCACTGGTTTACTGTTTCTGTGCTGCAGTAATCTCTAACAATTGAGTCAATTGTAAACAAGGCTTTGGCCACAGAGGACATTGAACCTTGGGATTTGGAGTATACACATCGGAATAAGGTGTATACCTCTGTTTATCTGATCCAGCAATTATATGAAAGCCAATCTAACCTGATTTTAGTCATGCTTTCCATATACTAAATAAAGATTCTCACAAAGGCTGTACCAGAGTGCCTGGGGATTTATAATGCGACTTACACTGATAGCTACAATGGAGTGGTCATGATATATTAAGATCTTCATTAAGCAAAGCGTTATTTTTTTTGGTATATATTTGAAAAAGTACTTTTAAATCACTTATGCTTGATGAGAGCTTAAGCAATGTAAACTTTAACTGGAAGAAAATCTTAACATGGAGAGAGTGAAGCATATTCAGAGTAATCTTAACCAATATTTTCAGACAAAGGCTCATTTGCTGCGGTTCAGTTTTATTCAGGAACTTCATACTTGACATCAGATAAAGATGAGCGAGCAATACATTTAATTAGTAGAATTTAGCATAACCCTGGTAAAGGTACCTAGGGTCTTCATGTCCTCAGTACAAGTTTCATGTCAATTCTCCAGTTAACTTCTTAGACTCAAGTACACAGCATCTCAGGTCAGATGTAGATGAAGAAACTAAGTGTAGCAATGCCACCGAGAATCGGAGAGAAGGTGATGTGAGAGAAGAGCGGCACGGTGACACAGTGGCTAGAACTGCTTACAGCGCCAGGGACTTGAGTTCGATTGTCAGTTTGGGTCACCGTCTGTGCGGAGTCTGTGCGTTCTCCCCGTGTCTGTGTGGGTCCCCTCCGGGTTCTCCGGTTTCCTCCCACAGTCCGAAAAACGTGCTGGTTAGGTGCATTGGCCGTGCTAAGTTCTCCCTCAGTGTACCCGAACTGACGGTGCTGTATGGCGACTAGGGGATTTTCACAGTAACTTCATCGCAGTGTTAATGTAAGCCTACTTGTAACACTAATAAATAAACTTTAAATCAGGTTTGGTCATGCATAACTTAACTTTAAATTTGTAATTTCCTTTGAATAAAATATAACTTTGCCCCCTGAAACCTGATGAAATCCAAAAATCAGTCTGATTGGCAAAATTGAATTAAATGTAAGTATATATTTTTAAATATTTAAGTTTGGCGCTCTATTATCCTACCCCAGATTTTAAAAAATTCTTTTTTTTATTCATTCATGGGACATGAGCGTCACTGGCTGGCCAGCATTTATTGCCCATCTCCAGTTGCCTTTGAGAAGGTGGTGGTGAGCTGCCTTCTCGAATCGCTGCAGTCCATGTGCTGTGGGTTGACCCACAATGCCGTTAAGGAGGGAATTCCAGGATTTTGACCCAACGACTGCGAAAGAATGGCAATATGTTTCCAAGTCAGAACAGTGAATGGTTTGGGGGGAACTTGTAGGTGGTGGTATTCCCATGTATCTGCTGCCCTTGTCCTTCTAGATGGAAGTGATTGTGGGTTTGAAAGATGCTGTCTAAGGATCTTTGGTGAATTGCTGAATTTTGGGTTAAGATTGTTGACATACAGGGAAAGAATGTTACCCTATCACCCTATGGCACCGTGACACACCTGAAGAAGGAGTGACACTCCGAAAGCTTTGCTACCAAATAAGCCTATTGGACTTTAACCTGGCGTTGTGAGATTTCTTACTGTGCTTACCCCAGTCCAACGCCGGCATCTCCACACCGTAAACCTTTGCCTCCTTAAGATACTGTCCATGCCATCTATCCTGAATCCCAATCCAATGATGGTGTAACAGAGCTTGCCTAAGTGGAGAATATTTTTTTGCCCTTGTCACAATGTGGACAGAGAAATTTTAGTCTGATTCTGAAGCATTGCATAACTTGTAATTAATCTCCTCCGTTTTTGCTGTAGTCAACTATTTGCCTTGGATTTTGTGTATTGAAGTCTAAGGGGGCCATGAAAGGTTAGTTAGTGGCAATAGTGGTATATGTTTTCATTTAGTGAGAAAGATTGCCGTCACTTACAAGTCCTTGTCAGATCGCTAAAAAGAAGTGATGGATGTGATTGTGTCGAGACCGTTTAAACTTGATCAACCTAATTAAATTGTACTTGTAATATTGACCTATAATGTCAGAACCCAATATGGTGTGAAGGACCTTATTTAAGATTCTTGTTCAGGTTTCATCCCTGCTTTGAAAAAAAAACTTGATTTTTTTTTGTACTTTGGAAAGAAAATGATGATGGAAAGTGGTGGAGGTTGACACGTAATACTAAAGAAGACCAAATTATTAGATGACATTCCCTTAATAACAATGAATTGAGCCAATAGACTTTTAAAAATAATTCATGGAATGTGAGTGTTGCTGGCAAAGCCAGCATTTATTGCCTAATTGCCCTTGAGAAGGTGATAATGAGTTGTCTTATTGAACCACTGCAGTCCATGTAGTGTACATACGCCCACAGTGCTTTATTCTGTAGTGGTTTGATACAACTGAATGGTTTGCTAGGCCATTTCAGAGGACAGTTAGGAGTCAATCACATTGCTGTGGATCTGGAGTCATGTGTAGGCCAGACCAGGTAAGAATGACATTTCTTTCCTGAAGATCATTGGTGAACTTGGGTTTTTCCAACAATCCAGTAGTTTCATGCTTACTATTAATCAGTCTGGCATTTTATGCTGGATTTATTCATTAATTGAATTTAAATTCCCTCAGCTGCCCCGGTGGGATTTGAACTCACATCTATGGAACATTAGTCTTGGCCTCTGGGTTACTAATTCAGTAACATTACTACATTGCTACTGTCACACTTTCGAACCAAACTACTGCATGAAGTCTGAGTGGATCCAGAGATATGACATCAATATCATTGTATTAGTTGGTCCCAAAACATCTTGTCAACTATCTTTATATTACTTATTGCAAACATGCATTTTCATGATCTTACATAGAAATCATAAAATCCCTACAGTGCAGAAGAAGGCCATTCGGCCCATCGAGTTTGCACCTACTTTCTCTGACAGTGTACCTTCCCTATCTTTTGAACTCTGCTCCTTTACCATGGCTAATTCATCTAACCTGTACATCTTGTGACACTAAGGGACAATTTAGCATGGCCAATCCACTTTACTTGCACATCTTTGGACTGTGGGAGGAAGCCAGAGCACCCGGAGGAAACCCACGTAGACATGGGGAGAACTTGGAAACTCCACAAGACAGTGACCTGAGGCTGGAATTGAACCTGGGTCTCTGATGATGTGAGACAGCAACCACTATGACACCTTGGTGCCATGTGTTGATCAGATTATGTAGATGGTATTTAGGGTCATTGTCTAGTATGTAAAATGATATGAGGCCCTCACAGGCACACAGTTCTCCTACTTATAGGTAATAATTGTCCAAGGATTGCTGAATTGTTGATATATAGGGAGGGCGGTTTACACAGTATTATTTTAGGGATTTGCTCAAATTCTAAGATGATGTGATTCTTTCATTTAATCTTAAGAGTAATGGGATAATGCTGATTCTCAATTGGCATTCTTCCGCCTGTTGAACAGCATCTCCTCACCCTTCAGCTACAAGAAAAAAAGTTAACTTTGAAGAATGGGCTGCATCTTCCTGTAAGTTTTGAATTTCCTTTTTGTGTTTTCTTCCTTTGGATGGGAGAGCACAGTGGGCAGAAGGGAATGGGCAACCTGGGGCTCAGGATTTGGGAGTGAAATAGATCATCAGGGACTTGGCAGCACTAGAGGAAGTGACTGGGCCAGCAGCATTCCGAGAGATTGGCTCAGGGCTTGGTCGTGCGCGAGTGGATTCGTTTTACAATGAGATACAATGAGAAATATTGATTGGGATCTTCCTAGAGTAAGGGGTGTGGATGGGGAGGAGTTTGTTAGGTGTGTTCAGGAGGGTTTCTTGACACAGTATGTAGATAAGCCTACAAGAGGAGAGGCTGTACTTGATTTGGTATTGGGAAATGAACCTGGGCAGGTGTCAGATCTCTCAGTGGGAGAGCATTTTGGAGATAGTGATCATAATTCTATCTCCTTTACAATAGCATTGGAGAGAGATAGGATCAGACAGAGATAGGATAGAAAAGTGTTTAATTGAAGTAAGGGGAATTATGAGGCTATCAGGCAGGAAATTGGAGGCTTAAATTGGAAAGAGGTTTTCTCAGGGAAATGTACGGAAGAAATGTGGCAAAGTTTCAGGGAATATTTGTCTGGAGTTCTGCATAGCAACGTTCCAATGAGACAGGGAAGCTATGGTAGGTTACAGGAACCGTGGTGTACAAAGGCTGTAATGAATCTAGTCAAGAAGAAAAGAAAAGCTTACAAAAGGTTCAGGGAGCTAGGTAATGTTAGAGATCTTGAAGAGTATACGGCTAATAGGAAGGATCTTAAGAAGGAAATTAGGAGAGCCAGAAGAGGTCATGAGGAGGCCTTGGCAGGCAGGATTAAGGAAAACCCCAAGGCATTCTACAAGTATGTGAAGAGCAAGAGGATAAGACGTGAAAGAATAGGACCTATCAAGTGTGACGGTGGGAAAGTTTGTATGGAACCGGAAGAAATAGCAGAGATACTTAATGAATATTTTACTTCAATATTCACTATGGAAAAGCATCTTGGTGGTTGTAGTGCAGACTTGCAGTGGACTGGAAAGCTTGAGCATGTAGATATTAAGAAAGAGCTCGTGTTGGAGCTTTTGAAAAGCATCAAGTTAGATAAGTCGCCGGGACCGGATGAGATGTACCCCAGGCTACTGTGGGAGGCGAGGGAGGAGATTGCTGAGCCTCTGGCGATGATCTTTGCATCATCAATGGAGACGGGAGAGGTTCCGGAGGATTGGAGGATTGCGGATGTTGTTCCTTTATTCAAGAAAGGGAGTAGAGATAGCCCTGGAAATTATAGACCAGTGAGTCTAACCTCAGTGGTTGGTAAGTTGATGGAGAAGATCCTGAGAGGCAGAATTTATGAACATTTGGAGAAGTATAATATTAAGAATAGTCAGCATGGCTTTGTCAAAGGCAGATCATGCCTTACGAGCCTGATTGAATTTTTTGAGGATGTGACTAAACACATTGATGAAGAAAGAGCAGTAGATGTAGTATATATGGACTTCAGCAAGGCATTTGATAAGGTGCCCCATGCAAGGCTTATTGAGAAAGTGAGGGGGCATGGGATCCAAGGGGACATTGCTTTGTGGATCCAGAACTGGCTTGCCCACAGAAGGCAAAGAGTGGTTATAGATGGGTCATATTCTGCATGGAGGTTGGTCACCAGTGGAGGGCCCCAGGGATCTGTTCTGGGACCCTCACTCTTTGTGATTTTTATAAATGACCTGGATGAGGAAGTGGAGGGATGGGTTGGTAAGTTTGCTGATGACACAAAGGTTGGAGGTGTTGTGGATAGTGTGGAGGGATGTCAGAAGTTGCAGCGAGACATTGATAGGATGCAAGACTGGGCAGAGAAGTGGCAGATGGAGTTCAACCCAGATAAGTGTGAGGTGGTTCATTTTGGCAGGTCAAATAGGATGGCGGAATATAATATTAATGGTAGGACTCTTGGCAGAGTGGAAGATCAGAAGGATCTTGGGGTTCGAGTTCATAGGACGCTCAAAGCAGCTGTGCAGGTTGAGGCTGTGGTTAAGAAGGCATATGGTGTACTGACCTTCATCAATCGAGGAATTGAGTTTAGGAGTCGTGAGATAATGTTGCAGCTATATAAGACCCTGGTCAGACCACACTTGAAGTACTGTGCTCAGTTCTGGTCGCCTCATTACAGGAAGGATGTGGAAGCCCTAGAAAGGGTGCAGAGGAGATTTACAAGGATGTTGCCTGGGTTGGGGAGCATGCCTTATGAGGATAGGGTGAGTGTGCTCGGCCTTTTCTCCTTGGAGAGACGAAGGATGAGGGGGTGACCTGATAGAGGTGTATAAGATGTTGAGAGGTATTGATCGAGTGGATAGTCAGAGGCTTTTTCCCAGGGCTGAAATGGTTGCCACAAGAGGACACAGGTTTAAGACTCCTGGGGAGTAGGTACAGAGGAGCTGTCAGGGGTAAGTTTTTCACTCAGAGGGTGGTGGCTGCATGGAATGGGCTGCCAGCAACGGTGGTGGAGGCGGATTCGATAGGGTCTTTTAAGAGACTTTTAGATAAGTACATGGAACTTAGTAAGATAGAGGGTTATAGGTAAGCCTAGTAATCGCTAAGGTAGGGACATGTTCGGCACAACGTTGTGGGCTGAAGGGCCTGTATGGTGCTGTAGCTTTTCTATGTTTCTATGTAGATAACAATGAAATGACCATATACTGTGAAAGGAGTGAATTCTTTTTTACAGACTAGTGAATCCCTTGTGGCTTTGCTGATAGTTAGTTGAAGCAATTGATACATCTTTTAGCTTGCCGCAACAGGCTAGATTGATGGGTGGAACAAGTCAGTGTCACAAGTAGCCGGAAGGCTGACTAGTAATGTTATCCATTAAAATAATAGGATCGAGTGTCACCATTATACTTCTTGGAACTAACTTTTAACATGAACAATGTTACACTACTAAATTGTTGGTGGGAGGAAATAGGTATGACAAACAGGAAGTCTCAAGCATTTATAGATAGTGATTTTTAATTGGTCTAAGCTTATTTATTAGTGTGACAAGTAGGCTTACATTAACACTGCAATGAAGTTACTGTGAAAATCCCCTAGCCGCCACACTCTGTTCGGGCACATTGAGGGAGAATTTAGCATGGCCAATGCACCTAACTAGCACGTCTTTCAGACTGTGGGAGGAAATCGGAGCACCCGGAGGAAACTCACGCAGACACGGGGAGAACGTGCAGACTCCGCACAGACAGTGACCCAAGCCGGGAATTGAACCCGGGTCCTTGGCACTGTGAGGCAGCAGTGCTAACCACTGTGCCACCGTGCCACTTTGATTTTTAATATGATATTTGGAACCATTCAACAAACTTTGTTCCCAATTGAACATTTTCCTATGACCTGTGATGTGCCCAGACATTTCTTATGATGCAGATAAGTGGTTAATTACAGGTGGGTTCAGGCACAAGTTCTCTCAAACCCCATTGAATAATATGACAAATGTGACATTCCAATCTTCACAAGGAAAGAGCGTTGATCTAGTACAAATCATTGTGGAAATTGTTGATGGCTTTGTATTCATTAATAATGATCGGACAGTCAACCAGACCACAAGAGGGGAGTCACTGCATTAGGACCATGCCTTGTAGCAGATTTTCTTTGAGATAAGTTCATAAGTTTATAAGATATAGGAGTAGAATTAGGCCATTCAGCCCATCGAGTCCGCTCCACCATTCGATCATGGCTGATATGCTCCTCATCCCCATTCTTCTGCC
This sequence comes from Mustelus asterias, assembly GCF_964213995.1. Classification (NCBI taxonomy): domain Eukaryota; kingdom Metazoa; phylum Chordata; class Chondrichthyes; order Carcharhiniformes; family Triakidae; genus Mustelus; species Mustelus asterias. The sequence goes on from NC_135812.1 coordinate 18,058,076, forward strand.
GTCTCCCCATAACCCTTCAACCCATTACCAATTAAAAATCTGTCTAACTCCTCCTTAAATTTACTCACTGTCTCAGCATCCATCACACTTTGTGATAGCAAATTCCACAGATTCACAACCCTTTGGGAGAAGTAGTTTCTCCTCAACTCTGTTTTAAATTTGCTGCCCCTTATCCTAAGACTATGACCTCTCGTCCCAGCATGCCCCACAAGAGGAAGCATCCGCTCCACGTTACACAGGACTCAGATTTGCCCCTGCGATCATGGTCTCAGTAACAAGTGGTCCTGACTAGAGTGAGTAATTACAGTGACAAAAATATAGAAGATGCATTTGCAAATTAGTCACAGATCAGCTCTTTATAAATCACAGGAAACCATTTCTGTCAAATACGACGCTGAGCGATTATATTGTCACCCTGCACTGAGTAACTTTTTAAAATAAACATTCAGCTAGCTTTCTATGTTTGGGGAGGATTATTCACTTGACGCAGGGCAAATCTGAGTCCTGTGCAAAATGACTGCGTTAGGTTCTCCCAATGGCTGGTTTGGTAAATGCACCATGCAATGCTATACTTGTAGCTACGTATCTTTACTCTTGTGTGGCAATGCACAGGGAGCTGGTTTGAACATCAGTGACATTACTGTGCTGCTGCAGATGGCAGCTGTAACGATTTTAATCAGACAATTGAGGTTGGCCTGCTTGAATATAAACTCCCTGATTAAGGGCCCTTGTTGCCGCCGGGCGGCGGAGGTCCCCAGTGGAGGTGCCTCTATGGAGGGATCTCCCCCAATTATCTCGGAGACCTGGGGTGGAGGGTGCTGCACGCAGCAGTGCCGTACAACCGTAGGTTTTTCCGGTTCACGGGCTCCCAAGACTGCCCTTTCTGTGGCCTTGTGGAGTCCGTGGACCATGTCTACGTTCTGTGTTTTAGACTGCACACCCTTTTTGGTTTCCTCAAACACCTCTTATTGATGTTTTGTTTGCACTTCAGTCCCACGCTCCTGACCTACGGGCACCTGGTGCGGAGAGGGGCGGGTCGGGATGCCAACCTCCTCGTGAACCTGCTCCTGGGCCTGGCGAGACGCGCCATCAATAGGTCCAGGCAGCGGGCGATCGACGGGGCCGTCCATCCCGACTGTCTGCCCCTCTACCGCGGCTACATTCACGGCCAGGTGTCCCTGGAGAGGGAGCATGCGGTGTCCACGGGCGCGGTTGACGCCTTCCGCGACCGCTGGGCACCGCAGGGGCTGGGGTGTATTATCGACCCTGATAATCACCTTTTGGTTTGATGTTCTAAGTTTCCTTTCGACTTTGTTTTTGGTTCGGGCTGTTCCCCCTTCCTTTTGGGGAGCTGCCCCTTTTAATTTGTCCCTAAGTTAATTTGAGTGCGTTTACTTGGTTAGTGTCAAAAGACATCCCTGATTAAGGGCCCAAACTGATGGTCCAATCAGGGAGCCCCATGCTCTGTAATTAAACAGGAGTGTCAGTTCCTCTGGCACTCTGGATGTAGACTGCACCCTGAGAGCAGTCTGTATAGTGTTTGTGGGATCTTGTAAAGAAAGGTGAAGGTACTTCCACCTCCGAGGATTTATTACAGCAGCCCTTACTTTGCAACCAGCACAGCAAAGGAAACAAGGTGGTGTTGCTGCCTGCAGAGGCTCCATGTCCCTCCTAAGTGGTAGATTCCACCATTGCCTTTCACTCATTGGGGTGAACAGACCAACTTGTGTGATTGATGAAGGTGCCATTCATTGTCACATAGAAAATGACATATTGTGATGTTAAAACGAATGGATATGCATGGATATTGATTTATTGTTCTCGTGTTGTGTGAATGCCCTCCACGCAATTAGGGGAGCATTTTCCACACTATCAAAATCCAGGGCTGACACTGCAGAATCACTGCTTGGAAATGTCCCTGCAGTAGAAGTAGACACAGCACCAATGAGGAGGACAATGATTGATGGAGCACCAAACTTTAACAGCGTTAACTTACAGTAACACGGGGCTAATTTGTCACAAGGTCAGGTGTGGTACACTATTCTTTGAATACAGTACACCTCTTTCATTTACTATGTTTTGCAAAACAGTAATTGGTAACATTGGTAACCAGTTGTGCATGTAATCATTAAATTCAAAACTCTTACCTGTCAGTTTAATAGATGAAGCTTCTGTTCAGTTTATCAGTTTGTTCATAATACTCAGCGGCAATCAGAGATAATATTTAAATGTGTAATCTGATGACCAAATAATAAAAACACAGAGGAAAAACAAAGAATCATAGAATCCCTATGGTGCAGAAGGAGGCCATTTAGCCCATCGACTCTGCACCAATGACAATCCCACCCAGGCCCTATCCACATGTATTTACCCTGCTAGTCCCCCTGACACAAAGGGGCAATTTAGCATGGCCAATCAGCCTAACACACACATCTTTGGCGAGTGGGAGGAAACCCATGCAGACACGAGGAGAACATGCAAATTGCACACAGACAGTCACCCGTGGCCAGAATTGAATCCAGGTCTCTGGCGCTGTGAGGCAGCAGTGCTAACCACTAAGCCACCGTGGCGCCCTCGTAATGTCAGAAAGAAAAACCTTTAAAATCAATAGAGTCTGTAAGGGAAATTCACGCTTAAATAATATCACAATAACCTTTTTAACAACAAAATATGTTTTAAAACCGTCAGCTTACTGTGCCACCCTTGTCTGTTATGTATATCTGAGGGGGATTTCATAGAATCATAGAATAGAATCACAGAATTATAGAATCCCTACAGTGCAGAAGGAGGCCATTCGGCCCATTGAGTCTGCACCGACAACAATCCCATCCCTGCCCTATCCCCGTCACCCCACATATTTACCCCGCTAATCCCTCTAACCTACGCATCCCAGGGCACTAAGGGGCAATTTAGCGTGGCCAATCAACCTAACCCGCACATCTTTGGACTGTGGGAGGAAACCAGAGCACCCGGAGGAAACCCACGCAGACACGGGGAGAATGTGCAAACTCCACACAGACAGTGACCCAAGCCGGGAATCGAACCCTGGAGCTGTGAGACAGCAGTGCTAACCACTGTGTCACCGTGCCACTCCCAAAATTACAAACTTCTGTCAGTTTTAAATGTTATTTTCTCCCCGTATCAGGCACCTTCTCCATTGGGAGAAGCATTCCCTGTAAAGGATGCTTGCTCCGGTTTCCCCAAAGTGTGTCGAGCAACACATTAGAGAAGTAAAGACAGAGTGAGGTTTTCAGGGAAGAAAGGGAGGGAATTAGCCAGGAGCAGCAGGTTGGAGGGGGGGGGGAGAAACCAGATGTGATGTTTTGGGAGGGGGAATAAATGGGGGTGGGGTAGATAAGCCATGAGAAGTGCTCATGGGGGCAAGAAAGTGGGAGAAGGGGAGAGCAAAACTTTGGGAATGGACTTTGAGGGGGAGAGGAATGCCAGTAGTAATTGGTGGAAAGGGAGGAAAGGAGAGTGTCAGCATTGACTGATGGAGGGAGAAAATGGGAAATGTAAGCATTGTCTACGTGGGGAATGAGGAAAGACAGCGGATGGGGAAGAACGGGGCCATCATTAACTCAGGGGTGGGGGAGCATGGCAAAATGGAGCATAGAACATTCCAAATGAAGCAAGATGGCGGATAAAGAAAAGAAACTGCATTTAATAGCAACATGGAGGAACGAGAAGCTTTAACTAAGGGAGGAGGGATGAGAAGGGACACTGCAACATGAACAGGGGGTGGAATGTCACTATCCATTGACATGATAGTGTCCGTGTAACTGCAGTCTTAGTTCCTCACTAGTTACAAAGCTCCATTTCAAGTCTTTTCCACTAAGACTCCTTCATCTTCCAAACCAGCGACTTCTGCACCTGCCAGTTCCCCACTCAGTCACACACCATCCCAACTTGGAAATAATCACAGTCACTGGGTTACAATTCTGGAACTCCCTTCCTGACAGCACTGTGGGTGATCCTACAAATAAACCTGTTGGACTTTAACCTGGTGTTGTGAGACTTCTTACTGTGCTTACCCCAGTCCAACGCCGGCATCTCCACATCGTGATCCTACAACACATGGACTGCAGCGGGTCAAGAAGGCAGCTCACCACCCTCTCGAGAGCAATTAGGGATGGGGCAATAAGTGTTGGTCTGGCCAGTGACACCCACACCCCATGAATGAATTAAATATCCTAGCGATTTTCATGGTGTTCTGACAATATATAGTGAAATTAATCCATTGCATTCTCATTAGCTGTTCCTCATATTGGAAGGGGTAGAAGAGATGATCCTTTCCTATTTTCCTAAGTTCACAAAACTAAAGAACAAAGGTTCACTTTACTGTGACCTACTGACAGTGCAGTCCTATGAGCCTTGTTAAAATGTTATTAATTATCATTAGGTCATTCAATGGTTCTAAATGTCAATGTCACCATATTGTACTTGTACATGGCCGAGTGCATCATCTTGTTGTGATTGACATAAAAAAAAGACGCAGTTGCTATGAGAGACACTCGAGGTTGTTGCTGGGAGTTTCAATAGCGCTGTGGTAAATGCCTCAAAATGCCCTACAGTCATAACCTTTTGCCTTCAGATAAATCAATAATGTCTCCTGTGGAAAATTAAGACACCCTTGTGGATTTGTGTAATGACAATTTCCTGGAAAGCTCAATCCAGATTTGCTAATTGTGCGGGCAGTTTATCGTGGTCGGATGAATGTAGTACACTGATCTGATCTGCTGCATGTGAATGCCTTGTACGGATCATAACTCCCCCACACCCCCAATTCCCCCCCCCAATCCCCCCCCCCCCCCATGTTATGCTCAATGTAAAGAATGCATAAGCAACAAAACAAAATTCAGAGGTGCTGAAAATGCAGAGCTGGTCAGCTGACACCGAAAGATAAAGATGAGTTACCATTTTAGGGGTGCCCCTTCATCTAAGCATGGAAGGATGTGATGGCCCATGGTATTATCGTTAGACTATTAATCTAGAAACTCAGCTAATGTTCTGGGGACCCGGTTTGAATGCCACCATGGCAGATGGTGGAATTTGAATTCAATAAAGAAAAATTGGCACGGTGGCACAGTGGTGGGTGGCACGGTGGCAGAGTGGTTAGCACTGCTGCCTCACAGTGCCAGGGACCTGGGTTTGATTCCGGCCTCGGGTCACTGTCTGTGTGGAGTTTGCACGTTCCCCCCGTGTCTGCATGGGTTTCCTCCAGATGCTCTGGTTTCCTCCCCACACTCCAAAGATGTTCAGGTTAGGTTGATTGGCCACGGTAAATTGACCCCTTAGTGTCAGGGGGATTTGTAGGGTAGATAAGTGGGGTTACATGGATAGGGCCTGGGTGGATTGTGGTCGGTGTAGACTTGATGGGCCGAATGGCCTCCTTCTGCACTGTAGGGATTCTATAATTCTATGAAAAATCTGGAATTAAGAACCTACTGATGACCATGAAACCATTGTCGATTGTTGGAAAAATCCATCTGGTTCACTCATGTTCTTTGAGGAAGGAAGTCTGTCACTCTTACTTGGTCTGGCCTACATGTGAATCTAGAGGCACAGCAGCATGGTTGACTCTCAACTGACCGATGAAATGGCCTAGCAAGCCACTCAGTTCAAGGGCAACTCGGGATGGGCAATAAATGCTGGCCAGCCACGCCCATGTCCCTCGAATGATGAATAAAAATTCTGGGGTAAATTTTCCTGTCCCGCCCACTGCAGAAATTGTCATGGGCGGGACGGAAAATTTTACAGACCATTTAGACCTCAGGCGGGAATTTCTGTTCTTGGAATGGGAATGACCAGAAAACCCTGCCCTCTGTCTGAGGCTCTCAGGGATGGTCAACCTATCTTTCTCTTTCAGATCCTGTACATTCACTGTACTTTCTGTTTTAATCCCAGCATTCGTGCTGGAAATGATTGAAATTGTTGTGACTGTCATACATTTTATCCATAGAAAATGGGCGAGTTGTAAATATTTAGGTCAACAGTTGCCTGCGTCATCCAGCGGTTTGTTAAAAGTCAGAAAAAGAAAAGAAAGTCCGATTTGCACGGTGCCATTCACAATCTCAGGACATCCCAAATTGCTTTGCAGTTCAGTGAAGGCCAGAATTCTCCCATCTCGTACGCCCTGCCACCGCTGCCAGCGAGAATGGAAAATTTGGCACTCAGCCAAAACTCCATTCACTGCAGCGAGACTGGAGAATCCCAGCAGCTGGCGAGGTTGGAGAGTTGCAGCCAAAGTATTTTTGAAATGTAGTTGCTGCTATAATGTAAGAAAGTAGTAAGAAGTCTCACAACACCAGGTACCAAATACCATAAGGTATTTGCTACCAAATACCATAAGGTATTTGCTACCAAATAAACCTGTTGGACTTTAACCTGGTGTTGTGAGACTTCTTACTGTGTTCACCCCAGTCCAACGCCGGCATCTCCACATCATAATGTAAGAAACACAGCAGCCGCCTGCACACAAACAGCAACGGGGCAATGGCCAGATAACCATGTTTGTGACATTGATTGAGGAATAAATATTAACTATAGCGTCGGCGTGGAAGGTATGGCCATAGTTCATAAATTCAGGCATACAGACTAGTGAAGAAAAATGTCAGCTGGGAAGCTCGGTTGCAAACCTTATTATATCTATATTTAATAAGCATTAGCATTTAACAGTTCGAGCTGAAGATCCGGTTTTCCATATTCCTGTTCAGCTAGCCATTTGTGCCAGGCCTGACCGCTCTACACTAATGCTGATTATTCAGATGACAAAGTGTTTTCTTCCTCCATCTTATTTTACTTTAACTCTGTAGAAGAGTTATTTGGATTCATAGATATTTCTCATAGAATCCCTTCAGTGCAGAAGGAGGCCCTTGAGCCTGCACCAACTCTCTGACAGAACATTTTACCCAAGCCCTCTCCCACACCCAATCCCTGTAACCCCACATATTTACCCCACTAATCCCCCGAATCTACACATCTTGAGACACAAAGGGCCAATTTATCATGGCCAATCTGTCTAACCTGCACACCTTTGGATTGTGAGAGGAAACCGGAGCACCCGGAGGAAACCCACGCAGACACGTGGAGAACGTGCAAACTCTGCACAGACAGTGACCCAAGGCCGGAATTGAACCCGGGTCCCTGGCAGTGCTAACCACTGTGCCACCCAACTCAAAACGTTAACTCTACTTTCTCTTTCCACAGATGCTGCCAGACCTGTTGGGTTTTTCCAGCATTTTCTGTTTTTCTTTCACATTCCAGCATCTGCAATGCTTTGCTTTTATTTTAGAGAAAGACGGTGTGCCATTTATGTCCCTATTTTTGGAATGGCAGCTTGATACCAGGGGAGACATCTTAGCAAAAAATGGCAGACTGTTGGAATGCTGGTTTTCTCTACAAGCCTTACAACAGTTTGGTTAAAAAACTCAAGCAGACGTGTTTCACACCATCATCCAGGGGGACGGGGCCTCAACTCACCAGCAAAACCTGGCTGCACAGATCGGGGCGCCATCTTGAAGAGCAGCCCATTCATAACCTGAGTAAACTCCCCCACCAACCACGGAGGTGTCAGTGGCACCACCACCCCCGGCATCCCAGATCAGAGTTGGCACTTCTTCCCCCCACCCCAATCATCAGCCCCTTCTCCTCCCTCCCCACTCCCCCCCCCCCCCCCCCCCCACCACAGTCGGAGCCGGCAACCCCCCCATCTCCCCCTTACCCACCCCCCCAACAGCCATCACTGGCATCATCTGCTCCTCCATCTGCTCCAAATCTAAACAAATCCCCCCCCCAATGAGGCTTCCACTGGGGCCTGCTCCTTGGCACAGATTGGCACTGCCAGGTTGGCACCATGCCCATGCCAACCTGGCAGTGCCAATGTGGCAGTGCCAACCTGTGCTGGGGCAGTGCCAGGCCACTGTCTGGACATATCCCTCTTCTCGAGGGCTATACTTACCTTTACACCCCCAGGGAGACCCTCACGACAGGTTCAGGTCGAGGTGAACCGGTTGTAAACCCCGCCGGCGTGACGCCATGTTGGTGTGGTGTCAGTTTATGGCAGGAGGTCAATATCTGGTGAGGGGGTGGGTTGATGATGTTAAAATTTATTGAGATGCAATGCTGATGACATCGCTGGCGTGGGGCGGCAGGGAAGATCCAAGATTTGCGACTTCCAGATCTTGAGCCCCCCGCCGGCATTCACACGGGCAGCGAGTGTGGCCTTAAGATCGCACCACAGGGCTTCAGGACTGTAGAACAGATACTAATGAAAGAAACTAAAAACTGTGTGATACTATTTGCAAACAGATAATCTATAACAGATGAACAGACGCACAAACCCGTATATAAACTGACAAGTTATTGGGCCAGAACTTGCTATAGCAGGACATTTCACAGCACGTCTGTCATTAGTTAGACTTGTCTCTGCATCCTTCAGGTAAAAAAACAAAAGCTGCCCACAAAGTTGCTGGAAGTGTAACTGATAATGGTGCAGTGAGGAAAATAGGGGAAGAAAGTGTACCTCCTTCACTAATGGGATTTTAGGATTGGGAAATAAACACTGAGGAGCGAGGAGGAGATGAACTCAGTGTCAAGTCAGGTTCAGAGAAAGAACTAAACAGCAGCAAAGATCAGGAGAGAAAACAGAAAGAGACAGAAAGAAAATCAAATCAAGATTAAACTTTGATATTTTAAAAAACTTACCCAAAAAATTAATCAGTAAAGTACATTTGTTAATCACAAGTAGGCTTACATTAACATCGCAATGAAGTTACTGTGAAAATCCCCTAGTTGCCACACTCCGGCACGTGTTCGGGTACACTGAGGGAGAATTTACTATGGCCAATGCACCCTAATCAGCACATCTTTCGGACAGTGGGAGGAAACTCATGCAGACACGGGGAGAACATACAGATTCCACACAGACAGTGACCCACGCCAGGAATCGAACCTGGGTCCCATCGCGTTAGCACGGCGATGTGAGCAGTGCTAACCACTGTGCCATCATGCCCCCTGCTTTATAATATATATAAGGGTGAAATGTCTGTCTGTCCATTTGCTTGTTGGTGGGCAAACCCCTCCAAGGTCCTTCAGCCAATCTCAACCGAACCTGATGTGGTTATACCTTGGTCCAAGAGACATGTGGTAGAGAAGTTGACATCTAATCATCCCCACTGAAGGTGGCTTTGACCTTTGACCTTCCGGCAGGAGATCCCGTTGCCCTACCTGCACTGTGTCTGCTCTGACACTGTAATTCAGACATGCTTTAACCAACATTAACCGTCCATTTCAAAGGAGAATGAGATGAATCTATTTCATAAATCCCCAAATTTCTTGCATATTTCATTTGTTTCATGTAGTTAGATCCTGAGACACTGCGCACTGTTACTTGGTAAGGAAAAGCAGCAGGCAGCAATCAGAGAATGAGAAGATGAAGAGGTCAGAACAAGAAGGCAAGAAGTTGACGGGGAGCAACAGAACACCAGAACAGGCAATGCTGCAAGTAAGAGACCAGTACTCTTTAAGGAAGCTTTCACCTCTGATCCTCACCATAACTATGAGTCAGATCCAAAATATTCCCTTGACAGAGAACCAGAGATCTGTGAATATCGTGGAGAAACAAAGAGCAAAATAAAAAGACACCTTCGACATATTATCAAATGGTGCAGTTGCCATCCTTAAGTGAGCCACCTGACCCACTCAAAAGACTTCTTGAAAAAGAACAGGAAATCTAACAGCTGAGTTGGATCACCAAGAAAACTCTTCATTTTGGCTCAAGAAGGAAGAACTTGTTAACGTGTTTTATGATGCAATATTCAATGTTTAACCGCACACTGAAAATGCAGACAGTGCCGTTGAAAATATAGTGAGTGATGCTACTGACATTGGATGTGATTGTCAGGGCCTCTTCGCCATGGGCACAAATCCATAATGGCTTTTAACTCTCGTTGAGAGGGTCATAATGAGATGACGTGATGTTGGCAAAGTTTGCAATAGACTTTGAAAGACAAAATTCAGGCAAGGGGATCCCCTTGGAGACGCAAAGGTAAGTATGGCCTCCAGGGGGAGAGGGGCAGGCCCTGGCAATGCCCCAGCATAGGTTGGCACTGCCAGGTTGGCACAAAGTCAACCTGGCAGTGCTAACCTGGCAATGCCAACCTGTACCAAGGGGCAGTATCGGGGTGGGCCTTCATGGGTGCCGCATGGGGCGGGGGGTGGTTTCTCGTTATGTGTAGTGGCAGGAAGAGCGCGCAGTGAGGGGGGAACTTGTGGGCAGGAGGGGGGGGGAGAGGGTAGTGAGGTGGGGAACACTGGCGATATGTCTGTGGTGGTGGGGGGCAGGGGAGAGAGAGCCCCTGATATTTGTGCGGGGTTGGTGGGGAGAGAGCCCTCGATGATTGTGAGGGGGGTTGGTAGACCTCGATGCCTCCATGTTGGGGGAGTTCCGCCTCAGTGCTGATGGGAGCACCCTTTAAAGATGGCGCCCCGATCTGTGTGGAGCTGGCCTTGCCTGCTCTATCAGGCCCCGGCGCACCAGAGTGATGGTGTAAACCCCACCCACTCATTATTTTAAACTCAGAGCAGCTCAAGATCTGGAGAGAAAATTGGGCTGTGTGACTGGAGAGCTTCATACCGGTTTTCAGTCTGACACTTTGAAAGTATATGGCAAGGTTCTGCCAAAGTACCATTTAAAGGGTTAGAAATGTCAGATCTGAACTTGCTGTGGCAAGTTTAATAGACAATTAATGGGCAAATACAGCAAGTTCCTAAAAAAAGGTGAGACTCAGGGTGAGATGCTGTTTTTGTGAAATTAATGATGGAGCAGTGCAACTTGGACAGCAACCTTTATATCTTCAGATTTAGCCACACAACTGTTCCTTTTCTGAAGTTTCTGTCGCATTGTATAAAGCAAGTGCCATTAACTTTGCCATTATTTAGACAGCAAGTCTAAATTGTTGGCGATGGTGCAGGCAATCATTTAACACATTTACATGGCATTCCTCTATCTGTTACTTGAAGTTTAAGTTTATTTATTAGTGTCATAAGTAGGCTTACATTCAGACGGTGGGGGAAACCGGAGGAAACCCACGCAGACACGGGGAGAATGTGCAGACTCCACACAGACAGTGACCCAAGCTGGGAATCGAACCCGGGTCCCTGGCGCTGTGAGGCCAGTAAGAGTTTTAACAACACCAGGTTAAAGTCCAACAGGTTTATTTGGTAGCAAATACCATTAGCTTTCGGAGCGCTGGTCCTTCGTCAGATGCAGTGGAAATGCTGTGAGGCAGCAGTGATAACCACCCCTTTGAAATAAATGTGTCATTGTTTGCACTAAAACAGTTGCAGACTGATATCGCCAACTTTTATTCGCAGACTGTAGTGATGGGAAGGAAGACATTGCAATACAAAAACTGAGGTGCATGGCAACAAATAGAAAACAAGGTAGTGACAGTTTGAAGTGTGCGGATTGAATGTTCATCATTATAAATAGGGGTCAAAACAAATGATCCAATAAATAACTTCAAAATGTACATTTTTCTAATGCTTGCTTGGTGCTACTTAATGAATATTAAACAGACATGCAAATGAGATGTATTTGCATTGGCATGTGTTTTGTTTATGCAAACAAGAATAATGCATGTGTGCAGCAATCCCTCAATAATTCATTATTCCCCAGTTGTATTATTAATCTCTAGTTTCTACATTGTAGACCCTGTTGTCTGATGGGCAGGTGCGCAGTGAGTACAGCAGTTCGAACAATGGGCATTCAATAGTGGTGTATATTCTAACAAAGTTATCAAGAAAAACACAAATCAACACTGACGAAACAAAAGGGTCTATCCCCCTCTCTCCCATTCCTCCCCAATAATCCACCCACACTATATGCCATGTGATTGTGTGTGTCTGTGTGTGTGCACATGCCTGTGTGTGTGTGGTTGTACCTGTGTGTGTGTGTGTGTGTGTATGTATGTGTGTGATTGTACGTGTGAGTGTGTATGTATCTATCTGTGTCATTGTCTGTGTGTGTGTATGTGTGTGTGTATATGTATGCATGTGTGTGGTTGTGTGTGTGTGTGTGTATATATGTATGTGTGTGCGGTTGTGCGTGTCTGTATGTGTATGTACGTGTGTGTGTGTGGTTGTGCATGTCTGTATGTGTATATACGTGTGTGTGTGGTTGTGCCTGTCTGTATGTGTATGTACGTGTGTGTGTGGTTGTGCGTGTCTGTATGTGTATATACGTGTGTGTGTGTGGTTGTGCGTGTCTGTATGTGTATATACGTGTGTGTGTGTGGTTGTGCGTGTCTGTATGTGTATATACGTGTGTGTGTGTGTGGTTGTGCGTGTCTGTATGTGTATATACGTGTGTGTGTGTGGTTGTGCGTGTCTGTATGTGTATATACGTGTGTGAGTGTGGTTGTGCGTGTCTGTATGTGTATATACGTGTGTGTGTGTGGTTGTGCGTGTCTGTATGTGTATATACGTGTGTGTGTGTGTGTGGTTGTGCGTGTCTGTATGTGTATATACGTGTGTGTGTGTGGTTGTGCGCGTCTGTATGTGTATATACGTGTGTGTGTGTGGTTGTGCGTGTCTGTATGTGTATATACGTGTGTGTGTGTGGTTGTGCGTGTCTGTATGTGTATGTACGTGTGTGTGTGTGGTTGTGCGTGTCTGTATGTGTATATACGTGTGTGTGTGTGTGGTTGTGCGTGTCTGTATGTGTATATACGTGTGTGTGTGTGGTTGTGCGTGTCTGTATGTGTATATACATGTGTGTGTATGGTTGTGCGTGTGCACATAAATGACATGAGAAGGGATATTGGGGCATCAAATCATGCACTAAAGACAAGGAAAAACACTGCAGACACTCCGTAGGCCAGTCGGCAACTGAAAGAGGAAGACTGGTAATAAAATGTTAGCCTGTCTCTCCTTCACAGTTACCACCATTATCTGCTGTGCTTTTCCAACATTTTCTATTTTAATTTCAGATTTCCAACCTTCATGGTTCATTTCTTTTCTCAGCAGAAAGCTTGTGCTATCTGCCCGGCAGTGGCATTTATGTGAATGTGTAGAAAAAGCAATTCCACATCAGCAAAGTACAAATGTATTGGTCGACAAAAGCAATCATCTTTCAGTGCGAAGGAATACTCTAGTTTTTAATTTTCATCATAACGCCTCCAGAAGATGTACTTTCCTCTAGTTGCTGCTTCAGTTATAAAAAAATGTAAAGTAATGTTCCCGTGTAGTACTTTCTGTGCAAACAACTACTCTATTTGCTTGAAATATTTGGTGGAAATGCACTGTACACCCAGATGTCCCAACCCACAATGCCCACCATTAGGCATGATGTGGGGATGCCGGCGTTGGACTAGGGTTGGCGCTGTAAGGAGTCTCACAGCATCAGGTTAAAGTCCAACAGGTTTATTTGGAATCACGAGCTTTCGGAGCGCTGCTCCTTCACCTGATGAAGGATTTCTTACTGTATCACTTGGGAGGCAGAGTATCAGAAAGGGGAGAACAAAGAACAAAGAAAATTACCGCACAGGAACAGGCCCTTCGGCCCTCCAAGCCTGCACCGATCATGCTGCCCGGCTGAACTAAAACCTCCTACTCTTCCGGAGACCATATCCCTCTATTCCCATCCTATTCATGCATTTGTCAAGATGCCCCTTAAAAGTCACTAATGTATCTGCTTCCACTATCTCACCCGGCAGCGAGTTCCAGGCACCCACCACCCTCTGAGTAAAAAAGACTTGCCTCGTACATCTCCTTTAAACTTGTCTCGTACATCTCCTTTAAACCTTGCCCCTCGCACCTTAAACCTATGCCCCCTGGTAATCGACTCTCCCACCCTGGGAAAAAGCTTCTGACTATTCACTCTGTCCATGTCCCTCATAATCTTGTAGACTTCTATCAGGTCAACGTATGAGGCAGGACTCAGTCTGTCGTCAGGCAGTACTGGGTTGATATTGATTTGATTATTGTCACATGTACTGGGATACAGCGAAAAGTATTGTTTCTTGCGTGCTACACAGGCAAATCATACGGTTCATAAAGTACAAGGGGAGAAGAAAAGGAGGGTGCAAAGTGTAGTGTTACAGTCATAGCTAGGGTGTAAAGATCAGCTTCATATATGATAGGACCATTCAAGAGTCTGGTGGCAGCAGGGAAGAAGCTGTTCTTGAGTTTGTTGGCATGTGTTTTCAGACTTTTGTATCTTTTTCCCAACAGAAGAAGGTAGAAGAGAGAATGTCCGGTTGCGAGGAGTCCTTGATTATGCCGGCTGCTTTTCCGAGGCAGCGGGAAGTGTAGACAGAGTCAATGGTTCGGAGGCTGGTTTGCGTGATGGACTGGGCTACATTCACAACCCTTTGTAGTTTCTTGCAGTCTTGGTCAGAGCAGGAGTCATACCAAGCTGTGATACATCCGGAAAGGATGCTTTCTATGGTGCCTCTGTAAAAGTTGGTGAGAGTCGTAGTGGACATGCTGAATTTCCTTAGCCTCCTGAGAAAGTAGAGGCATTGGTGGGCTTTCTTAACTATAGCATCAGCGTGGAGGGACCAGGACAAGTTGTTGGTGATCTGGACACCTAGAAATTTGAAGCTCTCGACATTTCCACTTCATTACCATTTACGCAGACAGGGGGCATGTCCACAACTACGCTTCCTGAAGTCCATGACTATCTCCTTCATTTTACTTCATTAGAAACTCTCTTGTCGGGACCATGAATTGGATTCAATTTGAATTTGGTTTTTGGAACAAGCAAGGAGATGGATTCGGATCAGCTCAGCCTGCTCTGCGCGTTGGCTTTGTAACTTTAAGAATGGAGTAAAAACACTTTTTAAATCAATGAGTTTCGCTTCTGAGCCTTTTGGCTAAGAGCAAGCGTGGGATCAAGCTCAAGATGCCTTTTCTTGTCAGCTTGGATCTGTATGTCTCTCCTGTGGGGACAATGAATTGGATTCAATTTAAATTTGAATTGGTTTTTGGAGCAAGCAAAGAGATGGATTAAGGGATTGTCTTGTCCATTCTGCACATTGACTTTGTAACTTTAAGAATGAAAAAAAGAATCAATGTGTTTTAGAGTCTTACTCTGCCTTTATGCCAACTGTTATGTGTCAGATTTTGTCTGATGATAAAAGCAGAAGAACATAAGAAATAGCAGGAGTCCCATTTTCCTGCACTATCCCCCCATCCCTTCATGCAGAAATCTATCAATCTCAGTCCTGAACATACTAAAAAACTGAGCTTTCACAGCCCCATGGGGAAGAGGATGCCAGAGAGTCACCAGCCTCCTGAGTGAAGAAATTCCTCCTCACCCCAGTCCTAAATGGCCTTCCCCTTATTTTGAGACTGTGGGCGAGATTTTCCGATCCCGTCTGTACCCACCACACTGTATTTGCACCCAAATGGATTATGGAATCATGGAACCATAGAATCCTACAGCACTGAAGGAGGCCATTTGGCCCACCGAGTCTGCACTGACCACAATCCCACCCAGATCCTATCCCCATAACCTTAGCTGGTCCCCCTGACACTAAGGGGCAATTTAACATGGCCAATCCGCTTAACTCGCACATTTTTGGACTGTGGGAGGAAACCGGAGCACCCGGAGGAAACCCACGCAGACTCGGGGAGAACGTGCAGACTCCACACAGACAGTGACCCAAGGCTGGAATGGAACCTGGGTCCCTGGCGCTGTGAGGCAGCAGTGCGAACCACTGTGCCACCTAACAAAAGGAATCTAAGATATTGATTGAACAGACCCAAACACTAATCCCTCACTTGTATTGGATTAAATCATCTCAGCTGAGAGAGTGACACGAGCACAAAAAGCTAACAGTCTGATATCAAGGAAAGGAGAAACCAGCCAGGTTTCCTGCTCTTGTTTTTATCAAGTGAAGGCGGGTTTGTATTCAACTGTGATATCTTCAAGCAAGAACAAAAGGGAAGCTTACATCATCCTCATGTGATTCACTGATTTCAGGAGCAGAGGGAAACACATCAGAGAGGGAATAGTAGAAAAGAAATTCAAACTGCTTCTTATGTTTCAGGGTTCTGGATGGCAGTGGTGAATGCAAAATAATTTTATATATTAAAGCTATCTATCCTAGAATCCCCACAGTGCAGAAGGAAGCCATTTGGCCTATCGAGTCTGCACCAACCACAATCCCACCCAGGCCCTATTCTCCTAACCCCACATATTTACCCTGCTAATCCACTGCCACTAGGGTCAATTTAGCATGGCCAATCAACCTAACCCACACATCTTTGGCCTGCGGGAGGAAACCGGAGCACCTGGAGGAAACCCACGCAGACACGGGGAGAATGTGCAGACTCCACACAGACAGTGACCCGAGGCTGGAATTGAACCCGGGTCCCTGGTGCTGTGAGGCAGCAACGCTAACCACTGTGCCACCTTGCCGGCCAACAATAAATTTAGTAATTTGGTCATTTTGAAAAGTTCCTGTTTAATTTACAAACAAACAAAGAACAATACAGCACAGGAACAGGCCCTTCGGCCCTCCAAGTCCACGCCGCCCCCTGGTCCCAACCAGACCATTCTTTTGTATCCCTCCATTCCCACTCCGTTCATGTGGCTATCTAGATAAGTCTTAAACGTTCCCAGTGTGTCCGCCTCCACCACCTTGCCCGGCAGCGCATTCCAGGCCCCCACCACCCTCTGTGTAAAATATGCCCTTCTGATATCTGTGTTAAACCCCCCCCCCCCTCGCCTTGAACCTATGACCCCTCGTGAACGTCACCACCGACCTGGGAAAAAGCTTCCCACCGTTCACCCTATCTATGCCTTTCATAATTTTATACACCTCTATTAGGTCACCCCTCATCCTCCGTCTTTCCAGTGAGAACAACCCCAGTTTACCCAATCTCTCATCATAACTAAGCCCTTCCATACCAGGCAACATCCTGGTAAACCTCCTCTGCACTCTCTCTAAAGCCTCCACGTCCTTCTGGTAGTGTGGCGACCAGAACTGGGCGCAGTATTCCAAATGCAGCCGAGCCAACGTTCTATACAACTGCAACATCAGACCCCAACTTTTATACTCTGTGCCCCGTCCTATAAAGGCAAGCATGCCATATGCCTTCTTCACTACCTTCTCCACCTGTGACGTCACCTTCAAGGATCTGTGGACTACGATCGAGGTTTCCGGCTTGTTCTTTCTACTTGTATTCTAGAATTTACACCTCAGAATTTATATAATGGAACACTTCAGTGTGACATCTGTCACTGCCTTGTATATTTGCAAAAGCTTTTCTGGGGTCGAGGAGCGCACACTTGCTGCTGTCTCCCACTAAAGCAACCATTATGGCTGTTCCCCTGAAATCGCTCTCTCTGCTGCAGTTGATGACTATTTTCCCATTGATTCGAGAGTGCTGCAAAGCCATTTCCCATTCTGTTCCTTCTTCATATCATTGATCTCCAGCTATTAGTCATCCCTATTATTCATACTCAACATTTCACTCTGCACCCATAAATTTCCTTCAGACTGTATTCCCTCGGTGTTCCCCATCTCCATATCTTTTGCGATGCAGTGGCTGAATCCATGCATCTGAATTCTTGTCATTCCCTTCAGTGGAGCAACAGGAAACTTTTTGCTAATAAAAATATTTCAGAGGAAGTCCCTTAGTTTCTCACGATTCTAACAAATACCACTCTTTCTTTTGATAGTCCAAACTGTCTTCATCTTTGGAAATTTCTGATTCCACTATCTCCCCTGATGTTAACGGGAATTTCTAGGTCACCTGCATTGCTAAAAATGCATCCTAATTTCAACCTCTTCCCCTGGTTGACTCAGAACTCTCTATAAACTCAGTCAACAGTGATAGCTCCCACACAATACCAGAAAGAAACTAACATATTCATCTCATGTTTGAGAGGTTCTCCTCGGATCTCTGGGCAATGGACAGCTTGTCACCAAACATATGATCCTTTTCATAACTCTAACCTCCAAACTCTCTCTTCCTTTGCAACATTATGTATCTTTCATTGACGACCCAACTCTGTCTTTCTCCAACACTTTAGATTCCACAGTCCATTTTGCCTGGTATTTTTTTTATTCATTCATGGGCCTCACTGGCTGGCCAGCATTATTGCCCATCCCTTGTTGCCCTTGATGAGGGTGGTGAGCTGCCTTCTTGAGCGATTGATACAACTAAGTGGCTTGTTAGGCCATTTCAGAGGGCAGTTGAGAGTCAACCACATTGCTGTGGTTCTGGAGTCACATATAGGCCAGGCCGGGTAAGGACGGCAGATTTCCTTCCCTAAAGAACATTTGTGAACCAGATGGGTTTTTCCGACAATCAACAATGATTTTGTGGTCATCAGTGGATTCTTAATTCCAGATATTTTTTATTGAATTCAAATTCCTCCATGTGCCATGGCGGGATTCGAACTCGGGTCCCCAGAACATTCGTTGAGTTTCTGGATTAAAAGTCTCGCGATAATACCACTAAGCCATTGCCTCCTCCCATCATCGTATGTGAGCCATAGCTTTCTCCAACTGTCTGGCTTTGGGTTAAAAAGAAAAGAAAACCCGCCAAAGGTATATAGTGTTGCTGAGGTTATATTACTGAACCACTTATCTAGAGGCTTAGACTAATAATCTGGGGACAAGACTTTAAATCCCACCACAGCAACTGGGGAATTTAACTTCAATTAATTAAGTACATCTGGAATAAAAGCTTAGATCAGGAATTTTGCAGCCGTACCTGTGATGGGACTCGCTGTGGGGATGTGACGGGCCATCCAAAACTCCATTCACTTTCAGCGGGGCTGGAAGATTCCGGTAGAGGGCGGGGCCAGAAAATCCTGGCTCCAGTATCAGTAATGGTGGCCATGAAACTATCTCTACAAACCCATCTGATTCATTCCTTTAAGGAAGGAAATCGTCTGTCCTTACCTGGTCTGACCTACAAGTGACTCCAACCCCTCTCAATTGCCCTCTGAGATGGCTGAGGAAATCATGCACAAGAAGTTGGCTCAATATTATCTTCCCAAAGGCCCTTGGAGATGGAAAATTCAAACAGAGCTTGGTAGCAGCATCCACATCCCATGTATCATGAAATCTCTACAAAGAACAAAGAACAGTACAGCACAGGAAACAGGCCCTCCAAGCCTGTGGGCCAATCCACCTAACCCACACATCTTTGGGCTGTGGGAGGAAACCAGAGCACCTGGAGGAAACCCATGCAGACATGGGGAGAATGTGCAAACTCCACACAGGCAGTGATCCGAGGCCGGAATTGAACCGGAGTACCTGATGCTGTGAGGCAGCAGTGCTAACCACTGTGCCACTGTGCCGCATGAATTGATTTTTAAAAAATCAGCTAAAGACTACACTCCAGATTGACATCAAAGAAAGTGTATAAATAAATAGAAAATGCGAAGTTAAACCTGGTAATACTTCTCAAAACTTTGGGATATCTGCAATCTAAAATGAAATGGATTGGTGATCAGGGATTTGGATCCAAGTCTGGCATCTATGCGGCCTTGCGGATGAGTTTGACAGCCTCAGCTGTTCTTTCTGCTTGTGGCAAGGAAAACAAGCCTCACCGATAGGCCTTTGTCACTGCTCGACTGACTCCTGACAGCTTCTGAGGGAACAACTTTGACAGCCTTCATAGAGTTGTCTCTGGACTGGAGACTCTGGCTCTCCCCACTGGATAGCACACCATAGCTGAGTGTTAGGATTAAAAAGCACGGACAAAGAAGAAGGTATTTTTGTAAAGCGCTGTGCTCATGCAGAAGACTTTCGTACAAGAAACAGCTTTGGGAATATTTTTTAGCACTGTGCTCAGAGTGTACTTGTAATCTGGTGGCATGCTGCAAAAAACCAAAATTACATTCAACGCAATTTGCTTTTTAAAAAAAAATCCTCTTAAACACAACTTCAGGCTTTTCACATGGAAAGGGCCATGAATAAAAGGTTACTGGAATAGGGCAAGAAACAAAAGGTTCAAAATTACCCATATCGCTTCAGTAGCTTACAGCTGAGTGTTCAAAACGAGACTGTCTATATTTTATGGAGACTGTGTGGTGTGAAATTGAATGGGAATGTGGCTGAATATAGATGAAATCCACTCTCTGTGAGCCTAGTAGCTTAATGCTGTCTGTTGATTTTTCTCTCCACATTTGCCTTCATTCTCCCCTAAAGGCTGAATGGAAGGAGAGAGGGACAGAACTGGAGGAGAGGGAACCATTAACAATGCCAGCTAAAATGTGCGACAGGAAGGGAAGTTGTGGGGGGGGGGGGGTGGGGGGGTGGGGGGGGTGGGGGGGTGGGGGGGGGATGTTCAGTACTTTAGTGGGAAGTGGGGGCAAGAAAGCAGGAGGCAGGTCTGATGGACAAGATGAACCTATGGAGGGAGTGATGGGGGGGATTGGTATACGAAACTAGGCAGAGAAAAATACAAGCTCAGAGGTAGGGCGGGGGGAGTTTAGAGGAGGTTTGGCCTGGCGGACTAGGGGAAGGGAGGGAAGTGGCAGAGGCAGCTAATCGAATGGTCCCAATCCCGGTGACAAAGAAGTCCAGGAGCTTCTTTCACTTGTTTTTGGAGGTGAGGGTGGAGGTGGCAGGGGAGATAGATTTAAGAAGATGTTTGCAATAGAGTTGAGCAACTGGGAGAGTTGGGGGTTGGTGGGGAGGGCGGCCTATGGTCATCTGGGACTATGGCAACTTTACCTTTCCCTTCTAGATGGTAGTGGCCGTGGGCTTGGAAGGTGCTGGCAACTCCTACATCAAATAAAACAGAATATTTAATTCGATGGCGTTTTTGAGGATTGTGTTTTGTTGTGAAAATATCTAATTTCATGATTTGTACGTTGCAGGAACATACCTTTTAGCTTGGGGATTGAAATTTTTAAAAGTAAGATAATGGAAGCACCTGGTGAGAAACTGGTAAATAGATGTGAAGTAATTTTAGTTTAAAGGACAGATGTCCTGTGTTTATTTAATAAGGTAAGAGTTGGAAGGGGGAAATCATTAAACAATGGATGGCCCTTTTCCGAGTCTTGAGGGAGATGTCACCAGTTGTCTTCATAAGGGATACAAAATATGCATCTAGGTCCCAGAATCAAAGGATAATGGTAAAGGTGACTAGTTTCCGTCTCTATATGGGACATCCTAGAAGTGTTATGTTGCCGTGGGGATAGGTGCCATGGATGTACTCTTGTTTTGAGTTTATCTCTGTGATTTTTCACAGAAAATAGGCAGTTGATGTCTGGAGCTGGAACAGTTTAGAAACAGGTAGAGAGAAAGATGTCAGGAGTCAAGATGATTTGGCTTGAGAGCGGCCTTGAAAACACAAGAACTCAAGAAATAGGAGTGGGAGTAGACAACACGGCCCATCAAGTTTGATCTACTATTTGATATGATCATGGCTGACCTTGGGATTCAGCTCCATTTTCCCACCTTAATACCCCTTAATTCCCTGAGAGATCAAAATCTGTCTATCCCAGCCTTAAATGTTACTCAACATTTAAGCACCCACAGCTCTTTGAGGTAGAGATTCTAGACATAGAATTTTCCAGATACTGCCCACTAGTAGCAAAAGGGCTATCAGAAACAAAAGGCGTTGTCTGATTTTGGTGTCACTGAAGCAGTGAGGCCCATGCTCGAGCCAGGATCTCCATAATCATGAGGTACTTAAAAGGAGTTGGATGATTGCCTAAAATGATGCTGACGGGAGACCCCCAAGAAATTGCACACCTCAGAGAATAGCAAAAACACTGAAGGCAATCAAAGTGAATTCCTAAGAGCTGTGGCACACCATGGATTGATCCCAGGGGAAGTGAAAGAACGTTTAAGATCCTGGAAAATACAGGGGAACTTGTGGGTGGAAATAAGAGCAGAACAGAAAGTGTTCTGTTGAGATTTTCAGGCTGAAAGGATCAATGTTTACTATATATGTTAAGGTACTTGCTTTGTGGAACTCTTGCACAGTAAACGTTTTTGAACTGTGAAGCCTTGTGGCGAAATTCTTTCACTTAATAACTGTGAGTTTGAATTTCTTCCTTTTAAAGTTAATGGTCT
This sequence comes from Mustelus asterias, assembly GCF_964213995.1. Taxonomy (NCBI): domain Eukaryota; kingdom Metazoa; phylum Chordata; class Chondrichthyes; order Carcharhiniformes; family Triakidae; genus Mustelus; species Mustelus asterias. The sequence continues at coordinate 18,080,134 of NC_135812.1, forward strand.
CCCTCGAGACCATATCAGTATTTCTACTGGCACCGGCTTGGCTAATATCCTTCAGTCTCACCTGAAGTAATAAAGTGTTAATTCTCTCGTTGCTGCAATTAAGCTTTGAAAGTGCACAGACTGAGCAATTGCGTTAACTTGGAAGCAGCCTTGGCTGACCTCCTGGCACTGCTTATTGGAGAGGAACAATGCATCGTTCATAGGTCTCCATATTAAAAATGTTTGATATTTTTACCTTGCACTTACCTCTGACAGCGTAATTCTCAAAAAGTTTAATCAAATGTCCATAATTATATTGAAATTGAGTTGCGGGAAGCATGCCTTCACATAAATATAACTTGAAGCAACTTGGCAGGAATGGAAGAAAATGATTTCAAATTTTACACTCAGTTATAAAAATAATGGGTCTGTATAGATACACTCTCGCTCTTGTGTAGCTTCCTCTTCCACACTGAGGAAACCATTCCATTTTGTGTTTCTCTGGGTGGAATTTTAACTATATCTTTTCACAGTGCCAGGCTCTGACTGAAAACTGTCACGTGGCCCTCCAGTCGCACAGCCCGGTTTTCACTCCAGATCTTGAGATTTGTGCCGTTACTCTGGTGGGGCAGGGCCTGATGGAACTGGCAAGGTCGGATCCTTAAAGATCAAGGCGCTATCTTTAAAGGGTGCCCCAATCAGCACATAAACTGAACCGACCCCAGCACCTACCCTCCCCCCCACCCACGTTAATGTTAGGATCCCCCCCTCAGAAGCATTGGTGACACGGCCAACCCCACAACTGCACAAATAACAGGGCTTGACCCCCCCCCCCTCCCCACGACTCCAACATGGGCACCCCTCCCTTCACAGGTATTGGCACGATTCATAGAATCATAGGACCTATGGCACGCAGATAGGCCCTTCGCCCAAACTGGTCCATGCCGCCCAAAAAAGCCCATCTAAGCTAACCCCATTTGCCTGCATTTGACCCATATCCCTCCAAACCTTTCCTATCCATGTATCTGTCCAAACGTCTTTTAAATATTGTCCATATCCCTGCCTCAACCATTACCTCTGGCAGCTCATTCCACATACGTACCCTACTCCCTCACCACCGCAGTCTTGGGCCCAACCCTGGCACTGACTCTTGGCAGTGCCAGGTTGGCAGTGCCAGGTTGGCACAGTGCCAAGCTGGGGTAGTGCATGGGCACTGCATGGGCATGTCCATCTTGCGCTGGGGTGTTTATACTTACCTTTGCCCCCCCCCCCCCCCCTCCCCCAACGCCGAGGGGAATCCTGTCAACTGAATTCCATTTTTAAAAGCTGTTGTGAACCTCACTGATGTGACAATCGGCAAGATTGGAATATTCTGGGAGGGGGAATTAGGTGGCGGGGGCTGGCTAATTATATTAAAACATATTGAAACCATTTAAATGAGGTTCTCGCCCTTTGTGGGTGTGGCCTCGTAACGTCACGGACAAGGGCCTTGGATAATCGGGAAATGCAATCTCTCTGGAGAGAATCACGGGGGCGATTCTCCCAAAAGTACTGAATTGGTGGGAAAACTGTTCTAGATCACGACTGTTTCCTCAGTTCAACTTCACACTCAAATCTCTGCACTCTGTGCACTGCAGAGGTCACAATGGTGAATAGCATTAAAAACCTGGGAGGGTGGGGCTTATTCGCGCTGGAGTTTGACAGCTCTGGAACTCTGCACATGCGCAGTCGTCCCGATCTGTCAGTCTCCCCGGTTGCTTAGCTCAATCGCTGGCCAGCCCAGGACCCCCGCAGTGCTGCCCCTCCTGCCCTCCCCCACGGCCCAATCGCGGCCCCCACAACAATTCCCGGGCCGGCCCTGACCCCCCCCCTGCCCTGGAGCGCCCCGATGTCCAGCCCACACCCCCCCCCCACAGTGGCAATTCCCCCATCCCCCTCACCCCAGTAGGCCCCCCCAGCAGACCACCCCGCCTCAGCCCGTCCTGATCGCTGGTCACCATTCAGCCCAGACCGATCGCCATGCAGAGTGACAGCGGGACCTCCCACCCCCACCGATTGCCCCTAGGCCTCACCCACAGTAGGCCCCGCCTCTCCTTGGCACTGCCTGATGCCCGATGGACAATGCCAAGATGCCCCCTGGGCATGGACACTTTGCCCCTTGGGCAGTGCCAGGGGGCGCAGGCTGGCACTGCCAGGATGCCCATGCCCAGGGGGCACCACCCCCACCGCCTGACCCCCTGGGGGGCCCTGATTGCCCCCCCTTCATTCCGGCGGGGTCTCCCGCTAGTTCCCCGAACGTGGGGAGCTAGTCTGAACCCTGCAGGAATGAAGCACTCCTGGCGGGGTGGGAGATTCGATCGGGACTGGCAAGTTCCCGATAATCGCATGCAAAACGTATTTAAACATAGACATAGACATAGACATAGAACAGTACAGCACAGAACAGGCCCTTCGGCCCACGATGTTGTGCCGAGCTTTATCTGAAACCAAGATCAAGCTATCCCACTCCCTATCATCCTGGTGTGCTCCATGTGCCTATCCAATAACCGCTTAAATGTTTCTAAAGTGTCTGACTCCACTATCACTGCAGGCAGTCCATTCCACACCCCAACCACTCTCTGCGTAAAGAACCTACCTCTGATATCCGTCCTGTATCTCCCACCACGAACCCTATAGTTATGCCCCCTTGTAATAGCTCCATCCACCCGAGGAAATAGTCTTTGAACGTTCACTCTATCTATCCCCTTCATCATTTTATACACCTCTATTAAGTCTCCCCTCAGCCTCCTCCGCTCCAGAGAGAATAGCCCTAGCTCCCTCAACCTTTCCTCATATGACCTACCCTCCAAACCAGGCAGCATCCTGGTAAATCTCCTCTGCACTCCTTCCAGCGCTTCCACATCCTTCCTATAGTGAGGTGACCAGAACTGCACACAATATTCCAAATGTGGTCTCACCAAGGTCCTGTACAGTTGCAGCATAACCCCACGGCTCTTAAACTCCAACCCCCTGTTAATAAAAGCTAACACACTACAGGCCTTCTTCACAGCTCTATCCACTTGAGTGGCAACCTTTAGAGATCTGTGGATATGGACCCCAAGATCTCTCTGTTCCTCCACAGTCTTCAGAACCCTACCTTTGACCCTGTAATCCACATTTAAATTTGTCCTACCAAAATGAATCACCTCATATTTATCAGGGTTAAACTCCATTTGCCATTTTTCAGCCCAGCTTTGCATCCTATCTATGTCTCTTTGCAGCCTACAACAGCCCTCCACCTCATCCACTACTCCACCAATCTTGGTGTCATCAGCAAATTTACTGATCCACCCTTCAGCCCCCTCCTCTAAGTCATTAATAAAAATCACAAAGAGCAGAGGACCAAGCACTGATCCCTGCGGCACACCGCTAGCAACCTGCCTCCAATCCGAAAATTTTCCATCGACCACCACCCTCTGTCTTCGGTCAGACAGCCAGTTGCCTATCCAATCGGCCAACTTTCCCTCTATCCCACACCTCCTCACTTTCATCATAAGCCGACCATGGGGGACCTTATCAAACGCCTTACTAAAATCCATGTATATGACATCAACTGCCCTACCTTCATCAACACACTTAGTTACCTCCTCAAAAAATTCTATCAAATTTGTGAGGCACGACTTGCCCTTCACGAATCCGTGCTGACTATCTCGGATTAATCCGCATCTTTCTAAATGGTCGTAAATCCCATCCCTAAGGACCCTTTCCATCAATTTACCAACCACCGAAGTAAGACTAACCGGTCTATAATTACCAGGGTCATTTCTATTCCCTTTCTTAAACAGAGGAACAACATTCGCCATTCTCCAGTCCTCTGGCACCATCCCCGTGGACAGCGAGGACCCAAAGATCAACGCCAAAGGCTCTGCAATCTCATCCCTTGCCTCCCAAAGAATCCTAGGATACATTTCATCAGGCCCAGGGGACTTATCGACCTTCAGTTTATTCAAAACTGCCAAGACATCCTCCCTCCGAACATCTATTTCCTCCAGCCTATTAGCCTGTAACACCTTCTCTTCCTCAAAAACATGGCCCCTCTCCTTGGTGAACACTGAAGAAAAGTATTCATTCATCACCTCGCCTATCTCTACTGACTCCATACACAAGTTCCCACTACTGTCCTTGACCGGCCCTAACCTCACCCTGGTCATTCTTTTATTCCTCACATAAGAGTAAAAAGCCTTGGGGTTTTCCTTGATCCGACCCGCCAAGGACTTCTCATGTCCCCTCCTAGCTCTCCTAAGCCCCTTTTTCAGCTCATTCCTTGCTAACTTGTAACCCTCAATCGAGCCATCTGAACCTTGTTTCCTCATCCCGACATAAGCTTCCCTCTTCCTTTTCACAAGACATTCCACCTCTTTTGTGAACCATGGTTCCCTCACTCGGCCATTTCCTCCCTGCCTGACAGGAACATACCTATCAAGGACATCCAGTATTTGTTCCTTGAAAAAATTCCACTTTTCATTAGTTCCTTTCTCTGACAGTTTCTGTTCCCAACTTATGCCCCCTAATTCTTGCCTAATCGCATCATAATTACCCCTCCCCCAATTGTAAACCTTGCCCTGCCGTACGGCCCTATCCCTCTCCATTGCAATAACAAAAGACACCGAATTGTGGTCACTATCTCCAAATTGCTCTCCCACAACCAAATCTAACACTTGGCCCGGTTCATTTCCCAGTACCAAATCCAATGTGGCCTCACCTCTAGTCGGCCCATCCACATATTGTGTCAGGAAACCCTCCCGCACACACTGCACAAAAACTGCCCCATCCAAACTATTTGACCTACAAAGGTTCCAATCAATATTTGGAAAGTTAAAGTCCCCCATGACAACTACCCTGTGACCCCCACACATATCCATAATCTGCTTAGCAATTTCTTCCTCCACATCTCTATTACTATTTGGGGGCCTATAGTAAACTCCTAGCAACGTGACCGCTCCTTTCCTATTTCTAACTTCAGCCCATATTACCTCAGTGTGCAGATCCCCCACGAAGTGCCTTTCCGCAGCCGTTAAACTATCCTTGATTAACAATGCCACTCCTCCACCTCTTTTACCAGCTTCCCTACACTTAGTGAAACATCTATCCCCGGAACGTCCAACAACCATTCCTGTCCTTGTTCTACCCACGTCTCCGTAATGGCCACAACATCGTAGTCCCAAGTACCAATCCACGCCCCAAGTTCATCTACCTTGTTCCGGATGCTCCTTGCATTGAAGTAGACACACTTCAACCCACCTTCCTGTCTACCAGTACCCACCCTTGACCCTGATACCTTCCCCAATACCTCACCACCCTCACTGACTTCTGGACTACAACTCCCTTTCCCACTCCCCTGACAAATTAGTTTAAACCCCCCTGAAGAGCCGTAACAAATTTCCCTCCGAGGATATTGGTGCCCCTCTGGTTCAGGTGCACCCCGTCCTGTTTGTACAGGTCCCACCTTCCCCAGAACGTGTTCCAATTATCCACGTATCTGAAACCCTCCCTCCTACACCATCCCTGCAACCACATATTTAACTGCACTCTCTCCCTGTTCCTCAACTCGCTATCACGTGGTACCGGCAACGTACCAGAGATGACCACATGTTTCGTCTTGGCTCTCAGCTTCCAGCCCAGCTCCAGAAATTCCAATAAACGGCATTAAAAAAAGATTCAAATGACTTACCTATCTATCTTCCTGCCGGTTTCCAGCATGGTCTGGCCTGCGACTGTTCTCCGGCTTTGGGAGATGCGCTTACGTTCCCGGCGCATGCACAAATCCTGGAAAAAGGCTGACGACGCACATCTCCCAGCCCGACCCGCCAGAAAAGTTGTGGGTCATGATGAGAGAATCACCCCCCCCCCCCCACCCCCACGTTTTCCGATTCTCCCGGAATTTTCCCACCCACGTAAGCGATCCCATCGCGGACCGCAACCTGAACTCAAAATCACCCACCCTTTTGCAAATGTAAAGACTGGAACAGGTAAAAAGTAAAACCAAGACAAGCGATACCCTTACTTTTCACCCAGTGACTTAAGTCGATGGAGGCAACACCCGAGGTGGTTGCTAAAAAATACACACAAAGAAAATCCTACGGCTTTCATCCCTACTTTCTGTCTAGTTTCATTTCATCTTTGCGAGGGAGCAGCTGGCGTGTTGTAATTGGTCCCAAAATCCCAGGGCTGGCAACAGGAAGAAAATCAGACAGGGTTTTCCAAGACTGACCTCTGATGGAAAGTTCATCGCATAAAGCTTGATCAGGCTTGACGCTATTGCCTCTCTCAGTTGAATTACCCACTGGAATGCTGTCTGGGGGGCAATTACTTTTCTTGATTGTACAAAGAACAACAGGAGAAATGCCGGTTTTGCAGCCCAGTAATGAAATGCGGGTGCACAATTTTGAAAAGTGTGCTTTTTGAAAATGTAATTTTAGAACAAAAAAAAATGTTCCAATTGCAACATACCTTTAAATGATACTTTATAAACCAGGTTTTTGTCCCCCTCTGGTTCCTCATCAGATCCTGGGAGGAGACACTGTAGGGAATGTGTTTTCTTCACATGCTCTCTATGCGGATAGTATGTGTGCCCCGGTTTCCTCCCACAATCCGAAAGGCGTGCTGGTTAGGTGGGAGGAAACCAGAGCACATATTATCCACAAAGTAAAGAGAACACAGCACCTACGGTGTCTCCTCCCAGCAACTGATGGAAGAAAGGGATCTGTTCCGACAGAGGGGACATGTTGATGCGCTTTGTGACATGTAGTTGAGAAGCAATCTGTGCCTCTGTTAGTGAATGGCTAGTAAGAGGAAAAGAAGAAAGGGATGCTGTTAGTCGTGAGTTTGTACAGTGGCACAGTGGTTAGCACTGCTGCCTCACAATGCCAGGGTTCGATTCCCGGATTCGATTCCCGGCTTGGGTCACTGTCTGTGTGGAGTCTGCACATTCTACCCGTATCTGCATGGGTTTCCTCCATGCGCTCTGGTTTCCTCCCACAGTCCAAATGACGTGCTGGTTAGGTGCATTGGTCATGCTTTGGGGCAGGATGGTGGGCTTGGCTGTGTGAAAATCTGGGAGAAGGACAAGGACAAAAGACCACAGCCGCCCCCACCGAGATGTCATTTGTGGCTTTGATTATAGCTGCTTCAAGCGCTGTGGTAGGGTAAACACCCCGATTGGAGAGATTTAAACATCAGGTTGCAGGAAACATGAGCACAGGTTTCTGAGGTGACACCATGCTCCAGGATCTTGGAGATGAAAGGGGAGTTGGAGATGTGTCTGGTGGTTTGTAAAGGCCAGGAGCTGGTGCCCATTTTTACATTCCATTTCGCAAGACCATGAGATTATTACAGATAAGAAAGACCATTCGGCCCATCTCAATTCATCCCTCCTAAATTTCAGCAAAAATGTTGCTGCATTGCACAGCAGAGTCCAACAGGGTTACAGAGACTGGTACAGAACAGAATATCCAAAAGAGAAAGGTTACACATGGAGATTGCTCATTTTTTAGGTAATATAAAGCCCCATTAATTTATCTTCTTTGTATTGTTGATTATACTCACCTTTAAATGTTACACCCTTGTCTGGTGCTGATGTTATTTTAATAGTGTACTATACCTACCCTACCATACAGGGGAGGTGATGGCCTAGTGGCATTATCGTAGACTATTAATCCAGAAATACAGCTAATGTTCTGGGGACCCGGGTTCGAATCCCCACATGGCAGATGGTGGAAGTTGAATTCAATAAAAAGAATGGAATTAAGAATCTACAGATGACCATGAAACCATTGTCAATTGTCGGAAAAAACCATCTGGTTCACTGATGTCCTTTAGAGAAGGAAATCTACCGTCCTTACCCGGTCTGGCCTACATGTGACTCCAGAGCCGCAGCAATGTGGTTGACTCTCAACTGCATTCCAAAGGCAACTAGGGATGGGCAATAAATGCTGGCCCAGCCAGCGACACCCACATCCCATTTGCAAATCACTTTTTTGTTCAGAGAGAAACATAAAGAAAATACATATAACACAATGCATGCGTAAAGTAATGGCATCCTTTGGCCTGATTCATAGAATGGCCTTTGCAAACTAAATTACCCTAACGATAATGCCTTTCGAAATCAATGGGAGAGGAACAAAACTCAAAAATACATTAAAAATGATCAGCATTCTTTCGGTCTGTTTTTTTTAATCGAAGCACTGATGCAAATACATCGAAGTGCATTCAATTAATTTCTTAACATATTTCACAGCATTGCAATCGCACTGAGAAAGAAAATGCAGCTATTGCTAACTAGGAGAAGGAAAATCACGTCCTCTCGAGTTGTCAGAAAGCACTTCCGATCGTGGAAAAATCACTGGAAAAATAGAACCATCAGAGAATCAATTTCCTTAATTTGGGACAGCTGCTTGTGAACAAACTGAAGCAATTTGATACCAGAAATGATTTTAACCAGGTTAAACCCACTGTTACATCCCAGTTAGAATGGACAGGGGGACATCATATCAATGAATTAAATATTCACCTGCAATTATTGCCAATGTTAATTTCCAGTCTTTCACTTTGACTGGTATATACGCAATGGTGAAGTTGGCCCAGGGACCCTCTACATAAATAGGCTTTTCCTCCCAGTACTTCACATCGAGTCTGCACCGACAACAATCCCACCCAGGCTCTGTCCCCGTAACCCCACATATTTACCCTGCTAATCCCCTGACACTTGGGTCAATTTAGCATGGCCAATCAACCTAACCCGCACATCTTTGGACTGTGGGAGGAAACCAGAGCACCCGGAGGAAACCCAGCACGGTGGCACGGTGGCACAGTGGTTAGCACTGCTGCCCCACAGCGCCAGGATCCCAGGTTCAATTCTGGCCTTGGGTCACTGTCTGTGTGGAGTTTGCACATTCCCCCCATGTCTGCGTGGGTTTCCTTCATGTGCTCCGGTTTCCTCCCACTGTCCAAAGATGTGCGAGTTAGGTGGATTGGCCATGCTAAATTAACCCTAGTGTCAGGGGGTTTAGCAGGGTAAATGCATGGGGTTACGGGAATAGGGCCTGGGTGGGATTGTGGTTGGTACAGACTCGATGGGCCAAATGTACTGTAGGGATTCTATGATTCTATGATTCCGTTCAACTGAATCCAGTCACTCATTGAATAAAATCATTGAATCCCTACAATGCAGAAGGAGGCCATTCAGCCTATCGAGTCTGCACCAACTCTCCAACAGAGCATCTTGCCCAGGCGGGGCAGTTAGGGATGGGCAATAAATGCTGGCCCAGCCAGCGACGCCCGCCCCCTGTAAAATGAAAAAAGAAGTTATTTGTTTTAAGTAGATTGCGGGAAGTATATTGTTTAAACTGATAAGGTATATAATGGGAAAAGTGAGAAACAAACTTCTATTCAATGTACTATAACTGGCCTCAAATTGAAGTATATCTGGGTGTTTACTGTGCTGTAGTCTGACTGTGCAGTGACTGGATTGCCTTTTTTATGCTTCAGAGATTTCCGTTGCTGCCAAAGAAGTTGAATTTTTATTTCAATCGCTCATTTTATTGAAGAGCTTCTGTTCTTCGTAGCCTTCAAATCAGAACCAGTTTGGGGGAGATGGTTCTTGGAACATCATTCTTTTTCGATTTCCACTGTAGATAGGGCTAATGGGAGCTGAATCAAGTGTTCATTCAGCTCCTGTTTGGTGCTATGATTTAGGTACAAGTGTCAACTGAGGACAACATTCAAACGTTCAAACTATCATCCCATCAGCCCAGAGCAAGAGCTGCCAGCATCCTTATATACACTCAATTCTTACTTTCTTTGATTTGATTTGATTTGATTTATTATTGTCACATGTATTAACATACAGTGAAAAGTATTGTTTCTTGCACGCTACACAGACAAAACGTACCATTCATAGAGAAGGAAACGAGAGAGTGCAGAATGGTCCAACAGAGCTGGTTGCCAACTACAGTCATTACTTGTAAGAAGAATACATATTAATGTAGAATATTGAACAATTTAATGTGTGAATTACGAATAGATTTGAAGAATTTAATTGAAATAAAGGTTTTTTACGTGAAAAATTGGCTATGAAATACAACCTTGAACGATGGTCCAGTTTAGCACAGTAAGTCCCTATGATTCACAATATGACAGTCATAGAATCCCTACAGTGCAGAAGGAGGCCACTTGGCCCATCGGGTCTGTGCCGACCACAATCCCACCCAGGCCCTATTCCCGTAACCCTACTTATTTACCTTGCCAATCCCCCGACACTAGGGTCAATTTACCATGGCCAATCAGCCTAACCTGTACATCTTTGGACTGTGGGAGGAAACCAGAGCACCCGGAGGAAAGCCACGCAGACATGGGGAGAATGTGCAGCCTCCACACAGACAGTGACCCGAGGCCGGAATTGAATCCGGGTCCCTGGCACTGCGAGGCAGCAGTGCTAAGCACTGTGCTACCGTGCCTTTGAACGATGAAAATAAACGAGGCTGACCTGATAATGGTCTGTTCCTTGCTGTGAACTGATATCCTCTGGGTAGAATTCTGGGTTCGATTCCTGGCTTGGGTCACTGTCTGTGTGGAGTTTGCACATTCTCCTCGTGTCTGCGTGGGTTTCCTCCGGGTGCTCCGGTTTCCTCCCACAGTCCAAAGATGTGTGGGTTAGGTTGATTGGCCAGGTTAAAAATTGCCCCTTAGAGTCCTGAGATGTGTAGGTTAGAGGGATTAGCGGGTAAATATGTGGGGGTGGGGCCTGGGTGGGATTGTGGTCGGTGCAGACTCGATGGGCCGAACGGCCTCCTTCTGCACTGTAGGGTTTCTATGGTTTCTATGGTTTCTAGAATGACTATCACTACAAGACAATGCAACACCCCCCACCCTCCTCCCCCCACATTGTGCTGAGCCGGTCTTTGCTCTGATTTTGCCCTTCTTCCAGGGTGAGGTGGATTCACAAGGCTGGTGCCAGTATGACCACCACCAACAACTTGCATTTATCTACCACCTTTAACATTCAAAGCATCCCAACACACCAATATAGGTTATCGCCCTCTGGGGGCTGGGGTTCAGAGTTCCTTTGTGGGTGCAGGCATCTTGACTCATTTGCTGGAATTTTACCGGCACGCCCGCCCTGATTCCGGAGCGGGCAAGGCTCGCAGAACGACATTCTCTGTTGGCCTCAGGTGGGCGAGGTGGTAAAATTCAGGCAATTGTATTTTACTGTTATTTTGATGGCTGTATTAAAGTTCAACGTTTTCACCTCAACGCTGTTGGTATTGTGGTCTTGTGTATGTGCCAATCTGAAAGTAAACACAGCATGCTGGCACAGTGGCAGCATTAAAATATTTTCACACCCCTCTTCAAAGTAAATTGGTGAGTTTACCAGGCACTAATTCAGATGTTGTCCTTTGTGTAATCCAGAATATTACAATATAATAATGGCGGAAACTATGGCAGCCTCGCATCAGGCACTAAAGCAGTGGTGCTTAGGAGAACTGATTTGGTCAATTCATTTGAGCATTGGTGTCAGAACCTTATTTCCACTTTGATCCTAACTCTGTCCCCTTCCTCATTGACGGTTTCGTATGCGAGAAGAGAACCAAGAATAACCCTCTCCATGGGTTCAGAGACACAGAAGGTGAAGAGAAATCTTCGGGATTCACAGCTCAAGAAAAGATGAATCTATTGGACCTGATGCTGGGGCAATTAGTTAATTACTGCTCCATCATATCACACAACTCCATAGTTAAAGTACTGACGCCATCTCGCCAATATGTCAGACCATCCGTCCACCATGTGGCTTCCAGGCCACCGGTGCCTAACTCGTCATTCTGGCTGATTTGCAATCATAGAATCCCTACAGTGCAGTAGGAAGCCATTTGGCCCATTGAGTCTGCACCAACAACAATCCCACCCAGGTTCCATCCCCATAACCTCATGTATTTACCTTGCTAATCCCCCTGATGCTAAGAGACAATTGAGCATGGCCAATCAACCTATCCCGCACAACTTTGGAGTGTGGGAGGAAACCGGAGCACCCAGAGGAAACCCACGCAGACACGGGGAGAATGTGCAAACCCCACACAGACAGTGACCCAAGGCTGGAATTGAACCTGGGTCCCTGGCGCTGTGAGGCAGCAGTGCTAACCACTGTGCCACCGTGCTGTCCCTATGGGGAATTTCATTTCCAGATGAGAGGCACGAGGATCTGATCAGCGTCTAATGGCCTTCCTTGAGGATAGTCTCTTACAGAAAGGTGAGGTCAGTCATCACAGTCTACCTGTTGGCGAGGAAGACCCTCACTGGAGAACATACATTGGCTACAACCCATTCATCCTAACCTACCAAGGTGTGACTGAAATCTGCGTTGAAAGACAGATTGTAAAGGGCAGAGTGGCGAGATGAAATGATTTAAAGAGGGTGTTCCAAATTGAAGGCCTGAGGTGACTGAAGGCAACTCCATGAAAGACGCTAACCATGAGTGTAATAATAACCTGACCAGCCTGGTTCACCACTGAAGCAGCCTAGCTGTTTTCCTCCTGAGAGTGAAACCCACTTTAATTATGAATGTGGGAGAATTGAATGGTAACAATTAATATGGCTACATTTCTGTTGATGCATCGCTGTAAGTGCAAGAAAATAAAAACACATTTAAAATGCAAATTGGTAGTGACTATGTAAATATGGACCAAAACGTTCCATTGCGGATGTGCCCAATGATTATGAATTTCTTTTAGTCAACACTTCCTTATTCAGAAGGTAAAATTCCCAAACTGCAGCTGTGTCTAAACAGATAGTTACAAGACCACGTCTCAGGCGACTGCCTGGACATGACTAGATTGACACCACACAAAAGGTATCGGCCATATTGTTTCCAATTTGGCCACACACCATGTCTGTTGTTTCCTGTTGGTCTCTTTACATTACAGTATCCGACATATCTACCATTGATATCTAAACACAAATATTAATGGACTGCAGCCTCTAGATATCTCACTAGCTAACCATAAGACCAGGTGTATTACTGAACTCATGCAGAGCTTATTAACATCTGAGGTCTCAAGATCTGTGGCAAGTGGGTTGATCTTGAACAGATTGACAATGAAGATGGGATGGGGAAAATGATCAGCCAAGGTTTATGGTCATGGTTTTATCTTCTAACTCATGCTGGGAAGAATGGTTTCACGGTGGAGACAGGATTCGGCTCAGCTGTATTGTTTCCCCTTCAAATAATCCTCAGAGTTAAAGTGCCTCACTATCGCCAAGTTTATCAGCTTGACTGGCGCAGTAGCGATATAGTAATAGAAGAAAACATAACTGCTATCTGGCCACTGAAGGCTTTCTTGACTTGGTCAGCTTCCCCTCTGCCTTAAATACACAAAAGCTTTATTAATCTAGCACATTAGGTTCTTATAACGTACTTATGGAATTTAGAAGAATGAGGGGAGGTCAAATTGAGGGATACAAGATGATAAAAGGCATGGATAAGGTAGATGTGGAGTGGATGCTTCCTCTTGAGGGGCATTCTAGGACAAGAGGTCATAGTCTGAGGATAAGGGGGAGCAAATTTTAAACAGAGTTGAGGAGAAACTACTTCTCCCAAAGGGTTGTGAATCTGTGGAATTCACTATCCCAAAGTGCGGTGGATGCCAGAACAATGAGTAAATTTAAGGAGGAGTTAGATAAATTTTTAATTGGTAATGGGTTGAAGGGTTATGGGGAGAAGGCAGGAAAATGGGGATGAGGAGCATATCAATCATGATCGATTGGTGGAGCAGACTCAATGGGCCGAATGGCCTAATTCTGCTCCTACATCTTATGAACGTATGACTCCAATGCTATTTAGATGCTCCAGATGATAGCAGGCATGGTGAACTGTGGAGCTCATTGTAGCGTGGCCTAACGAGCAGCCTGAGGTATTTCAGTATGTGTTGCAGTTTTGTGGGGTTTCTGCTGCCCTCAGAAAATGTCAGGAAAGCCCTCCCAATTGAGTGTTCCTTCCCTCTTAGCCCCTCTTATTCCCACCTACTTCATCTTGCCTTGACATAAAAGTTGGGGCAATCCTCGCGGACATAATTATACCCATGGCTGAAATTCTCTACTGGATTTTGTGCCAATGTCCTTCACGTCCCCTGACGCGGGGCAGCATGGTGGCACAGTGGTTAGCACTGCTGCCTCACAGCGCTAGTGTCCCGGGTTCGACTCCAGCCCAGTGCCCCATAGGTTAGGGGGATTAGTGGGGTAAAATATGTGAGGTTACGGGGATAGGGCCTGGGTAAGAGTCAGTGCAGACTCGATGGCTTGAATGGCCTCCTTCTGCAATGTAGGGGCTCTATGATAATTCACCTGACAACGCACTAAATTTAAATGAAGGCTGCTCACCAAAACTGATCTGGTCTCTTGCTGAGCTCACTGCACGGGCAGGTCAGAGCAACCAATCCACATCCATAAAAACCCAAGCCTGGGCTCACAATTGGCCATTTGGGATGGGGAGCTGGGGACAGCTGCACCATTGTGAATCCAATATAAGGCACTACTTTTGGGAGGAAAGTGGAGGAAGTTGGGAGAAAGACGCAGAAAGCCAGATCCAAGATCAGATAACACATCATACTCCCTGCAAGAATTGCTGACAGTTAATTCTTTCCAATGATCCTCGCAAACAAGCCCAGGCAGATTAGTGACCAACAAAACATACACAGTCGGGAAAACAAATACCTTCACATAAGTAACCAAAAGAGAAAATGCTGGAAAATCTCAGCAGGTTTGGCAGCATCTGTAAGGAGAGAAAAGAGCTGACGTTTCGAGTCCAGATGACCCTTTGTCAAAGCCTTCACATAAACGTTGGGGCAATGCTAGCGGACATAGTTGGCTAAAATCTCCAGTTACCCAACAGAGACAGAGGGCCATTAGTAAGCATTTCTATGACAGTATTTTTATTTCATTTACTAGTTTCACAAGTAGGCTTACATTAACACTGCAATGAAGTTACTGTGAAAATCCCCGAGTCGCCACACTCCGGCACCTGTTTGGGTACACTGAGGGAGAATTTAGCATGACCAATGCACCTAACCAGCACGTCTTTCGGACTGTGGGAGGAAACCCACGCAGATACGGAGTACACAGAGGAAACCCACGCAGATACGGGGAGAACATGCAAACTCCGCACAGACAGTGACCCAAGCCGGGAATCGGGCCCTGGTCTCTGGCGCTGTGAGGCGGCGGTGCTAACCACCACACCCCATGCTGCTCCAATTCAAAAAAGGAGTATTTCTGAAATTCTCAGGGGACTCTCTGTGAGATGGAATGCATTAACACTGCAATGAAGCTACTGGGAAAATCCCCGAGTGGCCACACTGTGGCGCCTGTTCGTATCCTGTTCATACGGGATTTTACACTTCTGGAGCAGCAAACACTGGTGCCAAGTTGTTTAGAAGCTACAATTGTCAGCCTTATTTTCTGATCACTCACCTTTCTGTGAAGCCTGAAGCAAATCTTCATAGACTAGTCATCATCCAAATATATCCTTCACAAGGGGACTGACTATACAGTGTGAGACTGGCAGAGAAGGTGGTCTCCTCTAGGTCCAGTTGACTGCCCTTACTCTGCAGCTACAGTGCTGCTACAGTCAGCTCTTTCTGTCGGTACCGATGTCTGTTACCTAGCAATTCTGCTGCTAAAGTCAAGGTTACCATTGACAACGGCATTGTGAAGTAAATGCACCATTGGTCTGCCTCAAGGAACCAGCAAATAAAAATTAAACAGGTTACAAGGTAGTGATGGAATATCATGATCCAGTATTCAGAAAAAGGTGGATACCAGTAACAATGAATACTGAAAGAGTAATCAGATGACAAAGTACCTGGTGTGTGTAAATGAAATAGGCAAGAAATCTGCCATATTAGTGCCGATTTTTGGGTACAAGTATCTTTAGATCTCCAAAATGAGGTCACATTGTACATTGTACACACCAAAAGATGGCATGGTCTCTACTCCAACTGACCCCTGAGCCATAGCATTCCATTCACTAACAATTCTGTGTGAAGGGATATCTCCTAATCATTCTCCCTGAATTACTTTTCTAGTGTGTGTCAAGTCTATCAACTTAATTATCAATTCACATGTTGTGTTACGAATTTGATTTGATTTATTATTGTCACATGTATTGGGATATAGTGAAAAATATTGTTTCTTACGCATTATACAGACAAAACATACCGTTCATAGAGAAGGAAAGGAGAGAGTGCAGAATGTAGTGTTACAGTCATAGCTAAGGTGTTGAGAAAGATCAACTTAATGCAAGGTAGTTCCATTCAAAAGTCTGATGGCAGCAGGGAAGAAGCTGTTCTTGAGTCAGTCGGTACATTACCTCAGACTTTTGTATCTTTTTCCTGATGGAAGAAGGTGGAAGAGAGAATGTCTGGGGTGCGTGGGGACCTTAATTATGCTGGCTGCTTTGCCGAGGCAGCGGGAAGTGTAGACAGAGTCAATGGATGGGAGGCTGGTTTGCGTGATGGATTGGGCTACATTCATGACCTTTTGTAGTTTCTTGCAGTCTTGGGCAAAGCAGGAGCCCATACCAAGCTGTGATACAACCAGAAAGAATGCTTTCTATGGTGCATCTCTTAAAGTTGGTGAAGAGGTTTGAAATGAACGTCTTTAAGTCAAACAATCTGGCTGCCAAGTAAGAGCTTCAAACTCCAAGTTTACCTGGTCCTTCAATCCCTCTGACAGATATCTACATTGCTTTATGAATATCCTGTCGGGTTCTAAGTATTTGATGCAGAATTACCCCAAACGGTTGACTTTCTTTTTAAAACAAGGAAGGCCATGTTTTCCACTTTTGTCCAGTTGGAGTCTCTGTGATCCTGAGGTGGTTGTCGGTATATCGGCTTTACCTCCCCCCCTCCCCCCCCCCCCCCCACCCCCTCCCCCCCACCCCACCCCTGCCAGAGTGCACTGCGGCATGGTGGCACATAGGTTAGCACTGCTGCCTCACAGTACCAGGGACCCTGGTTTGATTCCTGGGTTGGATCACTGTCTGTGTGGAGTCTGCATGTTGCCTGCGTGGGTTTCCTCCGGGTGCTCCGGTTTCCTCCCTGAAACAGTCCAAAGATGTGCAGGTTAGTTAGGTTGATTGGCCATGCTAAATTGACCCTCAGTGTCAGGGGGATTAGCAGGTTAAATACATGGGGTTATGGGGATAGGGCCTGGGTGGGATTGTGGTTGGTGCATACTCGATGGGCCAAATGGTCTCCTTCTGCACTGTAGGATTCTATGATTCTAAGTCCTTGCAGATATAAATTGGTTTACTTTTTTTTAGACAATTATCATTTACAAACCCTTGAAAATGGTTCTGCCTTGATAAATTAGGTGTAATTGGTTTTTTTAACGTCATACTATGTCTTAATTACTGCTGAACAACCTGTTTGACCCTGCGGAACTAATCTTATATTTGTCGAATGTCAAACCTCCGCATTCTGTGATATAATGTCCATTAATTTTTATAATAAAAATATTTTTTTAACAGAGGGCCATTATATTTCAGATTCTACCTTATTCCCACGTGTAGGTCCGAATCTGTAATTCGCTTTCTCAAAAATTCCAAACGGCGAATGATAAAATCTGCTCTCTACTTCCTGGTTTGCTGTCTGTCAGAATTCTTCAACATGATTGGCTGCTCAGCTGGCTTGATGGCATCACCGTTAGACATTGCCGGAGGTGGCGCCAGAATGAAATGAACGCTAGATAAGGTGAACTCTGCACACAAGAGAGCTCGCAAGATCTTTGAGGGCGTCAGCAAGCGCCATTGCCAAGATCTAGGCTAATATTTAAAACGAGAGAATTCACGCTCTCAGCAGCCTTTCACTCAGTTTGTCCTTTCCTCTGACCTGCTGAATTGCTGTTCATTATACAGGAGACTGGTCACAATGCATGGATCTGATTGACAAAATGGGATGCCTGCCCATTGAAGCTCTGCATTCAATTATATAGTGTGTCAGGGGGGAGAAAAAACTCGCAATCTTGTGTCGAGGGAATTGTTGCAACTTACCCTGGAAATTGATGACCACTTTTTTTAAAGTTTGTTTTATTAGTGTCACAAGTCAGCTTACACTGCAATGAAGTTACTGTGAAAATCCTCTAGTCGTCACACTCCGGCCCCTGTTCGGGCACACTGAGAATTTAGGATTTAGGAGGGAGAATTTAGCATGGTCAATGCACCTAACCAGCACGTCTTTCAGACTGTGGGAGAAAACCAGACCACCCGGAGGAAACCCACGCAGACACAAGGGGAACGTGCAGACTCTGCACAGACAGTGACCCCAAGCCGGGAATCGAACATAGGTCCCTGGTGCTGTGAGCCAGCAGTGCTAACCACTGTGTCACTGTGCCTGGACCTATTACTCTGTGTATAAAATATGAAAGGTTTGCAGCTATCTAATAACCCAGGGAGCCCATGCATAAAGAGCTCAGCTGGTGAGTCTGAACAATATAATCCCGCATGCCATCAGCGGCAGGCAAGTCCGTATCTATGGCATCACCTACTGGAATCCATTGGGAAATGAATTGCTTTCCCAAAGAGTCACCAAACCAAAACAGGCTCAAGCTGCTTGGTTTGTAATGTGCTATCAAATAACTGGTAATGGCATGTCGAGGCCAGTGATGACTGGAACATTTAGTGCAGAGATATAAAAGCCTTGACTGGGATGGCTGGGATAGCAAGATAGCAATGTCTATTGATTTAGCAATGAAGATTCAAAATGAGAAGACAGCAGCAGGCATGCTAAATAGACTACCCTCCCCCTCTCTTCCTTTACATATCACCAGTTCATTACCTCACATTGTCTAATTACAAAAGTGAAGGACAGGAAAAGACTAGCGGGTGCAGTGAGCCAGTCCAGCATTGTCATAAGTTCATAGATTCGTAAGATATAGGAGCAGAATTGGGTCATTTGGCCCATCGGGTCTGCTCTGTCATTCGATCATGGCTGATATGCTCCTCATCCCCATTTTCCTGCCTTCTCCCCATAACCCTTCAATCCATTACCAATTAAAAATCTGTCTAACTCCTCCTTAACTTTTACTCATTGTCCCAGCATCCACCGCACTTTGGGGTAGCGAATTCCACAGATTCACAACCCTTTGGGAGAAGTTGTTTCTCCTCAACTCTGTTTTAAATTTGCTACCCCTTATCCTAAGACTACGACCTCTCATTCTAGAATGTGCCACAAGAGGAACCATCCATTCCACTTCTACTTTATCCGTACCTTTTATCACCTTGTATACCTCAATTTGATCTCCCCTCATTCTTCTAAATTCCAGAGAGTATCGGCCTAAACTGTTCAATCTCTCTTCACACAACAAACCCCTCATTTCTGGAATCAATCTGGTGAACCTCCTCTGAACTGCCTCCAATGCCACTGCATCTTTCCTCAAATAAGGGGACCAAAACTGTGCACAATACTCCAGGTGCGGCCTCACCAATGCCTTGTACAGTTGCAACAATACTTCCTTACCTTTATATTCTATTCCTTTAGCTATAAATGCCAACATTCCACTTGCTTTCTTTATTATCTGCTGTACCTGCATGCTAGTTTTCTGTGACTCATGAATGAGGGCGCCCAGATCCCACTGCTCCAGAGCATCCCGAAGTCTCTCCCCATTTAGATAATAAGTCGCCCTCCCATTTTTCCGACCAAAATGCATGACCTCACACTTATCCACGTTATACTCCATCTACCACATTTTGGCCCACTCTCCTAACCTTTCTATATCCATTTGTAAGGTTCTTATTTTGTCATTGCAACTCACTCTCCTGCCTATTTTTGTGTCATCTGCAAATTTGGCTATAGAGCCTTCTATCCCTGTGTCCAAGTCATTAATATAGATTGTAAATAGCCATGGTGCAACTTCTTGCATGGCGCCAACCGGCAGTACCAACCTGTGCCAGGAGGCATTGTAGGGCACTGCCTGGTCATGGCATGTCCCACTCCCCCCTCCCCCCGTGGGTTATACTCACCTTAACACCCCCTGGGGGATCCCACGACAGGCTCACCTCTGGGTAAACCAGTTGTAAACGTTACATCAATAAGGTTTGAAAATATATAAGGGGTCAATATATGGCAGGGGGGTGTTTACTTGGATGAAAATATATTACAACGTACAAGGTTCATGCCCAATAGGCGTGAACCTAATTACGCTGCGGGCAAGGGGCGGCGAAAATCAGGTATCGTGATCTTGTCAGCGAGTTCCGTGATTAATGGTTTTCGCCGGATCTTGAGCCCCCACTGCCAATCCCACAGACAGAGAGAGTGGGCTCAGGGTCCTGCCCACTATCTCAAATACTTTCCAGGAACTCTTCATCCAGGCTACTATTGTCAATCCGATTATTCCCATTTATCTGAAGATTAAAATCACCCATGATTATTGCCATCACTTTATCACAAGCTCCCAATATTTCTTCTTATATACTTTGATCTTCATTGTCAGGGGGTCTGTAGACCACTCTGATAAGTGACTTCTTTCCCATACTATTTCTCATCTCCTCCCAAACCAATTCTACATCCTGATCTCCTGAACCAAGGTCATCTCTACCTATTGTACCAATACCGTCCTTGATTAACAGAGCTACCCCTCCACCTTTACCTAATTTCCCAATCTTCTTGAATGTGATATAGCCCTCAATGTTCAGGACCCAATCCTTGTTACCCTGCAGCCAAGTCTCCATAACGACTATCTGATCATATTTATTCAATTCACTTACTTTGTTGTGAATATACCCACTTTCAGATACAGAGCCTTTAGTACTGTCCTTTCGTTACCTTTGTAGCATTTTGAGGGCGATCTTACCAGAACTTGGCAAAGTGTCAGTTCAGGCTAGGAAACTGAGGTGAAGCTCTCCAAATACACTGAGCAATTTTCGCTCCAGATTTTGAGCCTCTAAGTCTGAAAGAAAAGAGTGGGCGTGGTTTACTTTGGTGACACTTAGAGCCGGCAAGATCGGCTAACACCTAGATCAGGGCGCCATCTATAAAAGGAACCCAATCAGAACACAAAGCTCTCTGCATCCACCCCCCCACATCCCCAAACTCCCACGATCGTTGCCAGCATCATGGTCCACATCACCAACCCCTCATCGCTGGCATTCCCATCCCCCACCTTCATCACTGGCATTCACACCCCACCAAGTGCCTGCTTCCACCACCCCCCACTCACCACCACAAATAGATTAGCCCCCCACAATGAGGTTGCCCTCAGAACCTGCCATTGGCACTGGCCCCGGCACGGTATGTCAATGCCAGAGTGCCAATCTGTACTGGGGCAATGCCAGGGGGCATTGACAAGGTAGTGCCTTGATATGTCCCTCTCCCCTGGGGCTATACGTACCGTTGCACCCCCCCCTCCCCCGGAGGGAATCTCCTCAGGTTTACATCTGGTCAAACCTGTTGAGAACCTGATGTGATGTGTCACGTCGGCGAGGTATGAAGATTTAGTGAGAGGGATAATTTGGCAATTTATATTTAAATTTAAATGTATTAAAATCTATTAAAAACAGATTCATTATTCATAGCAGTGAGAGGTGGGGAAATCGGAAATCCGGTAACCCTGCACACAGAGAGCCTGGTCTCAAGATCCCTTCATGGTTTGATTGTTGGTGCATTTTTATGTTTTCGCTCTCTGTACCTTCTTGCCATTCTCTGACCATCATTTCCCATGTTACTATTTTCCTCTCTTACCTTGTTTCTACTCTTCGACATGCCACATTTTTCCATACTTGTTCCCTTGCCCCCATTATCTCTACTTCCCTTGTTTTATGGTTCAGAAGAACATCAGTCCCAGCATGGTTCAGGTGTAGACTGTTCCTGCGGTACAGCCCTCACTTTCGCCAGTACTGATGCCAGTGCCCCACCAACTGGAAGCCACTTCTCCCACACCAGCCTTTGAGCCACATATTCATCTCTCTACATTCATGTACCCTATGCACACGGCTTAGTTAATAATACAAAGATTGTCATCTTTGAGGTTCTGCTTTTTAACTTGATGCCTACCTCCTCATGCTCTCGATGCAGAACTTGTTTCCTAGTTCTACCCATGTCGCTGGTACCTAGGTGAATCACGGCAGCTGGATCCTCCCCCTCCCACTGCAATTTCCTCTCCAGCCTTGAGCAGATGTTCCAGACTCTGGCAGTGGGCAGACAACACAGCATCTGGATCCTCGCTCTTTTCTGCTGAGAAAAGTGTCAATCCCCCTCACTATACTGTCCTCGACTGCCATTACATCCTTTTCTGATCCCCCCACTTGAATGGCTTCCTGTACTACAGTGCCATGATCAGTTTGCTCATCCATGCTGCAGCCTTCACTCTCATCCAAACAAGCTGAGAAAACCTCAAACCTATTGGACAGTTGCTAAGGCTGACACTCTTGTCCTCTCGGTCTCCTTACCTGCCTGACTCGCAGTCAAACCCTCCTTTCCCTAATGAAATCAGAAGACCTTGTCCTAAGTGGTATGACTGCCTCCTAGTACAAAGCATATAGGTGACCTGGTCCCTTCCTGGTGTGTTGCAGTGTCTGCAGCTCAGCCTCCAGATTAGCGACTCAGGGTCGAAGCTCCTTCAGCCAAAAACACTACTGCAGACGTGTTTGCCCTGGATCACACCAGCATCCAGGAGCTCCCACATGCTGCAGCTGCAACACAACACCTATCCTGCCATCCAATGTGTTTTAATTAATTACTTAATTATATTATGCATTTATTTATGTTGCATTCTTTTATGTATTTTGTTTACTTTACCACCAATTTGTATCCTATTTTAAACCTTTGGAGTAGAATAGACTTTAACCATTTACCAGATACTTACCAAACAGCTAGCTCCTTCCCCAGTTGTAGAGTGAGAACCAATTCCCACAAGGTGTAAAAGGTAGAAGAAGCAAGAGGAAATGGATTCCTCCTACAACCCCCCTCTGCCCCCACTTCCCCACCCCCCCCCAACTCCCCCACCCCACCCCTTTGTCAAATTCCCCTACTCACCAAACTCCCGGGTTTGTATCCAGGTTGCCTGGCTACACTGAAGAACCCTGTATTTCTAGCCAATTGAACTGGGGCTAGAGAAACCAGATTCAACCACAGTTAGCTAATTTACTACTCAGCTTTCACAGCAGAGAGTGTTTACCCTGTCTAAGCTGTGAGAAAGAAAGAAACTTTAGGGTGGGATTCTCCGGTCCGGTCTATGGTGGGACCAGTCGCGAGCGAGAACGGAAAATCTGACGTTCCAGCCAAAATTCCATTCACTCTCAGCAGCACTGGAAGATCCCAGCCGCGAACCAGGATGGGAGATTTTGGCCTTAGTCTAACTTCACAGTACTTTCCAATTATTCCTGATTATACAGTAGATTAGATTTTAAAATTAACACGTTAAACTCCCCCACTCACCAAACGAAAAGATTTGCACTCGGCTGCATTCATTTGTCCAGCTCATAGCTACAGTCTGGATATATATTGATCTTTTTGTTTCCCAGATTGTGTCTGATGCAATTTAAAATGTGGAGATGCCGGCGTTGGACTGGGGTGAACACAGGGCTCCGAAAGCTAATGGTATTTGCTACCAAATAAACCTGTTGGACTTTAACCTGGTGTTGTGAGACTTCTTACTGCAATTTAAAATGACAGGGTATCTTATAGATATAGGCCATAACTCTCCCATCCCGCCCACCATGGGAATCGTAGCGGGCGGGGAGATAGACCATGCAAAGGCCCATGCAAAGGGCGGCACGGTAGCACAGTGGTTAGCACTGCTGCTTCACAGCTCCAGGGACCTGGGTTCGATTCCCGGCTTGGGTCACTGTCTGTGTGGAGTTTGCACATTCTCCTCGTGTCTGCGTGGGTTTCCTCCGGGTGCTCCGGTTTCCTCCCACAGTCCAAAGATGTGCAGGTTAGGTTGATTGGCCGTGCTAAAATTGCCCTTAGTGTCCTGAGATGCGTAGGTTAGAGGGATTAGTGGGTAAATGTGTAGGGATATGGGGGTAGGGCCTGGGTGGGATTGTGGTCGGTGCAGACTCGATGGGCCGAATGGCCTCTTTCTGTACTGTAGGGATTCTATGATTCTATGATCTTGGGCGGGATTCTCCGGTTTTGAGGCGAGCCTGGCTGGAAAATCTCACCCATAGTTCTGCTTTTTAGTAATGTGTTCTGATTGCGCAATTTTTAAATGGCGGCATTAAGTCAGAGCTACGGGGATCACTTTGACTTTGGTTGACAGTGTAAAGGGTGACACGGTGGCACAGTGGTTAGCACTGCTGCCTCACAGCGCGAGAGACCTGGGTTTCGATTCCCGGCTTGGGTCACCGTCTGTGTCTCCACATTCTCCCCGTGTCTGCGTGAGTTTCTTCCAGGTGCTCTGGTTTCCTCCCACAGTCCAAAGACATGCTGGCTAGGTGCTAAATTCTCCCTCAGTGTACCCGAAGGGGCGCAGGAGTGTGGCGACTAGGGGATTTTCACAGTAACTTCATTGCAGTGTTAATGTAAGCCTTCTTGTGACACGAATAAATAAAACTTAAATCAGGTGATACCAACTCATCCATCCATTTTACATTGCTTTGGATTTTTATTTCAAGTCAGTAAAATCTCTGGAAAGGTGAATAAGTACCTTTGATTTGACAACAGAAAGAGTTGGAAATTCTTCCAGCCTCTTTGGGAAGGGAAACAGAGTTAACATTTCAGCTCAATCACTACCTGAAATGTTGCTGCTGTTTCTCTCTCCTCGGATACTGCCCGACCCTCTGAGCATTTCGAGCATTTTCTGTTTTTATTTCAGATTTCCTGCGTTGGCGGTATTTTGCTTTTCTATTTGAACAGAAATTGGCCATTTTCTACCGTTACCCGAGGTCCAAACCAGTCTCCGATAAATTTGAGAGGTGGTGGATTTTTAGCTGTGAAGCTACTAACAGCCTCCGCGGGGAAATCCAGAGTGAATTTCATTGAAACCTGGGCATTTTAAATTCTTATTGATTTCGCTAGCTTTCGGAAAATGCCTGCATCAATTATGTCAGTCTGTCTCATAGTCATAGTCATTCATTTCTCCATGACTGTGTGTGCTTTTTGCTGGATAAATGTTTACAGTGAGTGGAATAGTTTGAAGAAAAAACAGACAGAGTGAAGAGTTCTATCAGTGAATACAATAAATGTCCTGCTTGGGTGAATGCAAGTGTGAAAAAGCTAATCGACTTCAATAGCTGATACATAGATTCCCTGCGGTGCAGAAGGAGGCCATTCAGCCCATCGAGCCTGCACCGACAACAATCCCACCCAGGCTCTATCCCCGTAACCCCATGTATTTACCCTACTTGTCGCCCTGACACATTTAGCACGGCCAATCCACCTGACCCGCACATCTTTGGAGTGTGGGAGGAAACCGGAGCGCTCGGAGGAAACCCACGCAGACACGGGGATAATGTGCAAACTCCGCACAGACAGTCACCCGAGGCTGGAATCGAACCCAGGTCCCTGGTGTTGTAAGGCAGCAGGGCTAACCACTGTGCTGCCCAATACATGTTTAACACTTGTTGCATAAAGTTAAACCACACGGGATCCAGGGTGAGGTATCTAAATGGATACAAAATTGGCTTCTTGCCAGAAGCCAGAGGGGTGGTCGTAGAAAGTTGTTTTTCAAACTGGAGGCCTGTGACCAGCGGTGTGCCTCAGGGATCAGTGCTGGGCCCACTATTATTTGTCATTTATATTAATGATTTGGATGAGAATATAGGGGGCATGGTTAGTAAGTTTGCAGGTGACACCAAGATTGGTGGCATGGTGGACAGTGAGGAAGGTTATCTCCAATTGCAGCGGGATCTTGATCAATTGGGCCAGTGGGCTGACGAATGGCAGATGGAGTTTAATTTAGACAAATGCGAGGTAATCCATTTTGGTAGATTGAACCAGGGCAGGACTTTCTCAGTTAATGGTAGGGTGTTGGGGAGAGTTACAGAACAAAGAGATCTAGGGGTACATGTTCATAACTCCTTGAAAGTGGAGTCACAGGTAGACAGAGTGGTGAAGAAGGCATTCGGCATGCTTGGTTTCATCGGTCAGAACATTGAATACAGGAATTGGGACGTCTTGTTGAAGTTGTACAAGACATTGGTAAGGCCACACTTGGAAAACTGTGTGCAATTCTGGTCACCCTATTATAGAAAGGATATTATTAAACTAGAAAGAGTGCAGTAAAGATTTACTAGGATGCTACCGGGACTTGATGGATTGAGTTATAAGGAGAGGCTGAATAGACTGGGACATTTTTCTCTTGGAGCGTAGGAGGCTGAGGGGTGACCATATAGAGGTCTATAAAATAATGAGGGGCATAGACAAGGTAGATAGTCAATATCTTTTCCCAAAGGTAGGGGAGTCTAAAACTAGAGGGCATAGGTTTAAGGTGAGAGGGGAGAGATAGAAAAGTGTCCAGAGGGGCAATTTTTTCACACAGAAGGTGGTGAGTGTCTGGAACAAGCTGCCAGAGGTAGTAGTAGAGGCGGGTACAGTTTTATCTTTTAAAAAGCATTTAGGTAGTTACATAGGTACGATGAGTATAGAGGGATATGGGCCAAATGCGGGCAATTGGGATTAGTTTAGGAGTTTAAAAAAAAAATAAGGGCGGCATGGACACGTTGGGCCGAAGGGCCTGTTTCCATGCTGTAAACCTCTATGACTCTATGATTTTTGCAAGATACTCTTGGTCCACTATTTTAACATATACCTTAAGCCGTTTATTTTAAATTGGTTAACACTCCTGCTAAAATAGTGATTACAACATTGACATATTGGCCGGAACTCTACCACCTCGCCCGCCCAGAATCGGAACGAGCAAGGGTCCGACAATGAAACTTCCGTTGACCTCGGGCGGGAATTTCCAGCCTTGCCTGAGCGAGGCTGGAAAAACCCACCCATTAAGATTCATCCGCAAATATCAGAAATGGTCATTTCTAAGCTTTAGTTTATTTAAAAGCTAACAGTGCCTTTTGTCTACTTCAGTGAAAGGCGATTATGTTTTGTAATGTTGAGTGTAATTTTATTTACCAAATAGTACCGCATTGCAGGCACTACACACAATACACAATCTGTGGGTCAGTGACACTCATTTCCCCATTGTTAACACACTATTCTGGCAGTTATTCATCGGTGAGTAAGGCAGTGAGTGCCTTCTGAACTCTAAACTGTGTGGTGCTTTTAAACATACAGTTTGTTTTTTTAATTGGAGCTCTAACGACTTGTACAAAATTCAAACCCTATCATTTTGGCAGCGCCTTTTCCAGCCTCAAATTGAAGGGTGATGACGAATCTTATTAAAACACGGGTGTCCTGTTTAATTTTCTGACCGCAAAACATTCAGAAATTAATTGTTTATGGCACAAGCAAATAGGAGGTGTTTTGCCGAGGTTGAACGTCATCACTTGCCAATTTTAATGCAGTTAAAGAAGTGTTGTGTTTTTGACCTGATTCATGCCGTCCCATCTTAACCTTTGTCAAAGAATGAAAAAAAGGCAAATATTTTTTTCATGCAAGTGATAAAATAATAAGTAATAATAAATTGCCCCTTAGTGCCCAAATATGTGTAGGTTAAATAGATCAGCCATAGTAAATGTGCAGGGCTATGGGGATAGAAATATTGAAACTAGAAACAAGAATAGGCCATTTGGCCCTTCGAGTCTGCTCCACCATTCATTTTGATCATGGCTGATCATCAAATTCAATATCCTGATCCCCCCCTTCCCCCCCCTATCCCTTGATCCCTTTAGCCCCTAGAGATATATCTAATTTCTTCTTGGCATCAGACAACGTTTTGGCCTCAACTACTTTCTGTGGTAGTGAATTCCACAGGTTCACCACTCTCTGGATGAAGAAATCTCTCCTCACCTCAGACCTAAAAGGGTTATCCCTTATCCTCAAACTATCCTAGTTCTGGACTCCCCCACCATTGGGAACATTCTTTCTGAATCTACCCTGTCTAATCCTAGTAAGAAGTCTCACAACACCAGGTTAAAGTCCCAACAGGTTTATTTGGTAGCTCGAGCTTTCGGAGCACTGCCCCTTCATCAGGTGAGTGACGAGTTCTGTTCACAAACAGGGCATATATAGACACAAACTCAAATTCCCTGTCTAATCTTGTTAGAATTTTATAAGTTTCTATGAAATCCTCTCTCACTCTTTTAATCTCCAATGAATACAATCCTTACCAACTTAGTCTCTATTCATGTGACACACCCAGGAATCAGCCTGGATAGGGCACTGGGTGGGTCTGGGTAAGATGTTGGAGAGTTGATGCAGACTCGATGGGCCGAATGGCCTCCTTCTGCACTGTAGGGATTCTATGATTAATGATTCTATTATTCTATTATTTTTAAACATATCAAACAAAAAGAAAAAGTTACTGAGGTTATACCGTACTCTTGGTTCTGCTTTAAACCACCTTCAGTTGTCTCTTCACTTCCCCTCAGTTTCCCCTCTGGACCTCTGAAGATGCTAACTCATACTGGGTTGTGTTTGTCCCACCAGTACCTCACTCTATGGTTATTTTCTGTACATGGGCTTAAAAAGTGAGAATTGAGGAATAATCCCTTGCCTTGATGTGCTCACGTGAAATAGAAGCGTCAGTGAAACTCAAGAACTCAACAATTAACATCAAACCAACTATTAGCAATTTAAAACACACCTGAGATATACAAGCACCCCAATAAAGGGGAGAGCAGCCTATGGTTAAAGTTAATTTATTAGTCACAGGTAGGCTTACATTGACACTGCAATGAAGTTACTGTGAAAATCCCCTACTCGCCACACTCCGGCGCCTGTTCGGGTTCACTGAGGGAGAATTTAGCATGGCCAATGCGCTAACCAGCACATCTTTTGGACT
Source organism: Mustelus asterias (assembly GCF_964213995.1). Lineage (NCBI taxonomy): Eukaryota > Metazoa > Chordata > Chondrichthyes > Carcharhiniformes > Triakidae > Mustelus > Mustelus asterias. The sequence goes on from NC_135812.1 coordinate 18,109,033, forward strand.
GTGGGAGGAAACCGAAGCACCCAGAGGAAACCCACGCAGACATGGGGAGAATGTGCAAACTCCGCACAGACAGTGACCCAAGCTGGGAATCAAACCCGGGTCCCTAGTGCTGTGAGGCAGCTGTACTAACCTCTGTGCTGCCCCTAATGCAATGCCACAGATGATCTCAGAGAACTTTACTAAAACATTTGCCCACAGGAATCCCTTAAAATACTCATTGGACGGGATCTTACAGCCCCGCTGGATCTGAGACCGGAAAATCCCGCCCAAGGTCAATGGACCTTCCCAATGTCCGCCCCTCGCCCGCTCTGATTCCCATGGTGGGCGGGACGGTAGAATTCTAGCGAATAACTCAATTTAAAGTCACAATTTAAAATTGGTCATTGAATTTCTTAATCCTTCTCAGCCAAAATGTAACAGGAGCACAAAATAATGGTAACAGGCCTGAAATTGTCCCCTCAAAACCATATTCAAGAGGAGATGTTCATCATTAAATTTCCCTGAAATAAACCATTCCTTCCAGTCACTCACTTCTGGTAAATCTGATCAACAATATACATCAAGGGAAAGTGAGTAATCTTCATGAGAGACAGCAGAAGATTTTTGGACATTAAATTAGGAAAGGTGAAAGACTGAGTCAGGTCCCATGTTTGATCCCTGAGCTATATTGTGTTAGTCAGTAGCTCCTTTTATTCTGGTGCCATTTTAATTCGAATCATTTGAGCCAGCGTCTGCATTAAGAGATCTGGCTTCTTTTCAATCATTTTCTCACACATTACTTGACATGTTAGCATGGCCTTGCATTCGAAAGGAGTGTGGGCCATGCAATTGGTGAGGCAATGTTAATCTCTCACCTAGAATATTGTGTGCCACACCTAGAGTATTGTGTGCAGTTTCGGTCTCTTTTTCTGGGGAAGGATGTTCTTGCTCTCGAGGGAGTGCAGCGAAGGTTTACCAGGCTGATTCCGGGGAAGGCGGGACTGATGTATGAGGAGTGATTGACCAGGTTAGGATTGTTTTCACTGGAGTTCAGACAAATGGGGGGATCTGATAGAGACTTATAAAAATTCTAACAGGACTAGACAGGGTAGATGGAGGGAGGATGTTCCCAATGGTGGGGGAGTCCATAACCAGGGGTCACAGCCTAAGATACAAGGTAGACTATTTAGGATGGAGATGAGGAGACATTTCTTCACCCAAAGAGTGGTGAGCCTGTGGAATTCATTACCACAGGAAGTAGTTGATACCAAAACATTGAATGTATTCAAGAGGTGGCTGGATATAGCACTTGGGGCGAACGAGATCAAAGGTTATGGGGAGAAAGCAGGATTAGGCTATTGAGTTGGACGATCAGCCATTATCTGATGAATGGCGGAGCAGGCTCGAAGAGCTGACTGGCCTCCTCCTGTTCCTATCTTTTATGTTTCTATCTTCTGGGAGCATGGCTACTTTCTGAAGACACCAGTAAATTATGGGGAGGTAGTGGTGTAGTGGTATTATTACTGGACTAGTAATCCAGAGACTCAGGGCAGTGCTCTGGGGATCTAAATTCGTAATCCCACCTTGGCAGATGGTGAAATTGAATTGAATAAAAATCTGGAATTAAAAGTCTGATGATGACCATGAAATCATTGTCAATTGTTGTAAAAACCCATCTGCTTCACTAATGCCCTTGAGGGAAGGAAATCTACCATCCTTAGCTGGCCTGCATGTGTCTCCAGAGCCACAGCAATGTGGTTAACTCTTAACTGTCCCCTAAGGGCAATTAGGTATGGGCAATAAATGCTGGTCAGCCAGTGACATCCACATCACATGAATGAATTTAAAAAATGAATTTTTCAAACTCACAGTTTGGTTGCTCTCCATCATTCATAGAGATTGTGTAATCCATAATTTCTCTTCTAAATTATTACATGCTAAATTTCATTTTGACATAGGGGGAAATCAACTCCAAACAAGACTTGTAAAGACCCTGCCCCAACCTTATCTCAGCTACAGTTTCTTATCAACTTTGTCAACTGTAGCTCTCACCTCTGAGACACAAGGTTCTGGGTTCAAGTCCCACTCCAGGGCTTGAGAAGAAACATCCAAGCTGACATTCCAGTGCAGTACTGAGGGGGTGCTGAGCTCATCAGGACTGAGGGAATGCTGCTCTGTTGGAGGCGTCCTCCTCCAGATGAGATGTCAACTTGAGGCCTGGGCTGGATGTAAAAGACCCCATGGTGCTACTTTGAAGTAGAGCAGTGGAGTTCTCCTCGGTGTCCTGACCAATATTATTCAACATCACAAAAACAGCATTGCCCATTCCAAATTACTCCTAAACTGCTATTTCAGAGGGTACTTAAGAGTCAACCTCAATGCACTGTGGATTTACATGTAGGCCAGACCAGGTAATGACAGCAGATTTCCAAAAGGGCATTAGTGAACCAGTGGGGTTTTACAACGATTGATGATAGCTGCACAACGGTCAAGAGTACCAAGACTGCCTTCAACTCCAGATTTTATTAATTGGATTTCAATTCCACCAGTTACTGTGGTGGGATTTGAACCCGTGTCCCCAGGGCACTAGCCCAGGTCTCTGGGATTACTAACGCAGTGACATTACCACCATGTCACTGTCTCCACACATCTCATGAAAAGCAGGAGATACAGGTGGCACGGTGGCACCGTGGTTAGCACTGCTGCCTCACAGCGCCAGAGACCTGGGTTCGATTCTGTGTGGAGTTTCCATGTTTGCCTCATGTCTTTGTGGGTTCCCTCCAGGTGCTCCTGTTTCATCCCACAGCCCCAAGATGTGTAGGTTAGGTGGATTGGCCGTGCTAAATTGCTCCTTAGTGTGTAGGTTAGGTAGATTAGGGGTCACGGGGTTTGCGAAGGCGAGTGTGTGGGCCTGGGGTGGCACGGTAGCACAGTGGTTAGCACTGCTGCCTCACAGCGCCAGGGACCTGGGTTTGATTCCCGGCTTGGGTCACTGTCTGTGTGGAGTTTGCACATTCTCCCCGTGTCTGCGTGGGTTTCCTCCGGGTGCTCCGGTTTCCTCCCACATTCTAAAAGACGTGCTGGTTAGGTGCATTGACCTGAACAGGTGCCGGGACTGTGGTGACTAGGGGAATTTCATAGTAACTTCATTGCAGTGTAAATGTAAGCCTTACTTGTGACTAATAAATTAACTAAGATTCTGAGTCGGTGCAGACTTGATGGGCCGAATGGCCTCCTTCTGTGCTGTAGGAATTCTATAAATGCTGGTCTTCCTTTCACTTCCTGAAGTTGTCTGATTTTCCCTTACTTTCATGTTTACATCCAGCAGCTTTTCATGAGGGACCTTGTGTAAGGCTTTCCAAAGGTCTAGATATGTGACATTGTAAGGCTTTGCACAGTCCACTTCCTCTAAGTAAACGAGGTTGGTGTGCCAGGATTTTTTTCCCTCCTGAAGCCATGTCATGGGTTATTTACAGCATCAATTCCAAGATCCTTCGGCCTGTTGTCGGTGATGGATTGCATTGTTTTACCCGTTAGTGATGTAGGACTAATGGGCTTGCCGCTTGCTGGAGTGGATTGTCACTTCTCTGTAAAATATAAACATTGTTCTAGCTTCTTTCCTATCCAGCAGCACACTCCGCTTCCCCTGACAAACAATAGGCTCTTTTATATTGTGTTACTCCTGCTGATTCTCCCGCCTTCGGGCTACAAGCCAAATGCAAAACAGCCAGGATTTGCTAATGCCAGGAAACTCCACGAGAAACATTTGGTGAATATTGTGATGACTGTTAAGCACTTCGAATTATTATCCCCCTGGGCTGGGGAACGATTGGCTAGATTCCTTATAATTAAGCAGAGCCCTGTTATAAGGGAGCATGCATACAGGGCTTTGGTGTGAGAGCAGCCAGAGTATCATAGAAACCCTACAGTGCAGAAAGAGGCCATTCAGCCCATCGAGTCTACACCAACCACAATTCCACCCAGGCCCTATCCCCGTATCCCTACATATTTACCCGCTAATCTCTCTAAGGTATGCATCTCGGGACATTAAGGGGCAATTTAGCACAGCCAATCAACCTAACCCGCACATCTTTGGACTGTGGGAAGAAATCGGAGCACCCGGAGGAAACCCACGCTGACACAGGGAGAATGTGCAAACTCCACACAGACAGTGACCCAAGCCGGGAATCGAACCCGAGTCCCTGCAGCTGTGAAGCAGCAGTGCTAACCACTGTGCTACCATGCCGCCCATAGTAGGCCATGATTTCCCTCTACTCCTGCGATAGCCTGCAGATATTCACGGCTAAGATCACAAAAAGAATGGTCACTTGGACAAGATACAGGTGGCACAGTAGTTAACACTGCCGCCTCACAGCTCCAGGGACCTGGGTTCGATTCCCAGTTTGGGTCACTGTCTGTGTGGAGCTTGCACGTTCTCCCCATGTCTGCATGGGTTTCCTCCGGGTGCTCCGGTTTCCTCCCACAGTCCAAAAGATGTGCAGGTTAGGCGGATTGGCCATGCTAAATTGCCCCTTAGTGTCAGGGGGACTAGCTAGGATAAATGCATGGGGTTATGGGGATAGGGCCTGGTTGGGATTGTGGTCGGTGCAGACTCGATGTACCCGAACAGGCATCGGAGTGTGGCGACTAGGGAATTTTCACAGTAACTTCATTGTGAGCCTAATAAATAAACTTTAACTTTTTATGATTCTATGAATTGGATAAGACAATTGGTTTCAAAAGATAGCTCACCCATGTAACAGAGCTACATTGCCTCCGGCATGTCAACCAATTGGCCCTTGTAAGATTCTCACCCTTAGTGTCCTCACTGGAAGGTCATTCCAAGGGTTGATAACTGGGTGCGGAGCAATTCTTCCCACTGTCTCCCCTGAAATTTCAGTTCAGCAGTTTGAACCTATGCCTTTTCCTTGTCGAGACATAGGCTGGGATTCTCCGGTCTCGCGAGAACTGCCAGTGAGAACAAAAAATTCGACACGCATCCAAATCACCGTTCACAGCAGCGGGACCGGATAATCCCAGCTGCAGGCAAGGTGGGGAGAATTCCTTACCTGGTCTGGCCTACATGTGAATCCAGATCCACAGCAATGTGGTTGACTCCCAACTGCCTTCGAGCAACTACGGATGGGCAATAAATGCTGGCCAGCCAGCGACACCCATGTCCCATGAATGAATAAAAAAAACATTTTGTTTTGCCCAGCTTGTAGACAATGAGCACAATGCCAGCCTGGCTGAGATTGACAACAGTCCATGAAGTTGTGCACCAAGTTAATCTTAGCTCTGCTTTTTACCATCTTGTCCACTTCTATAATAAGCCTCCTTCAGGAGATATAAGAAATGGCTTTAAAATACGAAAGGATTCCAGGTTTTCAGTCAGGCTGAGAACCTCCATTTCCATTGACGGCTGGGATTCTCCGCTGCCGCTGAAAGTGAAAGGAGTTTTGGCTGGAACATCAAATTCTCCGTTCTTACTTGCAGCAGGGTGGGCACGGACAAGATCGGAGAATCCCACCCTCAGATCTTCGGAGCAATGTATCCAGCGTTGTACGTTTCCTCTTTGCTTTTATCCTACCACAGACATTCCTTTCTGTGCAATGGTTTAAATATTTCCATTATGGTGGGATTGTGGTCGGTGCAGACTCGATGGGCCGAATGGCCTCCTTCTGCACTGTAGGGATTCTATGATTTCTATGGTGACCAAACCCGAACTGCAGACTGAGTAGGTCAGTGTACAATTTCCGCAAAGTTTCTTCTGCTCAAACACAAAGGATCTTAAAATATAAGCATTTGGCTTTTGTTTATTGTTGGACAAAAGATGTGACAGGTTAAGTTTGACAAATGATGTCAAACTTAACATCATTTTCAGTTCCCTTTCTGCTACTTCTATATCGTGCACAGTTTACCTCATAGAATCCCTAAAGTGCAGAAGAGGCCATTCAGCCCATTGAGTCTGCACCGTCTCTCCGACAGAGTGTCTTATCCAGGCCCTCTCCCCTACCCTATCCCTGTAACCCCACACATTTACCATGGCTAATTCCATCTAACCTACACATCTCGGGATACTAAGTGGCAATTTAGCATGGCCAATCCACCTAACCTACACATCTTTGGACTGTGGGAGGAAACCGGAGCACCCAGAGGAAACACACGCACACGCAAACTCCCCACAGACAGTGACTTCAAGGCCAGAATTGAACCCGGGTCCCTTGAGCCGTGAGACAGCAGTGTCATAGAGTCATAGAGTCATACAGGTATACAGCATAGAAACAGGCCCTTCAGCCCAACTTGTCCATGCCGCCCTTTTTTTTTAAACCCCTAAACTAATCCCAATTGCCCGCATTTGGCCCATATCCCTCTATACCCATCTTACCCATGTAACTATCTAAATGCTTTTTAAAAGACAATATTGTACCCACCTCTACTGCTACCTCTGGCAGCTTGTTCCAGACACTCACCACCCTCTGTGTGAAACAATTGCCCCTCTGGACACTTTTGCATCTCTCCCCTCTCACCTTAAACCTATGCCCTCTAGTTTTAGACTCCCCTACTTTTGGGAAAAGATATTGACTATCTAGCCGATCTATGCCCCTCATTATTTTATAGACTTCTATAAGATCACCCCTCAGCCTCCTACGCTCCAGCGAAAAATGTCCCAGTCTATCCAGCCTCTCCTTATAACCCAAACCATCAAGTTAGCATCCTAGTAAATCTTTTCTGCACTCTTTCTAGTTTAATAATATTCTTTCTATAATAGGGTGACCAGAACTGCACACGGTATTCCAAGTGTGGCCTTACCAATGTCTTGTACAACTTCCACAAGATGTCCCAACTCCTGTATTCAATGTTCTGACCGATGAAACCAAGCATGTCGAATGCCTTTTTCACCACTCTGTCCACCTGTGACTCCACTTTCAAGGAGCTATGAACATGTACCCCTAGATCTCTTTGTTCTGTAACTCTCCCCAACGCCCTACCATTAACTGAGTAAGTCCTGCCCTGGTTCAACCTACCAAAATGCATCACCTTGCATTTATCTAAATTAAACTCCATCTGCCATTCGTCAACCCACTGGCCCAATTGATCAAGATCCCGTTGCAGTTGGAGATAACTTTCTTCACTGTCCACTATGCCACCAATCTTGGTGTTATCTGCAAACTTACTAACCATGCCCCCTATATTCTCATCCAAATCATTAATATAAATGACAAATAACAGTGGTCCCTGAGGCACACCGCTGGTCACAGGCCTCCAATTTGAAAAACAACCCTCTACAATCACCCTCTGGCTTCTGTCAAGAAGCCAAGTGCTAACCCTGTGCCACCGGGCCGACATGTAGAGTTAATTTTTAAAAAATCTTTCATGGGGTATGGCTGGGCCAGCATTCATTCCCCACCCCTAATTGCCCTTGAGAATAGAATAGAATAGAAACCCTACAGTGCAGAAGGAGGCCATTCGGCCCATCGAGTCTGCACCGACCACAATCCCACCCAGGCCCTACCCCCACATATTTTACCCACTAATCCCTCTAACCTACGCATCCCAGGACTCTAAGGGGCAATTTTTTTTTTTTTAACCTGGCCAATCAACCTAACCTGCACATCTTTGGACTGTGGGAGGAAACCGGAGCACCCGGAGGAAACCCACGCAGACACGAGGAGAATGTGCAAACTCCACACAGACAGTGACCCGAGCGGTGAAGGCGGTGGTGAGATGCCTTATAGAACTGTTGCAGTCTATGTGGTGTAGGTACACCCTCAGTGCTGTTAGGGAGGGAGTTCCAGGATTTTGACCCAGAATGGTGCGTGTCTTGGAGGGGAATTTCCAGGTGGTGCTGTTCCCATGTGGCTGCTGCCCTCGTCCTTATAGCCAGTTGTGTTTGCAGGTTTGGAAACTGCCCTCCAAAGAGCCATGGGTTCTTTAGCCCTACTTCCATCCACTCCTGACATCAGTACCCAGCATGCACCTTTCCCCCATTAAACTAATCCTTTACCTACGCTGTAATTCTTGCGAAACTCATTTTCCTTTCATATTTCATTTCTGATTGTCTTAGTATCTTAAGAAGCTGCACTCCTTAATCTCAGGCTTGCTACAGTACTCATAATATCCTAAACTAAGGTGTTCGTAGAGCATTCTGTCAAGTCAACCTATTTTAGTTCCTCGCTCTCATCTTTATTGTTGACTTTGCAGAAGGTCAACCCAAATGAACCCCAGATCATGTTGAGATTAGTCGTACGCTTGTTACTGTTCACCTGTAAGGATACTCCAGTGCAAGCAATAAAAGAACTAACTTCAGAAGGTAAATCAAATAAAAAAGTTTAATAAAGAAATTTCATTATACCACAACCTGGGCCACACAACTCCCCACAATCCCCATCTGTTGTCTATTTATACCAGGTCAGCTGACCATCACATCATTTTGCCATTGGTTACTTGTCTACCGGGTCAGCTGGTTAGCTGACCCTCACAGCATGTTACCATTGGTTACATTATAACAGATTCCAATGTTATCATTGATTACATTTATAACGGTTACCACCACGAAACACTAAGGTTTAAATGACTGTTGTGGTAGTCATGTGAAGGATGGAGAGTTGTGTGCCATACCGGTGGACTGCCACTAACAGGATGGTATCTGATGAGTTGCCAACTTTCAGACGAGGAGAGGGAGCCAGGAGGGGGATAGTGACGAAATTAGAGGGAAGCTGAGAGGAGCATAAAGAAAGGTGGTCTTATATTGCAGTTGGGTCTTATACTCTCAAAGCCTACAATCCCATACCAGCAGAACTGGAAGTGAAGGGCATGTCGTGTTGAGAGAAGATCTTCTCCTTTTCAGAAAGCCACTAATATATCATATGGAATCCTCAGAATCTTTAGAGTCATAGAATCCCTACAGGGCAAAAGGAGACCATTTGGCCCATTGAAACCACACCGACCGCATTCCCACCCAGCTCTATCCCCGTAACCCCACATATTTACCCTGCTAATCCCCCTGACACTAAGGGTCAATTTAGCACGGCCACTCCACCTAACCTGCATATCTTTGGACTGTGGGAGGAAACCGGAGCACCCGGAGGAAACTCACACAGACATGGGGAGAACGTGCAAACTCCACACAGACAGTGACCCAAGCTGGGAATCGAACCCGGGTCCCTGGCGCTGTGAGGCAGTGGCATTAATCACCGTGCCACCGGGCCGCCCGATCATTAAAACTGCAATACCAAGTGTATTTTCCATCATTGCAGAACTGTACTATATCTTTGCCTGTATCTCATTTTCCCTGATGTCAAGTTTGTTTCCACTTCGTACAGAATCACAGTCAGATGCGACACAGATTATTTTATGCGGAGGTGCCTTTGTTAATAGTCGCAAGGCTCATTGATTTGGCGTGAGTGCAGAGGGTGCAATTCAGGAACAGATAGCGCCGCAGTTATCTGAGACAGCAGAGTTAAATATCTCTCTGCAAATGTGTCGGCAAATGAAAGCAAGGCCGCCTTCATAGTTGTCATAAAAGCCTGTCTATTTGGAACGTATAATGATGTGCATCAGACTGTTACATCTGAAATGGGTTGGGACACCATTATGTTGCCACGGTAATCGTTATTGCTGCAGTGTCCACAGGCCAGTCTTCATGTTAGCCCTGTGATGTCCAGGCAATTTAACACTCTTAATAAAATGACTGAGCACCTAAAATAGCCACTACCCTGGGCAATCAGGCTTGCTACGGGACACACAATTTGCTGCATGATTCCTGAAATTGCACTGCTCACTCCCGACCTTGTTAACCCCACCAGTCTTGAATTTCATTCGCAATTTTCGCGACATTTATATTGTAGATCTGCTCCCACTTAAGGTCTGAAAAAAACACATTAGCAAGGCAGATAGCAGCCAGGGATAATGGCATCTTGACGTTTAAAAGCTGCTGCCTCCAGAGGCACCTGGGAAGGCCACATTTTCATGAGGATTCACCAAACCTCTGGAGACAAAGACGTCGCCTCATGGCATAGCAGCAAAGGAGTCAGGGTTACTGGAACTGACAGACAGTGGGTTAATATAAAATTATCCATCATCTTCGATACGCAAGTTTATGAGATACATCTTGCACACTTCCGCGCGTTACACTTACTCACTACTGTGGCACGTTAGAAAAACTTTTTTCAAAAGGCGTTTTGTTTCCCTCCTCTTTCAGAACAGTATCCTCAGCAACACAACACACTCTTATTATTGATCTCCGAGCCTTCCTAAACCTGATTAATCTCTAATTGATCGGAGAAAGTATCTAAATGCAATTAATCCCCGGCTGACTGGAGAATGTGTCAGCTCACAAAAAGGTTCTTAAAAAGGAGAATAATCCATTGTCTTAACGCTCCTGTAGTTACAAGGCTGACTTTCCGTAAACAGTGCCTTAGCAGACGCAATAGCACTTAAACAAAGAATTATCAGGAGGCGATTGAATTCTAAACAAACAACCTTTAATTTTAGATTAATTTAATTTTAGATCCATCATTAGAAACTCTTGGCCGCACAGTCTGGGCACTATGATAGAAATCACAGAATTCCCACAGGGCAGAAGAAGGCCATTCTCAAACCTGCACCACCCAAGCCCTATTCCCGTAACCCCACATAATTACCCTGCTAATCCCCCTGACACTAAGGGGCAATTTAGCATGGCCAATCAACCTAACCCGCACGTCTTTGGAGTGTAGGAGGAAACCAGAGGAAATCCACGCAGACACGGGGAGAACGTGCAGACTCTGCACAGACGGTCACCCAAGGCCGGAATCGAACCCAGGTCCCTAGCACTGTGAGGCAGCAGTGCTAAACACTGTACCACCGTGCTGCCCCAGATCCATAGCACTGTGAGGTAGCAGTGCCAACCATTGTGTCACCGTGACTTCCCAGGTCCTTGGCACTATGAGGCAGCAGTGCTGACCACTGTGTCACCATGCCACCCCAGGTCCCTCGCATTGTGAGGCAGCCATGCTAACCACTTTGCCACTGTGCACTGTGAAGTAGCAGTGCTAACCACTGTGCTACCATGCTGCCCCAGGTCCCTGGAAATGTGAGGCAGCCGTGCTAACCACTGTGCCACCGTGCCGCCCCAGGTCCCTAGCACTGTGAGGCAGCAGTGCTAACCACTGTGCCACCGTGCCGCCCCAGGTCCCTAGCACTGTGAGGCAGCAGTGCTAACCATTGTGCCACCGTGCCGGAGGAATTTCCGGAGGAATTTCATTTCCAGTATCAACCCACATTTTCTTTCTAACAATATGACCTTTTGATATAGTAATAAAGGTGTGGCAAAAGAGAATCTATTCTTGGTGAAATGTTGTAGATTTAATGTAGGAAGTATTCCCCCACCCAAACTACAATAACAAATACCAACACAACTGGCACTCCATTTTTCACGACTAATAGTCTGTCGGAACAGTCCTGGGATTTTACAGAAGTGACTGTGATTCAGCAATATTCTGCACAAAATTAATATTTCTGGAATATGAATCATATGTACCAATTGCATTTCCAAATGTAATTATATTTAAATATGTTTGAAATTAAATATTCAATTCACTGTTTAAATATAGACTGTGCTGTGTGGGTTTGCCATCCAGCAGTTTTTGACTTTAATAAACCTCACCAGTACGCAATGCTAAAAGCCTTCTGGGCCGCTCCTTCACACATGGTCTGCGTGCAGAGTGCACATCTGGCAGCCGTGAGTCAGTCAAGGACTCCGTGTCTTTTCCCCCTGAAGGCTTCCTAAAGTGTCTGATGCATTTACCGTTCCACGTTACGCGTCCAGAGGTCACCAAGAATCATCAGTTCTTCCGAGATAACTTATTTCCATCACCGAACCAAAATTCCTCCTCCAGTTAAAAGGAATCATTGATAGGTGCTGCCGCAGTGTTACAGAAAAATCAATGGATCTGAGGCGGATTTTTTCATATAATCCCCACGAAAGCCACACTCCATCGTTTTTAGCAGTAAGAAAGAATGGCCGGAGGGCAGTTTTGTCACAATGTTAAGGTGACTCTATTCCAAGTTTCCAAGAATTCTACTGGATTCCTTGAGTCCTTTTCAATAATGGCCCACAGTGCACTTTACCCTGTGAAAGACCCATTGGTCTACCTGCAAGAATGTTCTGCTGTGTCTTAGCTTTACTCGGCCTGAGTGCTAGATAGAAGCCTGACTGTTTGTTAATGTTACACTCCATCCAATGTTCCCAATGGTGGGGGGTCATTGTTTGAGAATAAGGAGTAAACCTCATAGAACTGAGGTGAGGAGAAATTTCTTCACCCAGAGGGTGGTGAATGTGTGGAGTTCACTGTCACTAAGGCATTTTATTCATATGTCAGGAACAAAAGAGTTGTCAGGGAAAAAGTCGAACCTCTCAGGGACAAAGGAGGGGAATTATGCTTAGAACCCAAGGGAATAGGGGAGATCGTAAATGAATACTTTGCATCGGTATTCACAAAGGAGAGGGACTTGTTGACTGGGAGTGTCTCAGAGGGAGGTGTTGTCCCGTTAGAGAGAATCTCCATTACAAGGGAGGAAGTGTTAGGTTTTTTCGGTAACATTAAAACTGACAAATCCCCAGGACCTGATGGCATCTATCCTAGACTGCTCAGGGAGACAAGAGATGTAATTGCTGGGCCTCTGACGGAAATCTTTGTCTCTTCATTGGACACAGGTGAGGTCCCTGAGGATTGGAGGATAGCGAATGTAGTACCGTTATTTAAGAAGGGTAGCAGGGATAACCTGGGTAATTATAGGCCAATGAGCTTGATGTCCGTGGTAGGGAAGTTGTTGGAGAGGATTCTTAGAGACAGGATGTATGCGCATTTAGAATGGGACAATCTCATTAGTGACAGACAGCATGGTTTTGTAAGAGGGAGGTCGTGCCTTACAAATTTGGTGGAGTTTTTTGAGGAAGTGACAAAAATGGTTGACGAAGGAAGGGCCGTGGATGTTGTCTATATGGATTTCAGTAAGGCATTTGACAAAGTCCCTCATGGCAGGTTGGTTAAGAAGGTTAAGGCTCATGGGATACAAGGAGAGGTGGCTAGATGGGTAGAGAACTGGCTTGGCCACAGGATGTGGAGATGCCGGCGTTGGACTGGGGTAAACACAGTAAGAAGTTTAACAACACCAGGTTAAAGTCCAACAGGTTTCTTTGGTAGCAAAAGCCACACAAGCTTTCGGAGCTGCAAGCCCCTTCTTCAGGTGGTGTTCCCACTCACCTGAAGAAGGGGCTAAGAGCTCCGAAAGCTTGTGTGGCTTTTGCTACCAAATAAACCTGTTGGACTTTAACCTGGTGTTGTTAAACTTCTTACTGTGTTGGCCACAGGAGACAGAGGGTAGCAGTCGAAGGGTCTTTTTTCGGCTGGAGGTCTGTGACCAGTGGTGTTCCGCAGGGGTCTGTACTGGGACCTCTGCTATTTGTGATATATATAAATGATTTGTAAGAAGGTGTAACTGGTGTTATCAGCAAGCTTGCGGATGACACAAAGTTGGCTGGACTTGCGGATAGTGATGAACATTGTCGGACAATACAGCAGGGTATAGATAGGCTGGAAAATTGGGCGGAGAAATGGCAGATGGAATTTAATCCAGATAAATGCGAAGTGATGCATTTTGGAAGAACTAATGTAGGGGGGAGTTATACAATAAATGGCAGAGCCATCAAGAGTATAGAAACACAGAGGGACCTAGGTGTGCAAGTCCACAAATCCTTGAAAGTGGCAGCAGAGGTGGAGAAGGTGGTGAAGAAGGCATATGGTATGCTTGCCTTTATAGGACGAGGTATAGAGTATAAAAGCTGGAATCTGATGTTGCAGCTGTATAGAACGTTGGTTAGGCCACATTTGGAGTACTGTGTCCAGTTCTGGTCGCCGCACTACCAGAAAGACGTGGAGGTTTTAGAGAGAGTGCAGAGAAGGTTTACCAGGATGTTGCCTGGTATGGAGGGTCTTAGCTATGAGGCGAGATTGGGTAAACTGGGCTTGTTCTCCCTGGAAAGACGGAGAATGAGGGGAGACCTAATAGAGGTGTACAAAATTATGAAGGGTATAGATAGGGTGAACAGTGGGAAGCTTTTTCCCAGGTCGGAGGTGACGATCACGAGGGGTCACGGGCTCAAGGTGAGAGGGGCGATGTATAACTCAGATATCAGAGGGACGTTTTTTACACAGAGAGTGGTGGGGGCCTGGAATACGCTGCCAAGTAGGGTGGTGGAGGCAGACACGCTGGCATCGTTTAAGACTTACCTGGATAGTCACATGAGCATTCTGGGAATGGAGGGATACAAATGAATGGTCTAGTTGGACCAATGAGCGGCACAGGCTTGGAGGGCTGAAGGACCTGTTTCCTATGCTGTACTGTTCTTTGTTCTTTGTTTTTTGTTTGTCACAGAAAGTAGTTGAGGCCAAAACATTGTTTGATTTCAAGAAGAAATTAGATATAGCTCTTGGGGCTAAAGGGATCAAGGGATATGGGAGGAAGGGGGGATCAGGATATTGAATTTGATGATCAGCCATGATCAAAGTGAATGGCGTAGCAGGCTCGAAGGACTGAATGGCCTAACAAAAAACAAAGAAAATTACAGCACAGGAACAGACCCTTCGGCCCTCCAAGCCAGCACTGACCTTGCTGCCTGACTGAACTAAAACCCCTGACCCCTCCGGGGACCATATCCCTCCATTCCCCTCCTACTCCCGCTTCTAGTTTCTATGTTTCCAGCTCTTGCCTTGATACATGCCCCAAATTAGTTTGGATTGATGTGAATGTGTTCGTGGAAGAGTAGTCAAGGATAGACTATGGTAAAGTAGATCAAATTCCCCATTGGCTCTATACTTTTTGCCCTTTTGGTATCAACCATTGGATCTTCCTGTGGATTTGTGACAATAGCCAGGACTACATGAATTTCCCTCAGAGAGCACGGGTAATGCTGTAGTCACAAGCACCGCAACCTCTGGTGTTTATGAAGCTCCCTCTCGTGTCAGGATTCTGAAATTGCAGAGGTGACCATCGACAACAGGAACAACTTACACTTAAGGTGACTTTAACGCAATAACATGTCCCAAGGTGCTGCAGAGAGCATACCATAAAATACAAAGCCACATCAGGAGATATTAGATCAGATTACCAAAAGCTTGGTCAAGGATATGTTTTTCTATTCATTCTTGGGACATGGGCGTCATTGGCTGGCCAGCATTTATTACAATAAGAAGTCTCACAACACCAGGTTAAAGTCCAACAGGTTTATTTGGTAGCACAAGCCACAAGCTTTCGGAGCGCTGCCCCTCCATCAGGTGAGTGGGAGTTGTGTTCACAAACAGGGCATATATAGATACAAACTCAATTTACAAAATAATGGTTGGAATGCGAGTCTTTACAGGTAATCAAGTCTTAAAGGTACAGACAATATGAGTGGAGAGAGGGTTAAGCACAGGTTAAAGAGATGTGTATTGTCTCCAGCCAGGATAGTTAGTGAGATTTTGCAAGCCCAGGCAAGTCGTGGGGGTGGGGAGGGTGTAGGGGGTGGGGGGGGGGAGGGGGGGCGGTGTTGGTGCAGGGCCATGGAGGCATGTGAAAACAAGGATTGGAATTTTGAAATTGAGATGTTGCTTGGCCGGGTCCAATGTAGGTCAATGAGCACAGGAGTGTAAGGCGCACATGCCCGGTGCGAGTTAAGACATGGGCAGCCTGATTATCTTTTTTTATTCATTTGTGGGACATGGGCGTCGCTGGCTGGCCAGCATTTATTGCCCAACCCTAGTTACCCTTGGAGGGCAATTGAGAATCAACCGCATTGCGGTGACTCTGGAGGCATATGTAGGCCAGACCAGATAAGGACACTAGTGAACCAAATGGGTTTTTTCTGACAGTCAACAATGATTTTGCAGTCATCAGTAGATACTTAATTCCAGATTTTTAAAAATTGGATTCAAATTCTACCATCTGCCGTGGCGGGATTCGAACCCGGGTCCCCAGATCATTAGTTGAGTTCCTGGATTAATAGTCCAGCGATAATACCACTGGGCTATCACCTCCCATTTTGCAGGTGACCACAAGTTTACGGAAGGAGGAATTTGGGAGATCAGCCAAGCGTGCGCCATGTCCAGAGAGTACATATATGAAAAAGTAATATTTAATAGATTTGCACACAATGTCATGTTTTGTTTGTGTCTCAAATAGCTTGTTGCACTCAAATATTGGTGTATGTTTATGTGTTCCCTTTAAGATCTTATTCTGGTTTTTGCATCAATGATCAACTAACAGGCAATTTTGCATCTGAAGGCAATCAATGCGTATTCAAATTCTCAGTCAGATCATCCAGATAGCTATTAATGTGCACATGTTGCTCACAGCACCAGCTTGAGCAGTGGGAATCCAGAGTCATTGGAAATGAATAATTGTTCTTGGAGAATTGCTACTTGGCTAAGGCTCTGATAGGCGGTTGGCACAATATCCCAGTTTCAGTCAGCGCCGTTGGGGCAGGCAGGAGAGAATAGAAGAGATAGTATTTTGAAAAGGAGCAGAGCTACTCCCCGACCGTACTCCACAGGGTAAGCTCCAACAATGAGCCGAGTTTTACTACTGAAAGATCTGCGTGCAAGGGACTGAAATTGTAATTATTTGAAGCGCACTAAAAGGCAGCAGAACCATTATCTGTCGGTAACAGCGGTGAAAAGCTGAAGACAAGGGAGGAAAATGTTCAAAGGATTTAGAATACCTTTAAATACAATAATGAATGCTTAATGGTAGACTAGAGATCTTCCTTAAATAGGTACACAGCATCAAAATTTAATGAAGATCGCAGAAGTTATTTAATTCAAGTTGACAAAATTTCAGAGCCATTTGAACAGTTGCCACAGAGACTGTCTCTGATAGAATCATTATTAGCGGAATGATTGTGGAATGGGAGCCAGATTTTCTACTGTAAAGCTGTTTTATGGAGCAGTATGGAGTATGCAATTTCTTTCTAATTGCATTGCCCTGACAGTTGCAATCGCCCAAGTTGATTGACAGCATCTTTAAAGTTAAGAATTAAAGGGAGCAGCCTGTCAAACAGGACATTGGCAATTTAATCTAGTCCCCAATGAAATCCAGGTCGATTGCTTTAGTTGTCATGGGATGTGGGCATCATTGACAAGGCCAACTTTTATTGCCCATCCCCTTGAGAAGGTGAGCTGCTCTCTTGAACCACTGCAATCTGTGTCGTATAGGCATGCCCAAAGTGCTCTTTGGGGAGGGGGTTCCAGGCTTTTGAGCCAGCGATGGTGAAGGAAAAGCGGCAATATCTTTCCCAGTCAGAATGGGACGGCAGGGTGGCATGGTCGTTAGCACTGCTGCCTCACAGCGCCAGGGACCCGGGTTTGACTCCCGGCTTGGGTCTGTGTGGAGTCTGCACGTTCTCCCCGTGTCTGCGCGGGTTTCTTCTGGGTGCTCCGGTTTCCTCCCAGTAGTCTAAAAGACATGCTGGTTAGGTGTATTGGCCATGCTAAATTCTCCCTCAGTGTACCCGAACAGGTGCCAGAGTGTGACGACTGGGGGATTTTCACAGTAACTTCACTGCAGTGTTAATGTAAGCCTCCTTGTGACACTAATAAATAAACTTTAACTTTACTTTAACTTTTGGTGTGTGACTTTCAGGGGGACTTGCAGGTGGGTGATGTTCCTCCATGTCTGCTGCCCTTGTTCTTTGACATAGTATGGGTTGTTACCGACAGGGGAAAAAGAGGCAAACTGAACTCCTTTATTTTTCTTGCTACCTGTCGGGAAGCAGAAGCATTTTAATTTTTGAAATAGACACTGGTTTGTTTCTCCCGTACCTCCGTCTGTGAAGTAAATTCTAACATGAATCGCAGCAAACTCTCTTCAGGGTTAAATCAGAAATATTGGGTGGGATTCTCCGATCTCGTTGCCCCCCACCCCCCCCCCCCCTTCCCACCGCTGCCAGTGAGAATGGAAAATTTGGTGCTCAGCCAAAGTTCCATTCAATGCAGCGGGACTGGAGAATCCTAGCTGCGGGCGAGGTCGAACCTTTCCAGCGATTGTTTATTCATACATTCAAACCCCAGGCTGGGGATGGTCGTCTCGGCAACAAGCACACAAGAAGAAAATAGGAGAGAAAAAGCATTTTACAACTGGGAATAACTTTAAAAAGGAGCATCAATGATATCGATATTAAATGTCAGAATCCAGTGAGGGTTCCTTCATGTATGAGGTAAAGTTTGGGGTGGGTTCAGCTGGCTGAAAACTGGAGTTGCAGAATTCCGTTAAAGTTGGTGATGACGGAGAAGGGTGAGGTTGCTATACAGAGACTTCATCTGGTCTACAGGTAATGGGAGGAATCATCCAGAGAGCCAGGCGTTGAGGGGGTTTAAACATGCGGCAGGCTTTGCTGTCAGCCTGGAGTCATTCTTTGTTGTTCGCAGGTTGGATGGTAGACTGGGAATCCAGCAGTATAACATTAACACTTTTCAAACGTTAGAAGAGCTTGAATCATGTGGTGTTGCCCATTAATGATTCAGTTTCAGGTAAATAATCAGTTTCTTTTGTTGATCTTGATTTGGTTTATTATTGTCACATGTATTAACATACAGTGAAAAGTATTGTTTCTTGCACTCTATACAGACAAAGCATACCATTCATAGAGAAGGAAATGAGAGAGTGCTGAATGTAGTGTTACAGTCTATGCTAAGGTGTAGAGAAGGATCAACTTAATGCAAGGTAAGTCCATTCGAAAGTCTGATGGCAGCAGGGAAGAAGCTGTTCTTGAGTCGGTTAGTACGTGTCCTCAGATTTTTGTGAATTTTTCCCAGCGGAAGAAGGTGGAAGAGAGTATGAACGGAATACATGGGGCCCTTAGTATGTTGGCTGCTTTACCGAGACAGCGGGAAGTGTAGACAGAGTCATCGGGTGGGAGGCTGGTTTGCATGATGGACTCGGCTTCATTCATGATCCTTTGTAGTTTCTTGCCATCTTAGACAGAGCAGGAGCCATATCAAGCTGTGATACAGCCAGAAAGAAGGCTTTCCATGGTGCATCTGGAAAAGATGGTGAGAGTCATAGCAGAAATGCCAAATTTCCTGAGTCTTCTGAGAAAGTAAAGGTGTTGGTGGGCTTTCTTAACTATAGTGTCAGCGTGGAGGGACCAGGACAGGTTGTTGGTGATTTGAACACCTAAAAACATGAAGCTCTCTACTTCATCCCCGTTGATGTAGTCAGGGTCATGTCCTCCACTACGCTTTCTGAAGTCGATGGTTAACTCTTTCGCTTTATTGACATTGAAGGAGAGATTATTGTTCCTTCGCAGTTGTGGACTGCCATGGTTTTGTTAGCTGATCATTCATGATTGAGAGAAACATTCCTCATCAACGTGAATAAAGCCCACTCAATTGATGCTTCACCCACCAGAGACAAAGTTTCAATGCCTCTGGTCAAAATCCATTATCCGCCTTACCAGACAGATGGTGGCTATTAGCACCTCTGCAGGTACAATGGATTTCAATGGCTCTGCCTTTGTTAGAAGTCTAGGCTGGGGAGGCAGACTTTCTGTTGCTACTGTGTTTTCTTTGCTTGTAATGGATTCACACAATGATAGATGTGAGATTCCACAAGGAAAAGAGTTGAGCTTTGTCCTGTAATTACTGTTGGATGTTTGCACAACCAACTTGCAAATCATGTGACCTGTAGCAACTATCTTTTTGGTCCAGCAGAGTCCATTTTTTAGATAAGCAGAAAGTAAGGTTTGACTTCACCAGTTTATGATCCCTTTCATGTGTGACGGACATGACAGGGGTTTGGAAGTTATTGTTGAATGATGCTTGGCGAGTTGATGCAGTGCATCTTGCAGTTGATGTTTGCTGCTGTCACTCTGTGCCCATGGTGAAGGGAAGGGAATGGATGTTCCAGCTGGTGGGTGAGGTATCAATTGAGTGGGCTTTATTCATGTTGATGAAGAATGTTTCTCTCAATCATAAATGATCAGCTAACAAAACCATGGCAGTACACAACTGCGAAGGAACAGCTGAGAACATGATTTTATTGGCAGGTAAATAAGAAGGAGAATAGCAGGCACTCTTCCAGTTATTGTGAAGAGAACATTTTCACCTCCCACTGTTCAAATCTGCACTGAAACACTCAATCTTCTCTGGCTCTAGGGCAGGACAGAGGTTTTCGTGATAAATAATCTTTAATTCCTAACTTTAAATACAGTGATATATGATGTTCAATGCTGCTGCCTTATCAGTATTGCTCATTGGAAACAATTCAACTGTATTAAACTCATAACAAACTCATAGCAATGAACGGGTGACATTCTGACTGTACTGAAGTCTGAATTGACAAGATTAGGATTAGATTTGAACTGCCATGTAATAAACACGGTTCTGCCCAATCTTAGTTTTTTTTTATTCATGCATGAAAGGACATTAGTGAACTAGATGGGTTTTTCTGACAATCGACAATGGTTTCATGGTCATCGGTAGATTTGTAATTCCAGATTTTTTTTATTGAACTCAAATTCCATCATCTGCCGTGGCGGGATTCGAACCTAGGTCCCCAGAATATTAACTGAGTTTCTGGATTAACTGTCTAGTGATAATACCACTAGGCCATCGCCTCCGCGAATGAAGGAGACAATTTTGGTACTGCTGTTGATTCCATGGGACTTCCATGTATGGAGCCAATGGTGGGAAAGCAGCTTGAGACGAATCTCAGTGGATCTGGTTTTGGGTGGCACAATGGTTGGCACTACCACCTCACAGTGCCAGGGACCCGGGTTTGATTCCGGCTTGGGTCACTGTCTGTGTGGAGTTTGCACATTCTCCCCGTGTCTGCGTGGGTTTCCTCCGGGTGCTCCGGTTTCCTCCCACAGTCCAAAGATGTGCGTGTTAGGTGGATTGGCCGTGCTAAATTGCCCCTGAGTGTCAGGGGTATTAGCAGGGTAAATATGTAGGGTTACGGGGACAAGGCCTGGGTGAGATTGTTGTCGGTGCAGGCTCGATGGGCTGAATGGCCTCCTTCTGCACTGTAGGGATTCTAAAATTCTATGATTCAAACAAAACACTGAACAAATTGCCCTTCAGATCAACCACTGTGAAAAGTAAACATTTATAAAGACTTTCCTTTTGAACCAACATCCTGTACATTCAACAGCCCAAACCGGTTTGGACATTAACAACTGAATGCTGAGTGTGCACCACTGTTCCGGTATGTGTACAATGCAAACAAGGTACCTTTGATGTTGCTGGAACTACCAATTAGCAACAAGGACAACAATTTGCATTTATATTAACATATAAAGAGACGCGAGGTACTCCACCAGGGAGTGAGAGGAAGAGGCAAAGGAGGGGGGATGAAGTGGGGCGGACAGCACCAAAGTGTTGTCCATTCCTGCACCCAGCAGGAACCTTAGTCCATTTAATAATAACGGGTGGCACAGTGGTTAGCACTGCTGCCTCACAGCGCCAGGGACCCAGGTTCGATTCCCAGCTTGGGTCACTGTCCCTCAGTGTGTCCAAACAGAGTGTGGCGACTAGGGGATTTTCACAGCAACTTCATTGCAGTCTTAATGTAAGCCTACTTGTGACACTAATAAATCAACTTTAAAAAGAACTTTAGAAAAAAGAAATAAAGTACTTGCATTTAATTTTTAAAAATTCATTCATGGGACATGGGCGTCACTGGCTGGCATTTATTGCCCATCCCTAGTTGCCCTTGGAGGGCAGTTGAGAGTCAACCACATTGCTGTGGCTCTGGAGTCACATGTAAGAAATCATAGAAACCCTACAGTGCAGAAGGAGGCCATTCGGCCCATCGAGTCTGCACCGACCACAATCCCACCCAGGCCCTACCCCCACATATTTACCCGCTAATCCCTCTAACCTACACATCCCAGGACTCTAAGGGGCAATTTTTAACCTGGCCAATCAACCTAACCCACACATATTTGGACTGTGGGAGGAAACCAGAGCACCCGGAGGAAACCCACGCAGACACGAGGAGAATGTGCAAACTCCACACAGACAGTGACCCGAGCCGGGAATCGAACCCGGGACCCTGGAGCTGTGAAGCAGCAGTGCTAACCACTGTGCTACCATGCCACCCTGTAGGCCAAACCAGGTAGGGATGACAGATTTCCTTTCCTAAAGGATATTAGTGAACCAGGTGGGTTTTTCCGACAATGGTTTCATGGTCATCAGTAGATTCTTAATTCCAGATATGTTTTATTGAATTCAAATTCCATCAATCTGCCGTGGTGGGATTTGAATCCCGCTCTCCAGAATATTAGCTGAGTTTCTGGATTAATAGTCTGGTGATAATACCACTAGGCCATTGCCTCCCCTATTAGTTACTTCTGAGTCCTCATGACACAACGTTGCACATAATGAATTATTTTTTGAAATGTTCTGTGTTGACAGCCAACCTGAGAAGTAGCAGCTTCTCACAACAACCATCCAAACACCTAATCCGTGGCTTTATTTGTGATGTTGGCTGAGGGATAAATGTTGACTTGGACTCCTCCCCTGCTCTTTGAATAGAGCTAATAAAATCTTTTACAACAGGCCTGGGTGGCTTTATGTTATGATGTGGAGATGCCGGCGTTGGACTGGGGTAAACACAGTAAGAAGTTTAACAACACCAGGTTAAAGTCCAACAGGTTTATTTAACATCATTTAACATCTCTTCCAAATGAGAGGCTCAGAAGTATTCTCTCAGTACAGCTTTGGATTGTCAACTGACATTCAACTGTCCGGTCCAAAAGCGGGCTTTGATCCAACAACCTTTCATTTCAAGGCAGAAGGATTACCAAACGACCCAAACTAACATCACATCGTGGCAGTGCGCCATAATGAGTATGGTGGCACTGCTCCAGAACGCACGTGGATTTACATCCACTACCCCACATACAAAAAATAAACAACTGTATGTTTACAGATTCAACATCACTCATTGTAAACTGGCCCAGTCTCTCAACTGTTAAAGGCAGCAAATAACTGAGCTCTGCAGACTAGATTTCAGACTCACCCTCGTTAGTTGCAGTGCTAGTTAAAAATCAGCCTGGGCTGTGAGACCAAGGCCTCCTGAATCGGGATTAAGTGTCCATGCCAGCGGGAAAGCTGGACTCCCGATTCTCTGGGACATCACGGTTTGCGATTGGAGCTAGCGGGCGCGGAGAATCCCCCCCCCTCCCCAATCACTGTTGAGTGATGTCTGCTGGAAGATGCATGGGTTCCCTGACGAGGTAGGAGCACTCGCAGCTCTGATCACCTCCATGTTGAACAGCTGCCCCAGAATTCCACCAAAGTCAGGCCTGACTCTGATTTCCCCAAAGAATCAAATTGTTTTCTGACTCTACAAGCCAAGACTCACGAGACTATCAAAACTTTCCCCCGTCACAATGAATTAGATAGTAAATGAGAGAACTGAGTGTCTTACAGAAAGCTGCTGGTGATGAGGAGAATCATAAATAATAATGTAACACATACTTCCTAGACATGCCAATGGGCAGCATGGTGGCACAGTGGTTAGCACTGCTGCCCCAGCGCCAGGGATCCGGGTTCGATTCCCGATTGGGTCACTGTTTGTGAGGAGTCTGCATGTTCTCCCCGTGTCTGCGTGGGTTTCCTCCGGGTGCTCTGGTTTCCTCCCACAGTCTGAAAGACGTGCGGTTAGGTGCACTGGCCGTACTAAATTCTCCCTCAGTGTACCCGAACAGGCGCCGGAGTGTGGCGACTAGGGGATTTTCACAATAACTTCGTTACTGTAAGCCTACTCATGACACTAATAAATAAACTAAACTATTGTATATCTTTCGGGTGTAATGCAGTATATGCTGCAAGTATTTGTGCTCATGAAGCACCCTTGAAGCACAAAGGCTGGAATTCGCCGACCTCGGCCGCAGCTGAGATTCTCCAGCCCCGCTGCAGCGAACGGCGATTCGGCTGTGCGCCGAATTCTCCATTCTCGCCAGCAGCAGTGGCCAAAGCATTTTATAATCAGATGTTCAAATTTTAAAAAAATAATCAGATGTCATTATCAAGGATAAATTGGGAAGGGTGCACTGCTTAGTTTTAGAATTTTAAATGAATGCCAACAGTGACAAACTCTTCCAATTACTGACATTTTATCCCCTCCCCCAGCAGTAATGCTGCTGTACATTTGGAAGTAGTGATAAGGGTGTTAATCAGCTGTAATCAAAGCCTGTAAACATGCCTGAAAGTTGCATTTGAATTTAATATAAAGTAAGCATTTGAAGTGGCTTTAATTAGAATTTGGTGTTATATAATCAGATGCTGCTTAGTTTTCCATTTCCCGCCTCTGTTCTGTAGCTGTTTTTTGATCTAATGATATGTTATCCTTCCATTAAATTAAAATAATATTTCATGTTCCTTGAATGAATTTACTTAAATGAATAGCTGCTGTTCCATTTAATTAAATACCATTTCATGGAACTTTAATGAGTCTTGTTATTATATTAAATAGAAATAACAGGATCTAGTCATTGGAAATCAGTCATAGGAATGTCTGCAGATTGGAAGATTGAAGGAATGTTAGTCTTCACGGTTGATTAATATTGATATCCTGGATCTTACTGGCTGCTCTAGTTTAAGCTCACAAACGCGGGGATAAGGGCACAAGAATATTTCTCATCTTTCTTCAATGAAAGGGGATTTTCACAGTAACTTCATTGCAGTGTTAATGTAAGCCTACTTGTGACTAATAAATAAACTTTACTTTGACAGTAAAGGTTCAGTGCAGTTTTAAGCTTGTAGGGTGTAAAATTTGTCATGACTTTTCTCCCAGGTCCTTCCATATTTCTCTTATATTCTCATCAAGTGGAAGTTATCTATCTTTAATTAACTCTGGAAATTCCAAACCTCCAGATTGAATCTGGTCTTTTCCAAAGCAGCAGCTAGGCTTATTGATTTGAAAAGGGCAAATCACACCGGTAAATGTCTTCAGAAATGTTACCAGGACTTCAAGGAATTTAAGGAACTGTGTGTTGAATTTAAAGATGTCATTAGCATATTTTTTGCTACACTTGATTGTTCCTTCAGTTGAGTTGTTTGACAATCTCAAAAGAATTCTTAATTTCAATCAAATGGAAATGAATAGAAAAGTCTGCTTGTGTGTGATGCACCATAAATCGAGCAAAGACTATTTTGTATGCAAGAACAAATAGGCTTTTATTAGCAAAAGACTTGGAGCACACCCATGCCGATGAACTGGTCCAGACTGAGGCAGGCGGGTGGGGAGCAGTCGCCTTTATACCTGGACCGGGGGGGAGGGGGGGGGGGAGATGGGGAGGAGTCTCGGGTAGGGCCGGCAGGGACGTGTCCAGGCATGTCACATATACAGGTAATAAGCTAACAGTGGTTTACCACAGTGTGGATATTGCTGTGCTATGGCTGTACTCAGAGTAGCAACAGAAGGCATCCGACCTGCACCTCATCAATGTCGCACGAGATTTGATTTGATTTGTTATTGTGGGATACAGTGAAAAGTATTGTTTTTTGTGCGCTGTACAGACAAAACATACCGTCCGTAGAGTGCGTAGGGGAGAAGGAAAGGATAGGTTGCAAAATAAAGGGGGCGATTCTCCCAGCCCGCTGCACTGCTCGAGCCAAGTGACTCGGGCCAAGTGACTCAAGCGGGGACCGTGTAGCGGGCTTCCCGTTGGCTGCCATGGCCTCTGCGCATCTCCGGTTGCCAGATTTCCATCTGCTCTGCGTCAGAAATCGGCGCGGAGCTGCATAAATTATTATCATGAGGATTTGCATCCCATTAGCGGGCCTGGGACTGAAATCTCCGGGCCCGCTAGATCTCTACACCCACCCACTAGGAGTGTTTCACTCCAGTGGGATTTACAACAGCTCCTCCGTAGCGGGGAGCTGGCGGCCCAACTCCGCTGGAGTGAAGGGGCGTCATGGCGACCTCCCAGAGTGTTGGGAGGTAAGGTGAGGTGAGGTGCCCCCTGGGCATTGCCAGCTTGGCAGTGCCAGCCTAGCCCCCTGGCACTGCCCAAGGGGCAAAGTGGCAAAGCCCAAGGGGCATCTTGGCACTGCCTACAGGGCAATGGGCAGTGCCAAGGGGGAAGGGCCAGAGGGGAGGGGGCCAATAGGGGCGGGGCCTCTGGGGAGCAGATCAGTGGGGGTGGGGGGGACCCGCTGCCACTCTGCACTTGGCGGTGATGGAGGGAGGGAGGCCAGTGATCGTGGCTGGCTATCGGGGGTCGGCCTGCCGGGAGGGTTGGGCTGCAGGGAGGGGGAGGTCGGGACTGCGGGAAGGGTGGGGGGGAGAGAGATCGTGTTGGGGGGGGATGTTGGGAATGGCACCCAGACCCGTCTGGGAGCCCAGCGATCGGGTGGTGGTGGTGTGGCGGGGGGAGGGGAGGCGGGGGACGTGGGGGTGGTGTTTGCACTGCCTGCGATGCGGGGTTGCGGGGCTGACCAGCGATCAGGAGGACAGCAGTGCGGGGCTACTGTGCATGCTCCAATCTCCGCTCTGACAGATCGGCGCGTGCACAGTGTCCCGCTCAGCGCTATGCTGCCGGCCTCTCCAGCGGGAATAGGTCCTGCTCACTGATTTTTCATGAAATTCACGCAAGGGCACTCTGCAGCGCACAGAGCGCGGGAGATTCATTTTGAAAATCCCGCTGAAAAAAACAGAGGGAGATTTTGCGTGAATTCGGCACTCAGAATGTTTTTGGGAGAATCCCACCCATAGTATTGCAGTTACAGATCGGGTGTAGACATAGCTCAACTTAATGCGAGATAGGTCCATTCAGACGTCTGATGGCAGCAGGGAAGAAGCTGTTTTTGAGTCGCTTGGTACATGATATCAGACTTTTGTATCTTGTTCCTGACAGAAGAAGGTGGAAGAGAGAATGTCTGTGGTGCGCGGGGTCTTTAATTATGCAGGTTGCTTTCCCGAGGCAGCGGGAAGTGTAGACAGAGTCAATGGATGGGAGCCTGGTTTGCGTGATGGACTGGGCTTCGTTCATGACCCTTGGTAGTTTCTTGCGGTCTTGGGCAGAGTAGGAACCATACCAAGCTGTGATACAACCAGAAAGAATGCTTTCTATGGTGCATCTGTAAAAATGAGAGAAGAGGATCGTAAAAAAGGGGAGAAACATAATGTTAAGTAGTTTGGACTGAATCAGCTGATCTCGACCAGGACAGACATTGGTTCCTCTCAGTTATCTCAGCACCTTTGGAGCAGTGAACCAGCCAGCATTCCCCCTCCTTGACTGTCTCATATCTTTACACACTCTTTGTCCGGGGGGGGAGTGTTGGAAGCATTAGCAGGTTAACGATCACCCTGTAGAACTATTTCATGAATGCTCCTTCTCTGGTCAACAAGTCCTGGAGTCGGATTTGAAGCCAGAGCATTCTGGGTCAGAGACGGAGGCTCACTCTATCAGCCACCAGGCTTCCCTAATGCCCCGCCTGAATAATGGCCACTTTGACAGCGTCAATAAACCTGAAGCAAGCAGAATGCTGAGCAAAGATGTCAGTCAGTTGAGTGCGGGTTTGCTGGAGGTGCACAGCCGTGGAGGGATTTGAAAACTGGGATGAGAATTTTAAAAGTTCAAAGGGGCGGCACGGTGGTGCAGTGGGTTAGCGCTGCTGCTTCACAGCGCCAGGGACCCGGGTTCAATTCCGGCCTTTGGTTACTGTCTGTGTGGAGTTTGCACATTCTCCCCGTGTCTGTGTGGGTTTCCTCTGGACGCTCCGGTTTCCTCCCACAGTCCAAAGATGTGCGGGTTAAGTTGATTGGCCATGCTAAATTGACCCTAGTGTCAGGGGGACTAGCTAGGATAAATGTGTGGGATTGCGGGAATAGGGCTTGGGTGGGATGGTGGTCAGTGCAGACTTGATGGGCCGAATGGCCTCCTTCTGCACTGTGGGATTCTATGATAGAATCCCTATCCCTATAACCCTATGCATTAACTCTAGCTAGTCCCTCTGACACTAAGGGGAAATTTAGTATGGCCAATCCATCTAAACTGCACATCTTTGGATTGTGGGAGGAAACCGGAGCACCCGGAGGGAACCCACGAAGACACGCGGAGAATGTGCAAACGCCACACAGACAGTGACCGGGAATCGAACCTGAGTCCCTAGCGTTGTGAGACAGCAGTGCTAACCACTGTGCCGCCGTGCCGCCCCACTGGGAGCCCTTTCGGGTCAATGAACAAGGGGCGGATGGATGAAACAGGACTTGGAGCAGAGTCCTGGACGAGCTCAGATTTGCAGAGGGTAGAACATTGTATGCCAGCCAGGACAGCAGTGGAATAGTTAGGTCTGGAGGCAACAACAGGCACAGATGAGAGTTTTGACAGCAGGGATGGAGTTGGGTGACACTATAGAGGTGGAAATATGTGGTTGGTTGCTCTCCTTGGGGTTACATGTGACACCAAGGATGGAAAAGAGTCTGGTCCTGCCTCAGACAGTTGCCAGGGTGAGGGATGGATTCCGAATTTTGTGGCGGAGACCAGATACTGGTTTCAACCTTCCTGATATCTAATTGCAGAAATTCCCGCTCACCCACATGTCAGATCAGCAGACTGATAATCTAGAGACATCAGAGGAGTGCAGCGAGATGGTAATGAGGTAGCCTCAGCACACGCATTGAAACTAATTGGTGAAGGAAGGTGAGTGAGGGGAAAATGGTGTCCAAATTGATCTATTTACATAGGTATTGGGTAATTCACATCAGCTGGAGAAAACTAAGGGCTAATTATAATCATACCCTGCTTGGGAAAAATGGGAGCATTTATTAAATGCTCAGAACATTTTGGACACTGCTATATATTGATGCTGAATTATGTTACATCACTGCAGCATTTTTACAAGAACCCACCACTTCACAATCTCTTACTTTCAGTTTTTTTCATTTCCTTTCCCTTAATAAAAATCTATTATGAATTGATTTTTAGGGAGCAGCTTTGCATCATTAATTTTGCTGTCAGGTTGCGTGGAATAATGAATTGCTCTCCCAGTTGTATCGATACCTCAGGTTTGCGGGTTTCTGGGAGAAATCCTTTTGGGGAAATTGCCTCATTGAGTTCTCAAAGTTTGAGTGCTGCAAAAGGCTTCTTACAAAAGGAATTGTCAATCATAGAATCCCTACAGTGAAGAAGGAGGCCATTCAGCCCATCGAATCTGCACCGACCACAATTCCACCTAGGCCCTATCCCCGTTTATTTACCCCAGTTAGTCCCCCTGATTCTAAGGGGCAATTTAGCCCATTTGGGCTGTGGGAGGAAACCAGAGGCAACCCATGCAGACACGAGGAGAATGTGCAAACTCCACGCAGACAGTCACCCGAGGCCCGAATTGAACCTGGGTCCCTTGGCGCTGTGAGGCAGCAGTACTAACCACTGTGCCACCGTGCTGCCCAGTCACAGCTACAGAGAATACATAAGGTAAACAGGAATGGATTCCGCCAAACTCTTTATTTTGAAAATAGATATCTTGTTCACATCATCAAATGGTCAACTCTTCTAAAAAATTAAACATGCCCGCAACATTTTTAAAGAAATGGTTATTATGATAATGGGATATATCATTGAATATACAGCATGGAAGGTGACCATTCGACCCACCTGGTTAATGCTGGGTCTTTGAAAGAGTGATCTGATCAGCCCATTTCTCCCCTCATGCACCATAGTTCTACAATTCTTTCCCCCTCGAGTATTTATTCAATTCCTTTTTGAAAGTTATTATTGAATCTGTTTCCAGATCACAACGACTTGCTGCGCAAACTTTTCTTTCTACTTTTCACCTCTGCTGGGTAAGTGAGCAATTGTTCTGTTAAAACAATTTGAGCCAGCAGGGTGGCACAGTGGTTAGCACTGCTGCCTCACAGCGCCAGGGACCTGGGTTCGATTCCAGTCTGTGCGGAGTTTGCATATTCTCCCCATGTCTATGTGGTTTCCTCTGGGTGCTCCGGTTTCCTCCCACAGATGTGGGGGGGTAGGTGGATTGGCCATGCTAAATTGTCCCTTAGTGTCAAGGGGGACTAGCTCGGGTAAATACATGGGGTTATGGGGTAGGGCCTGGGTGGGATTGTTGTCGGTGCAGACTCGATGGGCCGAATGGTCTCCTTCTGCACTGTAGGATTCTATGAGTCTATGAATTGGATAAGACAATTGGTATTTCTAGTTAAGAGATATCTGTCAAGTTTCATGTCATTGAGGTTCCTTTAAGATTGTCAGATCACCACCAAATATTAGTCGACAACACTCCTCATTCTTCAAAAACTCCAAGGATTATAGACCCAGAACTCCTCAACCTCTCCTCATACGCCAATCCCAGCAGCATCCCAGGGATTAATCTGGTGAATCTCCGATGCACTCCCTCTATGGTAAACATATCCCTCCTTAGATAAAACTGTGTACAATGTTCCAGGTGCAGTCTCGCCAAGGATCTATACAACTGCAGATCTGGATGCTCTGAATATTTACTCAGCTATTTTATTGGTGGTATCAGGGCCACCTCAAAATGTGGCCACGATGGAATTTGCATCTGTGATTAACACACCCACTACATCACTCGGTTTCTCTGCTTTGGATGCTTCCAGACCTGCTGAACATTTCCAGTAATTTTGTTCTTACTTCAGAACTCCAGCATCCACAGTATTTTGTTGATGTGTATTGTTCTGCTCTTGAATTATGCAGTTGTTTGCCAAAAATAGGCAGCATTGATGAAGCTTAATGTGCACTAGAATTATATGTTCCATGAACACATCTGTGGCCATTTATGTTAATTACAGGTGCCTATTATTTGATTGCAAGATTTGGCAATATGGCACTGCAGAGCATTTAAACACGTCTTTAGTTAATCATTAAGAATCTCTACTAGGGAATTGAACCAAGATCATTTGATCAAAGCATTTCTGGTGGAGTCCTGTAATCTAACTGGAACCTGATCTCCTGTGCAGTAATTTGATATCGGATATCCATCTCATTCTCTTCCCGCACCTAGTGGTGCAACACAAAAGAATTGCGTTGGTTTCCATGGCTAGTTATTCCTGGAACAGGTCACTCGTCTGTCGTCAGGGGCTTATAGCTTGAGGGGTGCCACTCCACATCAAGCATGGCTGACCAGGAGTCTCTCCCACTCTTACTAACTGTGGCACGGTGGCACAGTGGTTAGCATTGCTGCCTCACTGCTCCAGGGATCCAGGTTCGATTCCTGACTTGGGTGACTGTGCGCAGTCTGCACGTTCTCCCTGTGTCTGCGTGGGTTTCCTCCGGATGCTCCAGTTTCCTCCCACAGTCTGAAAGACGTGCTGGTTAGGTGTATTGGTCATACTAAATTCTCCCTCAGTGTACCCGAACAGGCGCCGGAGTGTGGCGACTAGGGGATTTTCACAGTAACTTCATTGCAGTGTTAATGTAAGCCTACTTGTGACACTAATAAACTGAAACAATTGGTGTGTTTGGAAGGATTTTGCAGGTTGACACTCAGACTGTTTGCCCACGTTATGAACCCAGCTTCCTTGGCCATCAACAACCTGGAGCTTCTGGCTCAGAGTCAGGGATTTTTACCCACTGCGCTACAAGGTCTTCTCTATATCGGGTATGGGAGTGCAATAATTTTTCTACCTTGGGAAGCCGAAGGCACGTAACTTTGAATTTCTAGAGATTTATTGGTTGGTCCAGGAGAGGAATATTCCAGTTGTGAGAGACTGATGGGTTAGTGTCACATCACCCTATTTGACTTCTTTTGTCAAGCTAAAGGATACATTACTTGTTCGAAATAAATACTGGTGTGAATTGTAATTCCGCATTTTGAGGCGGCCCTGATACAACAAACAAAATAACTGAGTAAATATTCAAAGCGTCCAATTCTGTAGTTGCACAGAGCCTTGGAGAGACCACACCTGGAACTCTGTACAGAGTATTCGTCCCCTTATCTAAGGGGGGATATCCTTGCCACAGAGGGAGCGTAACGGAGATTCACTAGATTAATCCCTGGGATGGCAGGATTGTCGTATGAGGAGTGATCAAGGAGACTGGGTCTGTAGTCCCCAAAATTTTGAAGAATGAGGAGTGACCAGATTGAAGCTTATAAAGTTCTTACAGGGCATGACAGTAATTAAATTTGATTTGATTTGATATTTATTATTGTCACAAGTATTGGGATACAGTGAAAAGTATTGTTTCTTGCGTGCTATACAGACAAAGCATACCGTTCATAGAGAAGGAAAGGAGAGAGTGCAGAAGGTAGTGTTATAGTCATAGCTAGGGTGTAGAGAAAAATCAACTTAATGTGAGGTAGGTCTGTTTTGATTTTTTTAAATGATTTAATTTTAAGACTTTTTATTTATTGATCAGGTAAGTTTATCTGATCTTTCAAAGGTGTATAAATTTGTGACTTAATGACGATCTATTCCACTTGTAAAAAATATAAACGTATGACTTTTTTAAAAAATGACTGACATTTATCTGACCTTTAAAAATATGTATAAATTTGATTCTTGTAAGTGATTCTGCTCAAAGTTATTCCATTGTTCTCAAGACGTTTTCATAGAATCCCTACAGTGCAGAAGGAGGCCATTCGGCCCATGAAGACTGGACTGGAGGGATTCTGTAGTTCTGGTTTGTATTCACTGTACTGTGCGATGTGGCCATGTGGAAGTGTGGAAGTAGATAAGGTGTTTCCCCTGGCTGGTGATTCCAGATTCAGGATGCACAATCTCAGGATAAGAGGGAGACCATTTAGCACTAGGATGAAGAGGAATTTCTCCACTCAGAGGATGGTGAATTCTCCATCCCAGAGGGCTCTGGAAGGTCAATCGTTGAACATGTCCAAGACGGCTATCAATGGATTTCTGGGGACTAATGACAACAAGGGAAATGGAGATAGTGCGGGAAAGTGGCGCTGAGGTAAATGATCAGTCATGGGGAGGTGATGGCCTAGTGCTATTATCGCTTGACTATTAATCCAGAAACTCAGCTAATGTTCTGGGGACCTGGGTTCAAATCCCACCACGGCAGATGATAGAATTTGGATTCAAGAAAAATATCTGCAATTAAGAATCTACCGGTGACCATGAAACCATTGTCGATTGTTAGAAAAACCCATCCACTTCACTAATCTCCTTTAGGGAAGGAAATCTTACCTGGTTTGGCCTACATGTGACTCCAGAGCCACAGCAATGTGGTTGACTCTGAACTGCCCTTGGGCAACTAGGGATGGGCAATAATTGCTGGCCAGTGATGTCCATGTCCAACGGATGAATAAATAAAATGATCTAATTGAATGGCAGAGCAGGCTTGATGGGCTGAATGGCCTACTCTTGTTCCTATCTGGCTTTTGTCACTTCCTACGTAGGTTGCTCTCAGCTTACGGCTGGGCAACGTTGTCAGCACTCATTTTCGTTGTGCCATTGAGATGCCCAGCAACCTGTATACTGGCATGCATTCCACATTGCTTCCGAGGCCTTGCCAAATGGCGTCCTTCAACCTCAAGGTTAAAAAGGAAGAAATAGCCCCGGCTGACAGCCCGCTAATCACCAAGCATTCATGTTGCAACATCCCGGGGGTGGGGTTCTCAGGCAGAGAGAGTTTCCAGGCTTGCTTGAGAATAATCCCAGGCCAGCAAGAACGCTAGTACTGGACAGCGTTTGCAAATTGTGATTAAATATATTCCCGGAGGTTTCACCACATGACTTTCCCCCAAGCCCCTGCCATTAATTAGTTGGCTAGCACAACCACCCTTGTGCACTGCCTTCCTACATCAATGAGAAAGCAAAAAGACTCAATAGCCAATTGATTGATGCCTGACAGTCAACCAAATGACCTTCCCCTTCCCCCCTCATTTTCAATATTTATTTATCTGGTGAAGAGAAATGTTCAAAGAAAGTGACAAAAAAATATGTTTTTTAATGTCCCAATGATTTTTCTCCAGGGTTGCTGCGTGCAATATCCTGGAGATAAACCTTCAATTCTTGGACATTCTTGATCAGAGCTTGGTATGGCTCCTGCTCTGCCCAAGACCACAAGAAACTACAAAGAGTCATAAATGAAGCTCAGATCATCACGCAAGCCAGCCCCCCATCCATTGACTCTGTCTACACTTCCTGCTGCCTCGGAAAAGTAGCCAGCACAATTAAGGATCCCACGCACCCCGGACATTCTCTCTTCCACCTTCTTCCGTTGGGAAAAAGATACAAAAGTCTAAGGTCACGTACCAACCGACTCAAGAACAGCTTCTTCCCTGCTGCTGTCAGACTTTTGAATGGATCTACCTGGCACTAAGTTAATCTTTCTCTACACCCTAGCTATGACTGTAACACTACATTCTGCACCCTCACCTTTCCTTCTCTATGTACGGTATACTAGTACATGTGACAATAATAAATCAAATCAAATCAATCCTGGAGAGTTGGCAACACTGGAACACATTTCAACTTTTAAAATGGTTCCCAGATCTGATATTTTAAAAATGATTTAATTTTAAGGCTTTTTATTTATTGATCAGATAAGTATATCTGATCTTTCAAAGAGGTATAAATTTGTGACTTAATGACGGTCTATCCCACTTGTAAAAAATATAAACGTATGATTTTTTAAAAAAAAGACTGACATTTATCTGACCTTTAAAAATATGTATAAATCTGATTCTTGAAAGTGATGCTGCTCAAATTTATTCCATTGTTCTCATAGAATCCCTACAGTGCAGAAGGAGGCCATTTGGCCCATCAAGACTGGACTGACAGCAATCCCACCCAGGCCCTATTCCCTGTAACCCCCCCTGCTAATCCCCCTGACACTAAGGGGCAATTTAGCGTGGCCAATCCAGCTAACACACACATCTTTGGAGTGTAGGAGGAAACCAGAGGAAACCCATGCAGACACTGGGAGAACGTGCAAACTCCACACAGACAGCGATCCGAGGCCGGAATTGAACTCGGGTCCCTGGCGCTGTGAGGCAGCAGTGCTAACCACTGTGCCACTGTGCCAAATCTATAGGGTAGCAGCTTATTGAGAGATTCTGTGACCCTGCTTTGTATTCACTCTACTGTGCGATGTGGCTGTTTTGTTCACCTTCAGAGATCAAGAGGGACACTGAGGACCATGACATAAGGGATATTTCCCTCCTTGCAAGTGAAATCCTTGCCCACGTCATCGCGGTAGTAAAGTTTACAGTTAATCAAAATGGTTAGCACCGTCATTGATCCCAAATTCCGGGCTGGGGAAACCAACACTTTGATCAATGTCTGGTGCGCTACTCTATCTGGGATGTGTATGGTTTGTGGATGTCGGGAGAGACAAAGACTGTGGTCCTCTCCAGCGTCAAGTAGTGCTCTGACCGTTGCAGTTAACTCATACATAGAGATTGGAGCTGGAAGCCTTGTAGTGCAGAGGGTAGCGTCCCTGCCTCTGATCCAGAAGCTCTGGGTTGGAACCGGACCCCCCCCCCCCCCCCCCCCCTCCCCCACCTCCGCCCCAGGACTTGATGGCCAAGGAATGTTGAGAATCAACTTGTAAATCCTTCCAGCATATGTCAATGGCAGGCAGTAAGAGTGGGAGAGATTCTTCATCAACCATGTGATGGAAAGACATTGGAGCTCTTATCATCACAGTACATATCTCCAAATTAACAAAGGGTCATGAATGAAGCCCAGTCCATCACGCAAACCAGCCTCCCGTTTATTGACTCTGTCTATACTTCCTGCTGCCTCGGAAAAGCAGCCAGCATAATTAAGGATCCCATGCACTCCGGACATTCTCTCTTCCACCTTCTTCCTTCGGGATAAAGATACAAAAGTCTGAGGTCACGTACCAACCGACTCAAGGACAGCTTCTTTCCTGCTGCCATCAGACTTTTGAATGGACTTACCTCGCATTAAGTTGATATTTCTCTACACTCTAGCTATGATTGTAACACTACATTGTGCACCCTCTCTTTTCCTTCTCTATGAACGGTATGCTTTCTCCGTATAGTGTTCAAGAAACAATACTTTTCACTGTATAATAATACATGTGACAATAATAAATCAAATCAAATCAAAATCAACATGTATATGAAAGTGCGTGTTGCCACGGAAAGCCAGCAACTCAGGGCAGGGAGGGAGCAGTTGGCCATCAGCCGGTCTGGTCAGATTGGTGCCAATGCTGTGGGCTTTGATGCCTGTTCCGGCTGGGGTAGATTTGGGACCTGCCTCCTTGCCTTACCCGTGGTGGAGGTTGTGGGGCTGTGGGTTGGGCTTGGCTTCGGGTAGAGAATGGAAGAAGGTGATAGAGATGGTCATCGGGGCGCGATACAGGCACCACGGGGATGCCATAGGGATGATCTACTGACTTGGTTCTACTGATGAAGAGGGGAGCCAACCAGCAGCCCATTAATTTCCCGACAGCTCAAACTTGGGAAGTCGTCCCTCATGCGCTGAGCTGTACCACGGGTGATAGTCATTTATGGCTTTCAGGAGAAAACTGGAAAAATAAAACAGTTAAAAACTCCAAAGGAACTACAGTACAAAATCCCAACAGAATTGTAGATGTCAGGGTTTGCTGAATCAGTGCTTATTTGTGGACAGAATCACAAGTGGTTAAGGGGAGACAATATTGATAAATTAAGGCTGGAATGTTACCACCATTCCTGCTGGCGGGATTTTCCCATCCCGCTGCAGTGAATGCAGTTTTGGCTGGGCGCCAAATTTTCCGAACTCGCTGCAGTGGGATCATGGTGTGAACAGCCCATAAGGTCGCACCCTGGGTGTGCAAGTCCACCGATCCTTGAAGGTGACGTCACAGGTGGAGAAAGTAGTGAATAAGGCATATGGCATGCTTGCCTTTATAGGATGGGGCATAGAGTATAAAAGTTGGGGTCTGATGTTGCAGTTGTTTAGAACGTTGGTTCGGCCGCATTTGGAATACTGCGCCCAGTTCTGGTCGCCACACTACCAGAAGGACGTGGAGGCTTTAGAGAGAGTGCAGAGGAGGTTTACCAGGGTGTTGCCTGGTATGGAAGGGCTTAGTTATGATGAGAGATTGGGTAAACTGGGGTTGTTCTCACTGGAAAGACGGAGGATGAGGGGTGACCTAATAGAGGTGTATAAAATTATGAAAGGCATAGATAGGGTGAACGGTGGGAAGCTGTTTCCCAGATCGGTGGTGACATTCATGAGGGGTCATAGGTTCAAGGTGAGGGGGGGGGAGGTTTAACACGGATATCAGAAGGACGTATTTTACACAGAGGGTGGTGGGGGCCTGGAATGCGCTGCCGGGCAAGGTGGTGGAGGCGGACACACTGGGAACGTTTAAGACTTATCTAGATAGCCACATGAACGGAGTGGGAATGGAGGGATACAAAAGAATGGTCTAGTTTGGACCAGGGAGCGGCGCGGGCTTGGAGGGCCGAAGGGCCTGTTCCTGTGCTGTATTGTTCTTTGTTCTTTTGTTCCAAACTTTTCATTTTTCAGTGGCTATTCTGTGTGTAGAAGAATTGGGTTCCAATAACTGGTGATTGGGACCAACAACAGGAGATGTTTATGAACATCAACTGAGCAGCTCTTATAGTGCATCTCTGCCCACGCTCTGGGAGAACGCCTATGCTCCTGAAACGTGACCCCATTTGTACCTGCATCATCCCAGTGTCCTCATGACATCCTGGTCTATATCTTCCCTGCTTAAGTTGGGACAACCGGTCATACTGAGGTGTGGAGGTGTAAGAGAACAGTCACCAGGTGTAAGCTGTTTTCAACATACCCAGTTAAACAGGGCTAACAACACATCACTATTTACATGGTGCAAAACACTGATTGGACTGCTACAGCTAGCGCACAGCCCATCCCGTCTCCCATCTCACCCTCCCACCTCCCGCCTTCTAAAAACAAAATCTATTTGCAGACTAGTTCTTAGAATCGTAGAATCCCTACAGTGCAGAAGGAGGCCCTTCGGCCCATTGAGTCTGCACCAACTATCTGACAGAGTATCTTACCCAGACCCTCTCCCCCGCCCTATTCCTGTAACTCTACACCTGGACCATGGCTAATCCCCCTAACCTACACATCTTTGGGCACTAAGGGGCAATTTAGGAGGACCAACCCACCTAACCTGCACATCTTTGGACTGTGGGAGGAAACCCATGCAGACACGGGGATAACGTGCAAACTCCACACCGTCACCCAAGGCCAGAATTGAACCCGGTTCCCTGACAGCAGTGCTAATCACTGTGCCACTGCGCCACCCCTCACAGAGTCCTTGAATCTTGGATTTGGTTGGCTCATGGGCCCCTGAGCCTGTCAGGAATCTTGGGCGGCAGCAACCTTAGGCATTCTTAGTCGGCTTGAGTGCAAATAGCACTAGGCACCATGCAAGGCCTTTAATGACTTGTGCACAAGGAGAAACCAGCTTGCAGCTGTCCTGCAAGTGTTTTCTGAAGTTACAGAAAAATAACTTGGCAATTATAGTCAATTACAGCAAATCAGGAACAAGCAATTTTTCTCATCCTTCATTTGCATACATAGTCACCAATTAAATCCTGGACTTTCGCCCTTTCTCATTCGATGAAAAACTGACTGCTGCTAATCTTTCATTTGCATAGCATATCCCCATATCTTGCCTTTGGTATTTGTTATGGAAAACTCTGGTTTTGCTCATCCTCTGGTGAAGGCCAAAAAACAGAATGTTATGGGCCTATGCATGAGACCATAAGGCCAAAAGACATAGGAGCAGAATTAGGCCACTCGGCCCATCGGGTCTGCTCCGCCATTCAATCATGGCTGATATTTTTCTCATCCCCATTCTCCTGCCTTTTCCCCATAACCCCTGATCCCCTTATTAATCAAGAACCTATCTATCTCTGTCTTAAAGACACTCAATGACCTGGCCTCCACAGCCTTCTGTGGCAAAGAGTTCCACAGATTCACCACTCTCTGGCTGAAGAAATTCCTCCTCATCTCTGTTCTAAACGATCGTTCCTTTGGCCTGAGGTTGTGCCCTCTGGTTCTAGTTGTTCCTACTAGTGGAAACATCCTCTCCACATCCGCTCTATCCAGGCCTCGCTGTATCCTGTAAGTTCCAATAAGATCCCCCCTCATCCTTCTAAACTCCAACGAGTACAGACCCAGAGTCCTCAACCGTTCCTCATACGACAAGCTCTTCATTCCAGGGATCATTCTTGTGAACCTCCTCTGGACCCTTTCCAAGGCCAACACATCCTTCCTTAGATAGGGGGCCCAAAACTGCTCACAATACTCCAAATGGGGTCTGACGCAGATGAAGGTTAGCCTGTTCGTGCTGTAATAGCAGACACTGACTCCTTTGAAGGTCTGCAAGCTGATAAACATTTAAAAACTGTGCAGAGAAGGCATGAAGCTTTAATTTGAGCATTTTAGCTTCCACACAATTTAGCTTCCAAACTACGAAACTTCAATCTGAACATTTTAACTTCCACAAGCCCCTATAATTTTTGAAGTAGTTACGACCTTTGCTAGCAGGTCACGTGTGACACATTCAGTCAGTAATGCAAGAGATCTTCGCGGTCATTCAATCATCAATATTGCAGCAGCAAACGGCACTAATGGAATCATTTCATCTCCCATACTGCGACACTTTTGGAGGGGTTGCTGTTGGTGAATTGTTCAAAGCAGCTGTTAGACTGCGGACGTCTGCCCACGAGGGACCGTATATATACTCTCTAACTTCATTTCACTCAATATCCTTGACAGATTTTCCAGTGAACATATTTTCACCTCCTTGGATTCAAGCCAGCTTTCCAGGAGCAAGAGAAGAGTGAATAATGAAAGTGTTCAGGTCCTGTCATTCTCAGCTGTATCACCAAATAAGATGCAACGGTGTCAGATAAAGGAGGAGAGAGAGCAATGCTTAGGTTGATATGGTGCCATTAACACGGTAAACAGCCCAAGGCACAGAATTTGACACTGAGACACGCAAGAGGATGTTGGTCGAGATTAGAGGTAGGGCTTGAAAGAATGCCCCAAAGGGAGGAAAAAGTACGCGAGAAGTAGAGGAGTTAGGGGAAGAAATTCTGGAGGTTCCTGGCGAGGCGGCTGAAAGCGGCGAGTGGCGCTAAATTTAGGCTTGCGCAAAAGGATTGATGGAGGCCAGATATCTTGTGGGGCTGGGGGCTGGGGGAGTTACAAGAGATAAGGAAGGAGATGACCAGAATGAGAATTCTTAAAATAAGGAGCAATTGGCCAGTGAACAGTTTTGTAATGGATGAATGGGAACTCTGACCCATGTGTCATATCCACTATCAGGTCTCGCTCACCATCACCCGTGGAGTTTGCTGACTTACACTGATTGCTTCTGTGTGCAGTCCTTCAGAATTTCTTCCCCTAACTCCTCTACTTCTCGCGTACTTTTTCCTCCCTTTGGGGCATTCCTTCAAGCCCTACCTCTAATCTCTACCAACATCCTCTTGCGTGTCTCAGTGTCAAATTCTGTGCCTTGGGCTGTTTACCGTGTTAATGGCACCATATCAACCTAAGCATTGCTCTCTCTCCTCCTTTATCTGATACCGTTGCATCTTATTTGGTGATACAGCTGAGAATGACAGGACCTGAACACTTTCATTATTCACTCTTCTCTTGCTCCTGGAAAGCTGGCTTGAATCCAAGGAGGTGAAAATATGTTCACTGGAAAATCTGTCAAGGATATTGAGTGAAATGAAGTTGGAGAGTCTTGGCCTCAGGCTCCCTATCTTGTAGCCTTTTGCTACTGTCCAGGATCCATGTTCCAACAACTCAAAACCTATGCTGCATTCCATCCTCAATTTGCATGGTTGGTGGGTGTGCCTTCTGCTCTATGGGCCCCACACTCTAATTCCTTCCATCTCTTCACCTTCTCCTTTTAAAAACCTCTGTAAACATTATAGTAACTAGAAGCAAGGGTAGACCATTCGGCTCTTCGAGCCTGCCTCGCCATTCATTTTGACCATGGCTGATCATCAAATTCAATATCCTGCCTTCCCCCCATATCCCTTGATCCCTTTATCCCAAGAGTTATATCTAATTTATTCTTGAAATCAGACAATGTTTTGGCCTCAACTACATTGTGCGGTGGTGAATTCCACAGATTCACCGAACCCGCACATCTTTGGACTGTGGGAGGAAACCGGAGCACTCGGAGGAAACCCACGCAGATACGGGGAGAATGTGCAAACTCCACACAGACAGTGGCCCGAGCCGGGAATTGAACCCGGGTCCCTGGTACTGTGAGGGAGCAGTGCTAACCACTGTGCTACCGTGCTGCCCATGCCTTATCCCATGCTAAATGGTTATGTGTGTGGCTGTGCAAAAATAATTTAGAAAGGACTGTGCATTGATAATGCTGGCTGCACACAGGAACAAATTTGAATGGGATCGTTGGTAGCTGCCATATGTAAGCTTGTGAGAGTGTAATTACACTTGGTCGCCAAAGGTGGCACAGTCGAGTCACTGGTTTGGGTCACCCAGCTCCTCCGCCCCCACTGCAGAATGGTGCCAATGCTCCAACCCATTCTACTTCCCAAATTGCTACTAGTTTGGTTATTTGACTATCCTTAATAAGATAAAACCAAAATGCTGTATAAAAAAATCAGACAGAATGTGTGCATGCAAAATGGACTGCCTGTGTGGAGTTTGCACCTTCCCTCCCTGTCTGTGGGTTTCCTCCAGGTGCCCCTGTTTCCTCCCACAGTCCAAAGATGTGTGGATTCCTGGATTGGCCATGCTAAATTGCCTTTGAGTCTCAGGGGGAATAGCAGAATAAATACGTGAGGTTATGGGGAGAGGGCTTGGGTGGAATTGCTGTCGGTGCAGGCTCGATGGGCCCGAATGGCCTCCTTCTGCCCTGAAGGGATTCTATGATTCTATGATTCTACTGAAAAATTCCAGTCGGCCTCTCTTAATTGGCCTTTAACTATGATGAAGCGATTACCCGCCATTTGTGGCCAAGTAGGCCTCTGCTCCCACTTCGGGGAAATTTGGCAGGTCAAAAATGGCAAACCCAGCGGATGGCGGCGTGATCTTTCTCTTCACCCTACCTGTAACTGCAACAGTGTGAGGGGGATTAGCAGGATAACTACGTGGGGTTACAGGGATAGGGTGGGATTGTGGTCGGTGCAGGCTCGATGGGCCGAATGGCCTTCCTTCTGCACTGTAGGGATTCTATGATTCTATGAATTACGCCTCTGCAAATTGGTTCATGATCTGAATCCTGCTTGACTTACAGGCTATAGTTGCTTGTGCAAAGCCACCACCAGCCACTGGTATTCCTCTATAAGAAAAACTTGCTGTCACAAAAATGTAAGCTGTTGAAAATTGCTGAATATTTTTGCATCCAATGAACAGAAATAAAAAATGTTCTGTTTTGAAGGGCCTGCTTGACAGTACATAATGCTGAATAGGTGTTCGTGCAAAAGATTTGAATATAGCCTTTACAAAAAGTTAAGATGATAATTCAGGACTCCCCCACTGACGCCAGCACCACACTCCTTTAGTCACACTTGACTCAGACTACACACTGCTTTCAGCATTCAGAAGTGCAGCACACATTATATCCCCCAAGTTGAATTAGGCACTTCAGATCTGAAGTGGCACAAATAAATATTAATATAACTGAGAAGTGTTTATTTTAGCTGATCTAAGTAAAATTCTAATCCACCTGATTCATTCCTACTGATTTTGATAATAGAGGAAGGAGCAAGGGTAAATTCTGTGCTGCCTGTAAAAGCCTCGCAGGAAGAACATGCAGGTTAAATTTTAGAATCCCTACAGTGCAGAAGGAGACCATCAGCCCATTCAGAGCATGCACCAGCAATAATCCCACCCATGCCCTATCCACCCTGCTGGTCACCTTGACACTAAGGGGCAATTTAGCATGGCCAATCCACCTAACCTGCTCATCTTTGGAGCATGGGAGGAAATGGGAGCACCCGGAGGAAACCCAGGCAGACACAGGGAGAATGTGCAAATTCCACACAGACAGTGACTCAAGCTGGGAATCGAACCTGGGTCCCTGGCATTGTGAGGCAGCAGTGCTAACCACTGTGCCACCGTGTCCGTTGGATATGCAACTACCAAGATGGTAGAAGGTGAATGGGATGGACCTCGATCTTCTAGTGTCCAGTATTTACTAAACTACTACAACAGTTTAGTGCTGATTCTCCAACATGCAATTAATTCTCTTTAGAGAATTTGTGCTCTACGGGTGCTGGATTGGGGGATTTATCCTAAACCTTGTACTTCAGCTTGCTTTGGTGGTGACCCTTTTGGACTCTGACTCAGAAGACCATGGTTTTAAGTCCCGCCACAGGACCTGAACACCTCAGCCTGGCAAAACATTCTGTCTATTCTTGAGGGAACGCTACATTGTTGGACGTGCTATCTTTCAGATTACATATTCAGCTGAGGTCAGATCTGCTTGTTCCGCACCAATGACATTATCTGAAGAGGAGCTGGGAAGCACTGCCAGTGTTCTGGCCCACATTCATAGAAGTGATACCAGGGAGAAGGAGACCATTCGTCCCATCATTCTTGTTCTATCTCTCAACCACCACCACCGTCAAAGTTAATCATTTCATTTGCTGTTTGTGAGATTTAGTGTGTGCAAGTTGGCTTTTATCCATCCTAAACAACAACCATGATTGGAACTTAAATGGAACTGACTGGTTGTAAAGTACTATGAGAGTTCCAGAGGGAAGCTGTATAAAGGCGTCTTTCTTTATGGATTTTGTTTGGTGTTGAGGAACAGAAATGTGTCGCTAGGCACCGTCCATACCTCACACAAGCATTGGATGGTCCTTCTTTCACCCCAATTCAGAGGCTTTGAGGCCAAAACTCAGCATGGCCCATTGAACAAAGCGGAAACTTTCATGTTCTGAAGGTTCACCAGTTCACCGTGCAGTGTGGCTGTTCACCCGAGCTGCCAGGGCACAATTCTCATTTCTTTTCTGGTCTCCTGCCAATGGCAGATTATGAAAAGTCTTTCCAGTCATCCAAGCTGTGTTTCATCCCGCGCAGTTGCACATCCTGCGTCATGTAGATATTTATCGGTATTGAAATGTGGGCCTGGCTTTTTAGGCCCTCATGATTTGATTTGATTTGATTTGATTTCCTTTAATTTCATTTGATTTATTACTGTCATGCTCCGAAGATGTGTGGGTTAGGTGGATTGGCCATGATAAATTGTCCCTTAGTGTCAGGGAGATTTGCAGGGTAAATACGTGGGGTTACAGGGATAGGGCCTGGGTGAGATTGTTGTTGGTGCAGGCTCAATAGGTCGAATGACCGCCTTCTGCCCTTGAGGATTCTATCATTTGATTATTGGCTTACAGTGAGAAGTATTGTTTCTTGTGCGCTATACAGGCAAAACATACCGTTCATAGAGTACATAGGGGAAAAGGAAAAGATTAGGGTGCAGAATGTAGTGTTACAGTTACAGGTAGGGTGAAGAGAAAGATCAGCTTAATATATGATGGGACTGTTCAAAAGTCTGATGGCAGCAGGGAAGGAGATGGGGACCAGCATTGAGATGGTTGGGTAAAGATTTCACACCCTGACCCACCAATTTTCCCCAAGGTGGGAGCAGAGGCCTACTTGGCCACAAATGGCAGATCACCACTTCACAGT
This sequence comes from Mustelus asterias, assembly GCF_964213995.1. Classification (NCBI taxonomy): domain Eukaryota; kingdom Metazoa; phylum Chordata; class Chondrichthyes; order Carcharhiniformes; family Triakidae; genus Mustelus; species Mustelus asterias. The sequence continues at coordinate 18,153,628 of NC_135812.1, forward strand.
GGTTGAAGGCCAATTAAGAGAGGACGACTGGAATATTTCAGTTGAATCATAGATTCATAGAATCTCTGCAGTGCAGAAGGAGGCCATTTGGCCCATCGCGTCTGCACCAACAGCAATTCCACCCAGGCCCTATTCCTGTCACCCCACATATTTACCCTGCTAATCGCCCTGACGCTAGGGTCAATTTAGCATGACCAATCAACCTAACCCACACATCTTTGGAGTGTGGGAGGAAACCAGAGCATCCGGAGTAAATCCACGCAGACACGGGGAGAACATGCAAACTCCATATAGACAGTGACCCGAGGCTGGAATTGAATCCTGGTCCCTGGCGCTGTGAGGCAGCAGTGCTGTCCTCCAGGCCCCAAGACACTGGGGAACAAACAAACTGCCTTGAGATGGTCTCCCAGTGGCAGACCGTTTCAGTTGGCCAATCGTCTCAAACTTAAATAAATATAAGTTGTTGTTTTGTACTGGAGAGTCCAATGTTTAGTCAGTCTGGGCACTGTCTGGTGCTGGATGGCTTTATGTCTGGTATTTTGTGTCTGAATATTTACTTCAGTGTAGCAATGGCAGGGCCCTGTGCTCACTACTTTTCCCATCTGCAGCAGCCTCTAAATGACTGGGACACTGGAAACACAGTTGAATTTCCCATCTTTTCCACCAGAGTTCCAGATTTGAGGCCCTTTCTAGCGTGGGCTGGAGTCCCTGCCTGGCCTGTGCTGCAGCTCCTGTCTGCCTGCCTGGCCTGGGCTGCAGTCCCTGCCTGGCCTGGGCTGGAGTCCCTGCCTGGCCTGGGCTGGAGTCCCTGCCTGGCCTGGGCTGCAGTCCCTGCCTGGCCTGGGCTACAGCCACTGCTTGGCCTGGGCTACAGCCACTGCCTGGCCTGTGCTGGAGTCCCTACCTGGCCTGGGCTGCAGTCCCTGCCTGGCCTGGGCTGCAGTCCCTGCCTGGCCTGGGCTGCAGTCCCTGCCTGGCCTAGGCTGCAGTCCCTGCCTGGCCTAGGCTGCAGTCCCTGCCTGGCCTGGGCTGCAGTCCCTGCCCAGCCTGGGCTGCAGTTCCTGCTTGGCCTGAGCTACAGCCCCTGGCTGCTTGGCCTGCAGCTCCTGACTGCCTGGACTGCAGTCCCTGTCTGCCTGGCCTGCAGCTCCTGACTGCCCTGCAGAGGGACTCCCCTTCCATGATGGTGGCCTCGCAGCTCAGGAGATGTTTTAAATTAAAAAGATTTAACAAAAATTGGAGAGATGGAGATCTCCATCTTGAGGTGCCCTCTCTCTCACCTGAAAAAGCAGGTTTCTGACCTTTCAGTGGTGGAGGACCTCCTGTTGGCCCTCCAGGCTTGGGGACCTACCTGCTGTATGTAATTGGGCAATGAACCCGCTCTCTGGCCATTAATTGGTCAGTTTGGGGAAAATCACTGCCAGGTAACTGTTTCGCTCACAGCCCAGTCTTCTGACCCTCATTTAGAATCATAGAATCCCTAAACTGCAGAAGGAGGCCATTTGGCCCATCGAGCCTGCACCGACAACAATTCCAACCCGGACCTAACCCCATAACCCCACGTATTTACCCTGTTAATCCCCCTGACACTAAGGGGCAATTTAGCATGGCCAATCAACCTAACCAGCACATCTTTAGACTGTGGGAGGAAACCGGAGCACCCGGAGAAAACCCAGGCAGACACGGGGGAGAACATGCAAACTCCACATAGACAGTGGCCCAAGACCAGAGTTTGAGTTTGACTTTGGGGTCCAGAAGCCCACAGGGAAAATTGAGCCCATGTAGTTGGTGCTGTAAGCATAAACAATCCACCTCACTCTGGGCGTTAAGACATCAGCCTCTTTCACTGAGGTTACGGTTCTTGGAAACTAACAGCTTGAATCGGGGCAATTTAGGAATTCCCTCAGTGGTGGTTGTGTTTTTCTTGTGCACTGGATGGCAAAACAACAAGGTGCAGATGTCAGTAACTGTAATGAGGACAGGAGCCTCTCTCATGGCTGTTGAGTGCTCAGATTGAGGCAGCACTTCTGCCTGCAAGTTAGACGTCGTGGGTTCAAGTCCCACCCCAGCCCAACATCTGGGCTCACACACCCGGTGCAGCACTGAGAGGGTTGTGGTAAACCACTGTTAAGCTTATTGCCTGTGTGTGTGTGACATGCCTGGGCATGCCCCTGCCAGCCCTGCCTGAGACTCCTCCCCCCCTGGTCCAGGTATAAAGGTGACTGCTCCCCAACCCCCTGCCTCAGTCTCTGGGCCAGTTCATCAGCATGGGTGTGCTCCAAGTCTTTTGCGAATAAAAGCCTATTTGTTCTTGCATACAAACTAGTCTTTGCTTGATTGATAGTGCATCAAGGGTGCTGTCCATTGGATAAACTGTTAAACCAAAGCCCTGTCTGCCCTCTCAGACGGATATAAAAGAACGCATGGTACTTTGAAGATGGATAGCATGGCTCTCTCCCTCTGTTGTTGTACTTTTGGTGAATAATTAATTGCTGATTGTGGGACCTACTGTGTACAAATTGCCTGCTGCATTTTATTCATTGCAACAGCGAATATACTTTGAAAATAATTAATGGGCTGCAAAATGCTTTGTGATGTCCTGAGGTTGTGAAAGACGCCATATAAATACAGAGAATAATAGAATCCCTACAGTGCAGAAGGAGGCCATGTGGCCCAACAAGTCTGCACTTACTCCCCATCCTCTGAAGTCCATGCTGCACTTTTGTTTGATTCACTTTCCGGGGAAGCGAGCTATCCTGATAGTCTACGGGTAAAGACATTCCCCAGTGTAATCATAAACCACGTGGACCAGGAGGTTAACCTGTGGTGGCATGGTGGCACAATGGTTAGCACTGCTGCCTCACAGCACTAGGGACCCGGGTTCAATTCCGGCCTCAGGTAACTGTCTGTGTGGAGTTTGCATGTTCTCCCCGTGTCTACGTGGGTTTCCTCTGGGCGCTCTGGTTTCCTCCCGCAGTGATGTGGAGATGCCGGCGTTGGACTGGGGTAAGCACAGTAAGAAGTCTCACAACACCAGGTTAAAGAGACTTCTTACTGTGAGACTTCTTACTGTTCCTCCCGCAGTCCAAAGATGTGCAGGTTAGGTGGATTGGCCATGCTAAATTGGCCCTATATGTCAGGGGGATTAGCAGGGTAAATACATAGGGTTACGGGGATTGGGCCTGGGTGGGATTGTTGTCAGTGCAGGCTTGATGGGCTGAATGGCCTCCTTCTGCACTGCAGGGATTCTATGATTCTAACCCAGAGTTAATTTTCAGTCTGTGGGGAGTTCGCCAGTGTGGGTGTTATCATTGACCTGAGCTGGAAAAGGGGAAAATGAGTCAGATTTGTTGATCCAGAAGGAACTCTTCCAGTGTAGATAATAAAAACATCACAAAATTTACTCCCACTTATGAATCAAAGAAATAAAGAAACTTCATTACTCCAAACCCAGGCCTCACCCTGGGCCAATCCAAGTTCCCCACAATTCCCAACATGTTCTTATTTATACTGAGTCAGCTGGTCAACTGATCATCACATCATTCTGTCATTGGTTACATGGTTTACTGGGTCAGCTGACCCTTACAGCTTGTTACCATTGGTCACATTACAGCAGATCCAACGTTATCACCGGTTGCATTCTAACAAGATTTCCCATTCTGATTGTGGGGTGAGGCCTGGCTGCGATGCTGCTGATGGATGGATATCCAGGCTTGCGCTGCATCATCGAACAATGTCCCCACAACCTGCAGGCACTTTGAAACCAATCACAGCTTGGTATGGCTCCTGCTCTGCCCAAGACCGCAAGAAACTACAAAAGGGTCGTGAATGTAGCCCAGTCCATCACGCAAACCAGCCTCCCATCCATTGACTCTGTCTACACTTCCCGCTGCCTTGACAAACCAGCCGGCATAATTAAGGACCCCCCGCACCCCGGACATTCTCCCTTCCATCTTCTTCCGTCGGGAAAAAGATGCAAAAGTCTGAAGTCACGTACCAACCGACTCTTTCCTACTGCCATCAGACTTTTGAATGGAGCTACCTCGCATTAAGTTGATCTTTCTCTACACCCTCGCTATGACTGCAAAACTACATTTTGCACTCTCTCCTTCCCTTCTCTATGAACGGTATGCTTTTTCTGTAGGAAACAATACTTTTCCTGTATACAATACATGTGACAATAATAAACCAAATCAAATCAAAGAGTGCCGGCCTTCAGAGAATTAATAAACGTTAGCGCTCGCTACTGGATTTCCGTTTAGCAGTGTTGTCTGAAAAACACTGACATCTTGTAAAATGGATCAGGTGACTGCCGTATTTCTGATTGATTGAATGCGCGATTCCTCCAAACAGTAGCTGCCCGGTCCCCCATCAAATCTTTCAAAATTGAAAACTAACAATGAAAGAACGGCATTGATATCGGATTAACCTACTTGGAGCATCTGACCTGATCCTTGCGGCTTTCAAATAAAATTAAATGCCATTACCTCTTTTTTTTCAAGGCAAACTGGCAGTGCAAGTGGAAAATCCGCTACCTGCAGCCTTCTGCGCAGTTTCGTCAAGGCCAAAAGGACTGTTTTGTTTAATTGCAGATCTGAACTGTCTCACAAGATGAAAACTCCTTGGGGATAATCTAAGGAAGCTCTTACTGCATTTATAAATTAATTATCGATGAATGTTATTGTGGAACGTGCATGGGCGGAATTCCTAAAACTGTGGCTCGACACAGACTGGAAGCCGATTCTGCTAACGCCAGTTGATGTGTGAGCCCAGTTGATTGCGATCATTAGCAATGGATAATCCATTATAAAATAATCAAGCATCGGGTGCACACACACAATCTCACCAGTGGTCAGGGATGACATGTGTGCAGTCATTAGACCACTTATAATTGGGCATCAGACAGAATGCTCTGTCAACGGGGCCATATTGAGGGCTAATTAGTGGCTAGATAGAGGCTGTCATTGGATTATCACTGACAGAGATCAGATGTTGCACTGACTGACATTAGGACTTTTATGATAAGATCACAATATTGAAAATTCTCCAGCCCATATCGGAAATTAAGGAAACCTTTAAAGAACAAAAGAAAGTAACGTGACACGCCTCACCCTCCAGACACCTCATCCTCAAAACACCTCACCCTCCAAACACCTCACCCTCCAAATACCTCACCCTCAAAACACCTCACCCTCCAAACACCTCATCCTCCAAACACCTCACCCTCAAAACACCTCACCCTCCAAACACCTCATCCTCAAAACACCTCACCCTCCAAACACCTCACCCTCAAAACACCTCACCCTCCAAAAACCTCATCCTCCAAACACCTCACCCTCAAAACACCTCATCCTCCAAGCACCTCACCCTCAAAACACCTCACCCTCCAAATACCTCACCCTCAAAACACCTCACCCTCCAAACACCTCATCCTCCAAACACCTCACCCTCAAAACACCTCACCCTCCAAACACCTCATCCTCAAAACACCTCACCCTCCAAACACCTCACCCTCAAAACACCTCACCCTCCAAAAACCTCATCCTCCAAACACCTCACCCTCAAAACACCTCATCCTCCAAGCACCTCACCCTCAAAACACCTCACCCTCCAAACACCTCATCCTCCATGCCCCTCAACTTTCAAGTTCCACATCCTCCAAACACTTCACCCTCCATACCCTCACTCCCCACGCCACTCATCCATCATGGGCATGTGTCACATTGTTATATTTGACAATAAGGGGGAAAGGCGTAAACCGGGACATTTAAATATTTTCATGAAACTTTTAATGCTCCGGGATATTTAATGGACAACCGTGACAGTCTTGTCAAAACTGAGAGATCGGGATCACACTATCCTTGTACCCTACACTAGCGTGAACCTTCAGAAGTAGAGAATCGATGCTGGGGGAGTGGGTTTGGGGGGGGAGGGAAATTCCATTCATTTATTTATAAGCGGAACAGTGGCAAAGAAAAGAGGTGATTTCACACACAACAAACTGGAGAGACCTTTGATATAATGAGCCAAACAGAAGCCATTTTGTGTGCAGCCATATCTCACATGCAGCAACAAGATGAATTGGCCATGAATTAATCAGCCTTCGTGATGTTGCTCGAGGGAGCAATGCTAGCCAGGAGAGTGGAGGAACTCCCTGTTCTTTGAATAGTGTCATGGATTTATAAAATCCACCTAAACGGCCAGAAGAGGCTCAGTATCTCAACCAACAGACAATGCAACACTCCTTCAGCACAGCACTGGAGTGTCAGCCTAGATTAGAAACCCACAACCTTGACCCAGGGATGGGATTGTTAATCAGCCAAACCAAATCTGATTGTGTCCACAAAGAGAAATAAATGAGCCGCATTACCAAGTCTATTCAGCTGTGCAGCAGATGGTGCTGGGAAGATAGTGGCATAGTGGTAATGTCACTGGGCTAGCAGCCCAGGCTAATGCTCTGGGGACACGGGTTCAAATCTCACCACAACAGCTGATGCAATTTAAATTCAATTACTAAATCTGGAATTGAAAGCTAGTCGCATTAAGTAACCGTGACCATGAAACTATCGTTGATTGTCATAATAATCCATCTGGTTCACTAATGTCCTTTAATGAAGGAAATTTGCTGTTCGTATCTGGCCTGGCCAATATGTGACTCCAGATCCACAGTAACGTGGTTGATTCTTAACTGCCCCCTGAAATGGCCAAGTAAGTCTCTCAGTTCAAGGGCAATTGGGGGTGGGTAACAAATGTTGGCCTTGTAAGTGAGGCACACAACCCCTGAAAGAATACATTTTTAAAAAACGATACGGCAAAATGTATTCTGCCAAACTTCTACCAACTGGGAGGACAAAGGCAGCAGATACATGGGAACATCACCACCATTACATTACGGTGACATTGGACAACATGCACCATTTCTCACACCCTGGATCCAGCTCTCAGTGAGGGCAAACATCAGTGACAAAACTCAACATCACCTTCAGTGTGCCAGCGCAGTCATAGAAACATAGAAACTAGAAGCAGGAGGAGGCCATTCGGCCCTTCGAGCCTGCTCCACCATTCATTTTGATCATGGCTGATCATCGAATTCAATATCATGATTCCCCCTCTTCCCCCCATATTCCTTGATCCCTTTAGCCCCAAGAGCTATCTCTAATTCCTTCTTGAAATCACAGAATGTTTTGGCCTCGACTACATTCTGTGGTAGTGAATTCCATACATTCGCCACACTCTGGGTGAAGAAATTTCTCCCCAGCTCATTCCATAAGGTTTACCCCTTATCCTCAAACTATGACTCCTAGTTCTGGACTCCCCCACCATCAGGAACATTCTTTCTGAATCTATCCTGTCTAACCCTGTTAGAATTTTACAAGTTTCTATGAGATCCCTTCTCTTCCAAACTCCAGTGAATATAACCCTAACCGACTTAATCTCTCCTCATATGACAGACCTGCCATCCCAGGAATCAGCCTGGTAAACCTTCGCTGCACTCCCTCTATAGCAAGGACATCTTTCCTCGGATAAGGACATGAAAACTGCACACAATACTTCAGGTGTGGCCTCACCAACGCCCTATACAATTGCAGTAAAATATCCCTATCCCTATACTTAAATCCTCTTGCTATGAATGTCAACATACCATTTGCCTTCTTTACTGCTTACTTTCAGTGTGGGAGTCCCTTCCCCATCTAAACTGCAGTGGCTCAAGGTGCCTCATCACCTTATCCATTTTAACAGTGTTATCATTTTAGAGCATTACACAAGTCTTAATTGATCTAAAATGCATCAGAAAATCTACCTCAGTGTATAAGTGGTTACCTGTGTTACGATCCTAGTTGATGTAATAACTGGATGGGAAGATCCCAGAATGGAACCCTGGTTCAAAACACTGCAACTTTTACTTTTTTTTAAGAAAACACGGAGTAACAGAGTCACAGGACTGCTAATTAGACAAAAACATTTGTTAAGTATGAAAAGTTTGATTATAATTCAACACTCCTTTACTCCCCTCTCAGCTTCATAAATGTATACAGTTTTCAAAAATAACATCCTGATCTGAAACAAAGTTGCCAGTGCCACTCAACCGATCTTCCATGGATTTCTTCTCGCAATCTCCCCCAGATGATTGCCATATGAGTGTTCCTAAAAGCCACGCTTCAAATCTTCTTTCAAACAGTGCTTTCCGTCAGCTGTTTTCATTAATAATCCACTCCAGATTTTCCAACTATCCTTTTAAACAAAACCTCCGCTCCACTTTTAACAATTAATCCAGCACCAGGTTTTCCACCTCTCCTTTCCGGCATCCTTTATCTTAAATACTTTTACACAAACTCCAAGTTCCAGCCACTGATTTGCACAATTATTTCAACTCACGTACCACAGTTTGTAGTAAACCTCACAAACCTTAAAAGCACTTTAAATATCTTTCTGGCCGCTCATGAACCAACTTCTTTTCAGTTTTATCTGTGGCTTTACTGAACAGTACCCTGCTTTTGTTCCACTGTAATGTTCAATTCTGGTCGCCACACTACCGGAAGGATGTGGAGGCATTGAAGAGGGTACAGAAAAGATTTACCAGGATGTTGCCTGGAATGGACGGCATTAGCTAGGAGGAGAGCTTGGAGAAACTTGGTTTGTTCTCACTGGAACGACAGAGGTTGAGGGGTGACCTGATAGAAGTCTACAAGATTATGAAGGGCATGGACAGAGTGGATAGTCAGAAGCTTTTTCCCAGGTAGAAGAGTCAATTACTAGAGGACATAGGTTTAAGGTGCAAAGGGCAAGGTTTAAAGGAGATGTATGAGGCAGGTTTTCTTACACAGAGAGTGGTGGGTGCCTGGAACTTACTGCCGGGGCAGGGAGTGGAAGCAGATACGATAGTGAGTTTTAAGGGGTGTCTGGACAAATACATGAATAGGATGGGAATAGAGGGATATGATTAAGGGGTAAGGGGTTTTAGTTCAGATGGCAAGCATGGACGGTGCAGGCTTGGAGGGCCGAAGGGCCTGCTCCTGTTCTGTAATTTTCTTTGTTCTTTGTTCTTTGTTCTATTTCTCTAATTTCCTTAACCAGCTGTTCTTTACGTTTCCACTGGAGATTGCTTTCATGCACATTAATCTATTGTATGGCTTTCCTACTTCTAGGAGAGCTGAGAGCTGTTCACTTTCTTGCTTCTTAGCCCCAACTGCTATGAATTCAGCTAAAGCTATACTCAAAAAGCATTCCTACCCTAAAGGTGCCCTTGGTTGCTAAGTAACAGCTCATTACTCCTCCAACCTCCTGTTTACTTTTCATGCCTTAAACCTCTCTAAGCACAATAGAAGCACAGATTGAGCTGACTAAAACTCCCACACGTACAAACACTGATGTCCAGCCCGAATCTAAGTAGAGTTTTACTCCTTCTACACAGAACCACAAAATTAAGCCCACTTAAATCTTTATCTTATTTATAATATGGTGGCACAGTGGCTCGCACCGCTGCCTCACAGCTCCAGGGTTCAATTCCGGCCTTGGGTGTCTGCGTGGGTTTCCTCCAGGTGCTCCGGTTTTCTCCCACAGTCCAAAGATGGCCACTTCTTCCCTGCTGCCATTCAGGCTTATGAATGGTCCTATCATATTAAGCTGATCTTTTTCTTCACCCTCCCATAATTGCAAAACTATATCCTGTACCCTCTCCTTTCCTTCTCCCTTATGTACTCTATGAATGGTATCTTTTGACTGTATAGCGCGCAAGAAACAATACTTTCCACTGTATCCCAATACATGTGACAATAATAAATCAAATCAAATTAAAAATGTGCAGGTTAGGTGGATTGGACATGGTAAATTGTCCCAAGATGTGTAGGTTAGATAGATTAGCCATGGTAAATACAGGAATAGGGCAGAGGAGAGGACCTGGGTAAGATACTCTCTCAGAGAGTTGGTGCAGACTCGATGGGCTGAATGGCCTCTCCTGCGCTGCAGGTATTCTATGATTCTATGAAATAAAGCTTATCTAAAACTATCTCCACTTTCTTGACAACTGCAACCCAAATTAACAGCTACAAGAATTGGAACACCCAAGAAAGAAATCCGCAGCTGGTGAAATGGAGTGTCGATAGATACACAGTTTGAGATCCAAACTGCTATTCACTTGCACAGAAGTTGCAAGTGCAACTGAGCCTTCGCTGCTGACACAGAGTGGCAGCAGTGTGTCCCATTGACAAGAAGCATTGCAGCAACTCGCCCAGGCTTGTTTGACAGCACCTCCTTTTTGTCACCAAGAAGAAGGAGGACAGCAGGCATGTGGAGGTTTCATCACCTCCAAGCGCCCCTTCAATTCACACATCATCCCAACTTGGAAATTACTATCTCTGTTCCATCATCGCTGGAACTGCCTATCTATCAGCATTGTGGATGTGCCTCTGCAACATACACTGCACCACTGGTTCAAGAGGTCAGCTCGCCTCCAGGGGCAATTAGGAATGCCAATAAATGCTGACCTTGCCCACTTCCCATGAACGAATAATAAACTGGTTTACCTGACCGTCAAGGAAGTCCGATAAATATTATTTTCACAATGTCCTTTCACTGACATTCAAATTTTAAGGAACCTTTTGACTTGTTTCGTGAAGTCAGTGGGTAACTCTGGCTGGTTTTTGCTCGCTGATGTAGACGACTGCCCATTGATTTAGCTCAATGAGGAAAATTACCTAGACATCAATTCGCGAGCGATGAATGGGAATGCAGTGTGGGTTGAATAACTTAATAGCTCCCAGCATGTGAGCCGCCTTGAAGAAGTCTTCAGAAACGAAGCTTAGAGAATCACATTTGGTTAAGATCACCTGTCACTGTTTCTAAGAGATGTTGTTAGTCGGTAAGACGTTACTTCACCTATTCCGCGGTGACACTGTCACTCGCTGATAAGCGACTTTACCCATCTTTTACAAACAGGCAATTTGATCGTGTCATTCGAATTGGAGAAAAATTGCAATTGATGTCAGGAGGGTGTCAGCCCTTTTGCGATCCCAATAAAGGACAGAATAAACCTTTCGTAGAAAGTGAAAACAAGTCAGTGGAAGGCAATAGCTGTAATGTAAAGGTCAGCACAGTGGTTAGCGCTGCAGCCTCACAGTGCCAGGAGCCCAGATTCTATTCCGACCTCGGGTCACTGTCTGTGTGGAGTTTGCACATTCTCTCTGTGTCTGCTTGGGTTTCCTCCGGGTGCTCCGGTTTCCTCCCACAGTCCGAAAGACGTGCAGGTTAGGTTGATTGGCCATGATAAATTGCCCCTTAGTATCAGGGGGATCAGCAGGGTAAATATGTGGGTTTACGGGGATAGGGCCTGGGTGGGATTGTTGTTGATGCAGGCTCAATGGGCCGAATGGTCTCCTTCTATACCGTAGGGATTCTATGATTCTGTGATAATGTGGTATGAAAGTGGCACTGGGGTAAGTCAGAAAGGGACTGAGCTAAGTGCTGGTGAATTCCTTTGTTTTTCAAATTTTCTGATGGCACTCAATGAATGGAATTTCCACAAGAGCGGTTTGACCTGGATTGTTTGCAAGATATATTGAAAATACTTTCGCTGTTACCTATAAATATTGCTATAGATTTTCTCACAAAATCTAAAATGCCTGCACTGGTCATGAATAAAGTGCTAATAAAACCGCACTTTTTCAATACAGCCTCTACACTGAGGATACTCACATGTAAATCAGGTTATTGTTTAAATTGGCTAAATGGCATTAACTATTTCCCATTGCAGTCCATTACAAAGTTGCCATTGATAACATGTTAAAAATTCTCTGTATTTCAGAATATTGTCTACTCCCCTCTCAAGTACTCTGTCCTCCCAAATCCCTACCTCACCCTTTCAGTGTCCATCAACCTTTCTGCTCCCCTGCTACTATGTCAGGTTTCACCTCCCTCTTAAATAAACCTACAGCTTCCCTCGGTGCCTCTCTTGGCATGCTCCTGAGGGGCCATTGAGACACTCGCTTGCCTCTTTATGAGCAACAACTCCAATTACCCCATCCCACTCTCGTCGAACTTTTAACCTAGTGTGCTGGCTGGGGCCTGATCATGCCAATTTCCTCCTTATCCAACTCACCCTTCTCAATGCTGATCTTGTGGACTCTTCCAGCAGATCAATTCTCACTGGCCCTCTCTGCATCTCCCTCCTGAATGTCCATTTACTCGTGAACAAAGCACTTGCGATCCATGGGTCTATTATGGATAATTGATTGCCTCAACATCTTGGCCTCATTGGAGACCAGGCTTGAGCAGTCATAACACCTTCCTCTAACTGAAGCCTCCTTGCCTTCCACTACTTACCTCACCCAGGCTGTCATGGTAGCAGCATGACTTATGATCGAATCACATCTTGGTTTCACCCCTTAGTCCTCTGGCACTAATTCCTCCTTTGGGCATCTGTGTGGTCAAATTCCGCTTAAATTCAATTTTCAAGTTTGCTGACGACACCACCGTAGTGGGTCATATCTCAAACAATGACGAGACAGAGTACAGGAATGAGATAGAGAATCTAGTGAACTGGTGCAGCAACAATAATCTCTCCCTCAATGTCAATAAAATGAAGGAGATTGTTACCGACTTCAGGAAGCATAAATGAGAGCATTCCCCTATCTACATCAATGAGGATGAAGTAGAAAGGGATGAGAGCTTCAAGTTTTTAGGCGACCAGATCACCAACAACCTGCCTTGGTCCCCCCATGCCAACACTATAGTTAAGAATGCCCACCAATGCCTCTACTTTCTCAGAAGACTAAGGAAATTTGATATGTCAGATACGACTCTCACCAACGTTTACAGATGCACCATAGAAAGCATTCTTTCTGGTTGTATCACAGCTTAGTATGGCTCCTGCTCTGCCCAAAGAACTACAAAAGGTCATGAATGTAGCCCAATCCATCACGCAAACCAGCCTCCCATCCATTGACTCTGTCTACACTTCCCGCTGCCTCGGCAAAGCAGCCAGCATAATTAAGGACCCCACGCACCCCGGACATTCTCTCTTCCACCTTCTTCCGTCGGGAAAAAGATACAAAAGTCTGAGGTCACGTGCCAACCGACTCAAAAACAGCTTCTTCCCTGCTGCTGTCAGACTTTTGAATGGACCTACCTCACATTAAGTTGATCTTTCTCTACACCCTAGCCAAGACTATAACACTACATTCTGCACTGTCTCGTTTCCTTCTCTATGAACGGTATGCTTTGTCTGTATAGCGCACAAGAAACAATACTTTTCACTGTATGTTAATACATGTAACAATAATAAATCAAATCAAATCAAGTCTCCCTTATTTCACTCTTCTCAGCTCTCACTAAGGACAATTTTCCTCACTGAGATATCTTCACTGCTTTCCTCCCTCAACCTTTGTCCTGTGTGACTCCTCATCACTCAGAGGGTGGTGGGAACCTGGAATGCACTTCCTGGGAAGGAAGTCGAGGCTGGAAACCTTACAAACTTTAAGAAATATTTGGATGAGTACTTGGAACATCATTACATTTGAGGATATGGGACAAGTGCAGGAAAATTGGGTTAGTCGCCTTTAGTGGCGGATATTGTCGATGCAGACTCGATGGGCCGAAGGGCCTTTTCTGCATTGTATGACTCTATGACTCATCCAGGAGAATTCAACCTTCTCCTCAAATCATTTTGTCTTGCCTGCGATTTCATTCCCCCCAACATCCCTAATTTCTCCCTCCATATAAACTCCTCAACCCATATTCATGGCGAACCCCCTTGATCTTGGCATCTCACATGTCCCATAATACCAAACACAAGTAAGACCAACTCTGATCACTTCCTTGTATCGCTCTCCACCCACATCCTTCAAGTGTGAATGGCGGAGCAGGCTCGAGGGGCCAGATGGCCTATTCCTGCTCCTATGTTCTAAGTCTTACTTCCTACTGCATCTGCCTGCCCCCCTAAACAATAATCCCCTAATTTATTAACAATTCTACTTTCAAAATCTCAACTTGCTAGTCTTTGGCTTTCTGTTAACTCTAACGTTTCTGTAGTAATTGATCTGCTCAACCAGACCCTCAACACTGCTTTCGAAGCTCTCAATCACATTAAAACCCGCACACTCTCTTATCCTGCCCCTTTCTCCCAGTATGGCCTTTATTTCTTCTGTCTTAATTCCAAAGGATATATACACTGTAACCTACCCCCTTCTCCTAGACCACTGGCCAAACGTCTTCTAAAGCTCTCCTTACACTAGCCCTGAACGTGTGTCATTCTCTGGTTTCTCTACTATCTCCCCTTATGCTTTTACAAGCTCATCTTGTACATTATCCCCACCACCTGCGTTATCAATCCTATTCCCACTAAACTACTGGAATCAATGGATATCAGGGGGCAAAACCTCCGCTGCTTGGAGTCATACCAGGCACATAGGAAGATGGTTGTGGTTGTGGAGGGTCAGTCATCTCAACTCCAGGACATCTCTGCAGGAGTCCCTCAGGGTGGTGTCATAGGCACAACCATCTTCAGCTACTTCATCAATGACTTTCCCTCTGTCATAAGGTCAAAGTGGGGATGTTTGCCAATGATTGCACAATGTTCAGCACCATTCGCGACTCCTCAGAAACTGAAGCAGTCCATGTTCAAATGCAACAAGATCTGGACAATATCCAGGCTTAGGCTGACAAGTGGCAAGTAACATTTGAGACAGGCAATGACCATCTCCAATAAGAGACAGTCCATCCACTGCCCCTTGACAGTCAATGGACTGAAATGTGTTGAAACCTCCCAAATGAATGCTAATCTTTCCCAGACTGTTTCAATCCCTGTTTCTGTCCCTTCCACAATACCAAAATGGCTCTTAATCACAGGATCATCACAGTGCAAAAGGAGGCCATTTGGCCCATCACATATACACCAGTTCTCCAAATGAGTATGATGATTTTGTGCCATTCTCCTGCCTTTTTCCCGTAACCCGTGCACATTTTTTCTATTTAAGAAATCATCTAACACCCTCTTGAATGCCCTGATTGAACCTGCCTCCAACACACTTCCAGGCAGTGCATTCCAGACCCCAACCACTCGTTGTGTGAAAAGATTTTCTCTCACAGCACATTTGCTTCTTTTGCTAATCATTTTAAATCTGTGCCCTCTTGTTTTTGATTCTTTTACAAGTGGAAACCTTTTCTCCCTATCTACTCTGTCCGGTCCCCTCATGATTTTGAACAAATCTCCTCTTGGCCTTCTTCTCTCCAAGCTTTTCCAATCTATCCTCCTCATTAAAATCACAAATTACATCCTATGTAAATGTAACAAAGTTTGTTGAAATGTTCACCCTTTCCACCGACTGATCTGTTTTTATTAATGTCGTCCCTCTGCCCGGCAGCTGTTCCGAGGCTGGACCAGATTGTATGCTACCCGGATGTCATATCTGACCTGGGGGTGAACTTCCACCCACATAACCGCGCCATCTCTAAGAGCACCCATTTCCACCTCTGTAATGTTGCCCAACTTAACCCTTGTCTCAGTTCATCTGCTGCTGAAACCCTCACTCATGCCTTTGCTCCCTAGAGTTAACTATTCTAACTCACTCCCAGCTGACTTCCCAGACCTGTAAACTCAGAATCACTCAATTTCTGCAACACACATCCTTATCATCAGTGATTAGCCAGACTTCTCTCCCTCAATCTCTCAGTCTCTCTATCTTACTCTGCTCCTTTAAGACATCCCTTAAAACCTATCTCGTTGATCAAATGTTTGGTCATTTGCTCTAATATCTTATGTGGCAATATTTTCTCTTGTAAATCACCTTGGAACACTTTATTCTATTAATTTGTCTCACTAAGGTGCAATTCCCTTGTAAACTCAATTAACTCTAATTTATGAGCCAACATAACCTCACCCACATGGTGTCTGCCAGCATCATCTAGGGGCTTCCATGCCCGCTGGGCACCGGGGTGACTGCAGTACATTATCGACTCCCTGAATCACATTGTGTTTTGATGTTTTACGTCTCCTTAGGGATTCTGTTTACATGGTAGTATCCCTTTTAAGGAGCTCCATTTTGAATTTATCCCACAGTTGCCTGATTTGGTTTCTTTGGCTAAAGGAAAGAAGCACAACCTCACCCAACCCTTTGCTCTTCCACAGCGATTGTTTGGGCTTGCTGAGATAGGGTTTTTAGTGTGTGGAATTCTCTTCCCCAGAAGGCTGGCTCATTTGACTTATTCCAGGCTGGGTTGGATGGATTTTTTGATTGACAAAGTTTAAAGTTTATTTATTAGTGTCATAAGTAGGCTTACATTAACACTGCAATGGAGCTACTGTGAAAATCCCCTAGTCGTCACACTCCGGCGCCTGTTCAGGTACACTGAGGGAGAATTTAACATGGCCAATGCACCTAAACCAGCACAGCTTTTGGACTGTGGGAGGAAACTGGAGCACCCGGAGGGAACCCACGCAGACACGGGGAGAGCGTGCAGACTCCGCACAGACAGTGACCCCAACCGGGAATCGAACCCAGGCCCCTGGCGCTGTGAAGCAGCAGTGCTAACCACTGTGCCACCATGAAGGAAGTCAAGGGTTATGGAGTGCAGACAGGAAACTGCAGTTGAGACTACAACCATATCGGCCATGATTTTACAAAATGGCAGAATGCATTTGAACGGCTGAACGGTTTGCTCCTGTCTCTAAGTCTGGTGTATGAAATGCTGTACATTAAATTCAGTTAAGTGGATTGGCCATGCTAAATTGCCCCTTAGTGACCCAAGATGTGTAGATTAGAGGGACTAGCGGGGATAGGGATGGGTGGGATGCTCTGTCAGAGAGTTGGTGCAGACCTGATGGGCCGAATGGCCTCCTGCACTGTAGGGATTCTATGAAATGGCTGCAGAGTTCCAATATAAGCATGAAAAAGAAACATGAAGCGAAAGGCAAAGAAGTCGATGCCACATTTCTCCGCTGGTTTCAGAATGTGCTTGGAAAAGATGCACTTAGCAGCAATCCCCATTTAGCACAAAATGTCAAGCAGCTGCTTAATGCACTTGGAAATCCTGCTGTCAATCCCTCGGAGGCTCACTTCAGAGATGCAGGACTTGCTGTAGTGCAAAGCTCACTTATGCAGAATGAGGATAGCTGAACTCCTGCTCTACAGGTGCAGAAATGTAGATGTAAATATGTGTGAGGTGGGCTCCTCAAACCTGATCAGCCCAAGGGTACCTTTAATTGTGATGGATCTGCTGTGTTCTATTGGCGTATTTCAGCAGAAAGACTCTGCGTGGCTCTCATAAAAAGACTGGCACATTGGTTGGCAGCTGGCACCTGGGAAAACCTATCTCAGCACCTGCAAGAGTAGGGGCAAGAACATTGTCATTTGAATTCAACTCTGTTCCTTGTGTACAATTATTTCAATTATTTCCTTTCCCTCTGGGTCCCTGGACTCTCTGTCTTTGTTAAGAGTTGTTGCATTTATATCGGTTTTTTCCCATGATTTATCCAAGAAGAACAGTTTTGTAGCTCCTCTTACTTTCCTATTCCTCCATGATGATTATCAAATTGCCTCCTTTACATTGCCAAGAGAGACATGTTGCTGAAGTTTTTTGCCTTCCATTCATCAGGACAAATGCAAGAATGCCAAATTTCAAACGATTACAACAATTCATACTAGGGTGGCACGGTGGTTAGCACTGCTGCTTCACAGCGCTAGGGACCCTGGTTCAATTCTGGCCTCGGGTCACTGTCTGTGTGGAGTTTGCACATTCTCCCCGTGTCTGCGTGGGTTTCCTCCGGGTGCTCCGGTTTCCTCCCACAGTCCAAAGATGTGCGGGTTAGGTTGATTGGCTATGCTAAATTGACCCTAGTGTCAGGGGATTAGCGGAATAAATATGTGGGGTTACGGGGATAGAGCCTGGGTGGGATTGTGGTCGTTGCAGACTCGATGGGCCGAATGGTCTCCTTCTGCACTGTAGGGATTCTATGTTGTTCTATGTACTACAGGAGAAAAGAGTGTTGATTGGTTGGCAATTAGACACTGATTGGCTGATCACTGCACAATGTTCAGCACCATTTCCCACTCCTCAGATACTGGAGCAGTCCCTGTCCATATGCAGCAAGACCCAAACAATGTTCAGGCTTGGGCTGATAAGTGGCAAGTAACATTCGTGACACACCAGTGCCAGGCAATGACCATCTCCAACATGAAAGAATCCAACCACCGCCCTCTTATCATTCTAGTGCATGACAATTGCTGAATTCCTGGGGATTACCCTTGACCAGAAACTGAACTGGACCAGCCACATAAATACTGTGGCTACAAGAGCAATTCAGAGTCTAAGGATTCTGTAGAGAGTAACTCATCTCCCCACTCCCCAAAGCCTGTCCATCATCTAAAAGGCACAAGTCAGGAACATGATGGAATACTCTCCACTTGTCTGGATGAGTGCAGCTCCAACAACACTCAAGGAGCTTGACACCACCCAGGACTAAACAGTCCACTTGCTTGGCATCCCGCCTTCAATGTTCACTCCCTCTACTACCAACAAACAGTGGCAGCAGGGTACACCATCTACAAGATGCACTGCAGCAACTCACCAAGGCTCCTTCGACAGCACCTTCCAAACCCATGACCATAATTAAAGATCAAAGACAGACTTTATTTAAAATTAAATGAGCTCCCAATTTAAGATCAGTTCTCACCATCAGTTCAGATTCAGCTCCTGTCTCTTACACGTGTGGCTTGGCACAGAATGTGTAAAATAACATTGTGGTGACTTGAGACCACAAATAAGATGGTTGAATGCATTGTTTCAAAGAAGGAAATTCTTTATATAAATGAATTGTGAAGTTTAACAATAACAGTAACTCAGCAGAACAGTAAAAACAGGTGTTGGTTTAGCTCAGTTGGCTGGACGGCTGGTTTGTGACGCAGAGCAATGCCAACAGCGTGGGTTCAATTCCCGTACCGGCTGAGGTTATTCATGAAGGCTTAACCTTGCTGCTCGCCTGAAATGTGGTGGTCCTCAGGCTAAATCAGCGCCAGTCAATGGGGAGAACAGCCTATGGCCATAGCTTAATAACAGTAGTAATTATGACAACAGGAGCAAGCACAGGTCTTGCATACAAGTGCCACAAGTAGGCTTACATTAACACTGCAATGAAGTTACTATGAAAATCCTCCAGTCGCCACACTCCGGCGCCTGTTCGGGTACACTGAGGGAGAATTTAGCATGGCCAATGCACCTAACCAGCACGTCTCTTGGACTGTGGCAGGAAACTGGAGCACTTGGAGGAAACCCACGCAGACAAGGGGAGAACGTGAAGACTCCGCACAGACAATGACCCAAGGAATTGAACTCGGGTCCCTGGCGCTGTGAGGCAGCAGTGCTAACCACTGTGCCACCACGCTGTCCCTACAGGTCACTCTCTGATGCGCGACAATTAAGCACGTGGAACCAAGGCTTCGATATTGAAGGCTTTTATTGTGTAACAATGGAACTACTAACACGAATACACCAGTTCAGACTGAAGGGGTCCTGCCGGAGCAGAGGGTCTTATACCTCGCCACCGGAGGCGGGACCCCACTGGAATGTGCCATGATAACACTTATAACAGGTAAACACCCTAACCCAACAACATTGTACAACCCCCACAGTAACAACACCCTAGCCCAACAGTAACATAATAACAACCCCCAGTGGTGAACCAACGATGGTTCACCACATTCACCCCTCCTTTAAAAACAAAAGGTGGCGGGGTGCAAGAAAAACAGGTCATATAAACAGAATTCACAAGTTCAGACGGTCTGGAGGACCACACCAACGCTGTGATCTCCTCAACACCGGTTGCGAAACCGGAGCAGGTGCTTGCGGTGGCGTTCTCTCCAAAACAACGTCCGGCTGTCCCCTCAAGGACTCCCGGGCCGGTTGGCCCTGGTGAGGCGGTGGTGCAGGGGATCCTGGAACCTTTGGTGGTGGTGGTGGTGGTGATGGTGGCGCCGATCTCCGAGTCTCAGGCAAGCTGTACATGGGAGTAAAAGTGTTATGCACTGGTCCCGGTGCTGACCGCGCCACGTCTGGGGAAGCAATGAGGAGTAGTGGATTCGTGACTGGGGGAATAGGAGCGACAGGAGTTGCTATGTCCCCTGCGGGCGCCAGGTCTCTAATGGAGACAGTGTCCTCTCGCCCGTCAGGATATGCCACATAGGCATACTGAGGGTTGGCGTGGAGGAGTTGGACCGGTTCGACCAAGGGGTCGGACCTGCGAGCCCTCACATGTCGCCGCAGAAGGACGGGTCCTGGGTACGTCAACCAGGCTGGCAATGAGATCCCCGAGGACGACTTCCGAGGGAATGAGAACATCCTCTCGTGGGGAGTAGCATTGGTTGCCGTACACAGGAGGGAGCGGATAGAATGGAGCGCATTTGGAAGGACCTCCTGCCAACGGGAGACTGGAAGGCCCCTGGATTTCAGTGCCAGTAGGACAGCCTTCCAGACTGTAGCATTCTCCCTTTCCACCTGTCCGTTACCCCTAGGGTTGTAGCTCGTGGTTCTACTAGAGGCAATCCCGAATGAGAGCAGGAATTGCCTCAAGTCGTTGCTCATGAACGACGAGCCCCTGTCGCTATGAATGTAGCAGGGGTACCCGAACAGGGTAAAAAGCTCACTGAATGCCTTGATGACGGTGGCAGTCGACGTGTCCGCACAGGGGACAACAAACGGGGACCGGGAGTACTCGTCTATTATGTTGAGGAAATAGACATTCCGGTCCTTTGAGGGAAGGGGGCCCTTAAAATCCACACTCAGCCTCTCAAAAGGGCGAGTGGCCTTGACCAATTGTGCCCAGTCTGGTCGATAAAAGTGTGGTTTGCATTCTGCGCAAATCCGACAGCTTCTCGTCACTGACCTGACATCCTCCACCGAGTAGGGCAGGTTGCGGGCTTTGACGAAATGGTAGAGTCTGGTGACTCCAGGATGACACAGATCATTGTGGAGAGCCTTCAAGCGGTCCTCCTGCATGATGGCGCATGTTCCGCGCGAGAGGGCATCCGAGGGCTCATTGAGCTTCCCTGGACGATACATAATATCGTAATTATAGGTGGAGAGCTCAATTCTCCATCGCAAGATCTTATCGTTCTTGATCTTGCCCCTCTGCGTGTTGCTGAACATAAACGCCACGGATCGTTGATCCGTGATCAGGGTGAACCGCTTCCCTGCCAGGTAATGGCGCCAGTGTCTGACTGCCTCCACAATGGCCTGAGCCTCCTTCTCCACCGCTGAGTGCCGAATTTCGGGGCCTTGAAGGGTGCGGGAAAAAAACGCGACGGGCCTGCCTGCCTGGTTTAGTGTGGCGGCTAGGGCGAAATCAGATGCATCACTCTCCACCTGGAAAGGGATGGATTCATCCACCGCGTGCATTGTGGCTTTCGAGATGTCGCTTTTCAAAGCCTTGAAGGCCAATTGGGCCTCCGGCGTAAGTGGGAAGGTCGTGGACTTAATGAGCGGACGAGCTTTGTCCGCGTAGTTGGGGACCCACTGTGCATAGTACGAAAAAAAACCCGAGGCATCTCCTCAGTGCTTTCGTGCTAGCGGGCAAGGGAAGTTCAGTAAGTGGGTGCATACGGTCTGGATCAGGGCCAATGACCCCGTTTTCCACCACGTATCCGAGGATGGCTAACCTGCGCGTACGGAATACGCACTTCTCCCTGTTATAGGTCAGATTCAGGCGAGATGCAGTGCGCAGAAAGTGTTGGAGATTCGTGTCGTGGTCCTGCTGGTCATGGCCGCAGATGGTGACGTTATCCAGGTACGGGAAGGTAGCCCGCAACCCGTTCTGGTCCACCATTCGGTCCATAGCACGCTGGAAGACCGAGACCCCATTGGTGACACCAAATGGAACCCTGAGGAATTGGTATAGACGACCATCCGCCTCAAAAGCCGTATATTGTCGGTCCTCTGGGCGGATGGGGAGTTGATGGTAGGCGGACTTAAGGTCTATCGTAGAGAACACTCGGTACTGCGCAATCTGATTGACCATATCAGAAATGCGCGGGAGAGGATACGCATCCAGCTGCGTATAACGATTAATGGTCTGACTATAGTCGATGACCATCCGAGGTTTGTTCCCGCTTTTGACTACCACGACCTGCGCTCTCCACGGACTAGCACTGGCCTGTATGATCCCTTCCTTGAGGAGCCGCTGAACCTCAGATCTAATAAAGATCCGGTCCTCAGCGCTGTAACGCCTACTTTTAGTAGCGATGGGCTTGCAGCCAGGTACCAGATTCTTAAAGAGGGACGGTGTAGTGATTTTCAGGGTGGATAGATTGCATGCGGGGCGCTTTGGGCAATTTGGAGGCTGTGGCTGATTCCCTACTGCCAGTGAAGGGAGTGCCCACCGTACTGTAGGATCACACTCTTCATGTGGACCATAAAATTTAGTCCGAGGAGAATTGGCGCACAAAGGTGAGGTAACACAAGGAGCCTGTATTGCTCGTAAATTGTGCCCTGTACCTCAAGAGTTACCATACATCGTCCTTGGATCGGTACAGACCGGGACCGTGATGCCATGGAAATTGTCTGCTTGGCAGGGAGAACCCGGAGTCCACACCTTTTAGCAGTTTCAGGGTGTATGAAACTTTCGGTGCTCCCACTGTCAAAAAGACAATTCACAGTTCGACCATTTACCTTTATATCCATCATGGAATTCTCAAGCCTGTAGTGCTTGGTCTGGTCCAGGGAGATCGACGCCACCGTTGGCCCCTGGGCGTCACTGCATGCCGCCGATGTTGATGCTGAGGACCCCTGCTGGTCGCTCCTAGTCGTCGTGGACCATGATGGCCGCCCCCATGAATCGCACGTGGGCGAGGGCGCCAAACGCAGCGACTCCTGGTGGTCTTCCTCCTCCTCCGTCAGCCACGATGGCGCCGTCCTGGGTTCGCACGTGGTCGGACCTCATGGGTACTGCAACGCCGAAGGAGATTGTCTCCGTTCTGGAGGGTTACAAGCTGCACTGCCGTTTTTAGACTTTGACCTGCAGACTTTGCCGTAGTGGCCTTTTTTACCGCACTGGCTGCAGATTGCCGTTCTTGCCGGACACTGTTGTCGTGGATGCTTGGCCCCACCACAAAAATAGCATCGCTGGCCACCTGGAGCTGCCGCCGTCGTCGGATCGATCTGGGAGCGCGGGTTAGCGGGGCGAGGAGGGAGCTGAGCTTGCTCCTGCCACGTTGACTGCACGTGGTCCTCGGGGTACAGCGCCAAGCTCTTCGACGCCGCTTCCAGCATCCCAGCCATCTCCATTGCTTGGGTCAAGTCGAGGTTCCCCTTTTCCAGCAATTTAAGCCTGATGTACGAGGACCCTACCCCTGCTACGAACGCGTCTCGGGCGAGGTCGTACATATATTGTTCGGCTGATACGTCTTTACAATCGCAACCCCTGGCAAGCTGCAGGAGCTCATTGGCGTAGTCCTCCATGGTTTCGCCCGACTGCCGACGTCGTGTAGCGAGGAGGTAACGAGCGTGTATCTCGTTGGGTGGCTTCGTGTATCGTTTTTTTAGGAGCTCGACGGCCCTCGGGTAAGTGGGAGCTGCACGAATGGCGAGATAAATCGTGTCGCTTACCCTTGCGTGGAGGACCTGGAGTTTATCACTGTCTGTAGTGATAGCTACAGAGGCTGCCAGGTAGTCCTCGAAACACTTCCACCAGTGGTCGAATGTGTTAGCGGCACCGACCGCACGTGGGTCCAGTGCCAGACGATCCGGTTTTAAGATCTGTTCCATACTCTTTTTTGTACAGCTGTGAGTTTTCTGTTACACAATAAAATTGATGCGCAACAATTAAGCACGTGGAACCAAGGCTTCGATATTGAAGGCTTTTATTGTGTAACAATGGAACTACTAACACGAATACACCAGTTCAGACTGAAGGGGTCCTGCCGGAGCAGAGGGTCTTATACCTCGCCACCGGAGGCGGGACCCCACTGGAATGTGCCATGATAACACTTATAACAGGTAAACACCCTAACCCAACAACATTGTACAACCCCCACAGTAACAACACCCTAGCCCAACAGTAACATAATAACAACCCCCAGTGGTGAACCAACGATGGTTCACCACACTCTCTTACAAACTGAAAAGCTCTCCAAAGCCCGCATATGCTTCGAACCCTAATTTGTAAAACAATTACAAAAGAGAAAGGCCTATAAGAACACTCTGTACTCAAAAATAATACTCTGTAACAGACATAAAGTGCTCAACTGGTCCACTTTGAGCATTGAGGTCTGTTTAAGTTCCTTGCACTGCTCGGGCATATTAACAAGTGCATGAGGGGTAGCTAAATGTTCCAAGTCCCAGACAGTACTGGGACTGCATGTGTTAAAGTTCCCTATAGTTGCATGGAGGCATATTGTGTTTATGAAAGTCAAATATGAACTCATGTAAAATAATCGTCCCCCAGGATTACGGCATGATTTACATGATGCACAGAAAGGTGTATAATATAACACAATAACACCATTCAAAACAGCCTTCAGCTCCAAGGGGAAATGAGGTTGACTAGATTGCTCGATAGAGAGCCAGTATAGACTTTGATGGGCTGAATAGCACCCTCTAGTACTGTTGCGACAATGAAATGAAAGGGACACCAGTCGGAATTCTCCAATGTCAGACCCCCCCCCGCCGCCACCGATGCCAATGAGTACAGAGAATTTGGCGCTCAGCCAAATCTTCATTCACTGCAGCGGGACTGGAAAATCCAGCCGCGGGGTGAGAATCCGGCCACCATTTGAGTACAGTTACTTTAAATATGTTTGAGGAACTTTGAACTGGCTTTTTCCGAGGCTAACACCATTGAGACCGAGGCAAATAGCAGGATTCACAATGGCAGTGGAAATGGTTTCCTGATTTGATGAGATTGTTTCAGAAGTTTCAGGGCGGCACAGTGGCACAGTGGTTAGCACTGCTGCCTCACAGCGCCAGGGACCCGGGTTCGATTCCAGCCTCGGGTCACTGTCTGTGCAGAGTCTGCACATCCTCCCTGTGTCTGTGTGGGTTTCCTCCGGGTGCTCCGGTTTCCTCGCACAGTCCAAAGATGTGTGGGTTAGGTGGATTGGCTAAATTGCCCTTTAGTGTCAGGGGGACTAGCTAGGATAATTGCATGGGGATAAGGCTTGGGTGGGATTGTGGTTGGTGCAGACTTGATGGGCCGAATGGCCTCTTTCTGCACTGTAGGGATTCTATGATAAATGTACAAACAAAATCACTCCAACCACAAGAAAGAAACTAATTGTTACCGGGTGGTTCATTTGAATAGGAGAATACAGTCATTTTTAAAAGTGCCCACTTATATCTCAACGTGAAAGGAAATGCAGATTTCTGGAACAAGAGTCACTTGTCAATGGAGACCATCTGCTCCAGTCTTGTGTGTGTCAAGCTATAACAACCCGTGGTGTCTGTGCTAATTTTCCTGATGATTAGTGCAATTTCCTGAGCACTTACTATACTTGGAACAATATAGAATTTGTGAAGTTTTCTTGCATATCACAGGGGCTGTAGCTCTCATTGGATTTAATGGCATGTGGAGCGTTGCACAGAGGAAGCTGGGTATGCTGCAGTATGTTATTTCCATTCTCAATATTCTCCAAATTGATTTCAGATCACTGTACTGGAGACCACTTAGGATAAATCGCGATTGACTCAAATTCAGCTTCAATTGTTAGTTCCCCTGCACGTAAATCGGATGTCTGTACAAGCCTGTAAGGTCCCTTCTTAACTAGGGGACATATGGCTATCTATATTATTATAAGTCTTGTATTGAGTATGCAGCCTATTTTAAAATGTCAAATGTCCATCATACCTCAAAGCATCGCAGAAGCCAAGTGTATATCACACTTCCTTCAATTCCTTCATCGCTCTAAAAAGAGCAAGGCACTGACGTGGTGGTAATGTCACTTGCCTAGTAGTCTATGGGGGAGGCAGTGGCGTAGTGGTATTGTCGCTGGGCCAGTAATCCAGAGACCCATGAAAATTCTTTGGGGACCTGGGTTCGAATCCCACCAGGGTAGATGGTGAAATTAGAATTAAATAAAAATCTGGAATTAAGAATCTAATGATGACCATGGAACGAGTGTCACCTGGTTCACTAATGTCCTTTGGGGAAGGAAATCTTCCGTCCTTACCTGGTCTGGCCTACATGTGACTCCTGACCCACAGCAATGTGGTTGACTCTTAAATGGGATGGGCAATAGATGTTGACCCAGTCAACGATGCCCATATCCCATGAACAAATGAATATAAAAAAATGTCTAGAAGTCTAAGCTAGTGCTTTGGGGGCATGAGTTCAAATCCCACCATGGCAGCCTGTGGAATATTAATTCAGTTAATAAAAAATCTGGAATTAAAGTTAGTCTCAGTAATGGGGATTAAAACTCATCTAATTCATGAATATACATTCTGCCTGCTATCCTCACCTGCTCTGGCTTACACGTGACTCCAGATCCATAGCAATGTGGTTGATTTTTAAATGAAGCCTAAAAGGAATTAAACTGGACTGACCACCTGGCATCGAACTGGGCACCAGAAATGCAACATTCTGCTCATTCAAATGCACATTCTCCCTGTGCCTGTGTGGGTTTCCTCCGGGTGCTCTGGTTTCCTCCCACAGTCCAAAGATGTGCAGGTTAGGGGGATTGGACCTGCAAAATAGCCCCTTCGTGTTGGAGGGATTAGCAGGGTAAATACATGGGGTTACAGGGATAGGGCCTGGGTGGGATTGTGGTCGGTGCAGGCTCGATGGGCCAAATGGCCTCCTTCTGCACTGTAAGGATTCTTTTGATCTTCAGATGCTTCATAACTGATGTCCTGTCCATCATGCAGAAATGGGGATGTTCATTGATGATATTTGCGGATGACTGCACAACATACAGCACCATTTGCGACTCCTCGGTAACTGAAGCAGTCCATTTGCAGCAAGATCTGGATAACATTAGGCTTAGGCTCATATGTGGCACATAGCGTTCAAGGGCCAGGCAATGATCACTTCCAACAAGAAAGGATCTACCGATATCCCCTACAACCACCACTCTCTTTCTCTCTACCCATGCCCCTACACCACTCTCTCTCTCTCCCTCCTCTCGCCCCCATCAACACTCTTTCTACCTCCCTGTGACCCCCTACCACCACCCTCTCTACCTTCCTGTGCCCCCTCCACTGTAATCTCTCTCTCCACACCCCCACTACCACTCTCTCTCTCCCCATTCCCCCTACCACACTCTCTCTTTCCCTCCCTTTTCATGCCCCATCGCCATTCCCTCTCCCCCCATGCCCCCTACCACCACTCTCTCTCTCTCCCCCGTGCCTAGTTTTAACAGGAACTCTCTAAATCAAAACAAAAGTGAAATACTGCAGGTGGATACAGTGCAAGAGGATTTATTCTGGAACCAAACCCAGTGTGAGGATTTGTGTCTGCACATTGCTATTCCATGACAACGTATGTTTTTAATGGTTGCAATATTCCAACGGTAGGAAGTGTGACATACATTTTAAAGTGTGATTGTGCTGCTCACACCTCCGTTTTAGATTTTAAATTAAAAGAGAGCAGCATAGTCACACTTTAAAAACATAGGATCATAGAATAGAATCCCTACAGTGCAGAAGGAGGCCATTTGGCCCATCGAGCCTGCAACAATCCCACCCAGGCCCTATCCCCATAACCCCACGTATTTACTCTGCTAGTCCCCCTGACACCACAGGACAATTTAGCACGGCCAATCCCTCTAACCCTCACATCTTTGGACTGTGGGAGGAAACCGGAGCACCCGGAGGAAACCCGCGCAGACACGGGGAGAACATGCAAACTCCATGAAAGACAGTGACTTGAGTCCGGAATTGAACCCGGGTCCCGGGTGCGGTTTGAGGCACCTGAGCTGACCATTGTGCCACCGTGCCGTCCTATAGGATATAGGATCCAGTCACTGAGTAATTGGTGATTGGATGGGAGGTGAGCCGGGAGATGCCATGATGCAAACATATCAATATAATGCATCTCTTGCTGTGCAAGTGGATAGAATTCAACTCGGAAGCAAATTGTACGGCGCTGTAAGTCTGGGGGAGGGAGGAGGGAACCACAGTGCTACACACTAACCACTCTCGTTGCTTCTTAGATCTGGGGTGAAATCAATCCCCCATTTCCGATCGGGGAAGCTGTTAATTTAGGGGAGGACATTTCAACCTTATAATTAGCCAGTGGGAGGAAACCAATGGACTATAAATTTACGAGCGCAATATTAAGCCTTACGAGTCCTGCGGGCGCAAGCTGTCAATACTGAAATTCAATAGGCGGTGGTCTGCAGTGACAAGCACAGTCCAGACACAGCAGTAAAACGGTGCAAGTGGCAAAATGACAGCGCCGCGGGGTGAGGGAATTGTGGACCTGGGGTTGACCTCTCCACATGAACCATGTTAGCTCACACCAATCGAAATTCTAGTCTCCTGAGCCTTCCTCACGCGCCTGTTGTAATGGTTGAAGGATTGCTATCAAATATTCATGGAGGGTCAGGTCATTGATCTCCCAGACCGGACTTCCATTCTTCACTTTGACCCCTCACTGGGTCTGAGAGAGAGAAACCAATCACCATTTAATCTGCCTCCTGGCTACTGCAGATGGTGCTTCTTGTTTTAGTATTAGTTTTAGCAATTAGACAGCGGCAGAGCATTGGAAAATCATAGTCACAGCACACTTCAACTGTGTTTACCTTCAGTCTCACACTGAATGTCACACATCATTGGGGACACAAGAGGACCAGAATAATCTTTGATAATTGCCTCCTCACTCTTTACCAGTCTGTTGAACCTTGTTATATAGCCTTTATATAGCCTTTATTATCCAACCATGTGACAAACCTCAGATTCTGCTCCCCCAAACTATTAATAGAGATAACATTAATTAGCAAATGATTACTGCATGCCACATTTTTCACTGTTGATGAGATTGACAGAGCAATTTCTGAAATAAAGTCATGGTTCCTGACTCATAGAAACATAGAAACTAGAAGCAGGAATAGGCCATTCGGCCCTTCAAGCCTGCTCTGTCATTCATTTGATCATGGCTGATCATCAAATTCAATATCCTGATCCTGCCTTCCCCCCATATCCCTTGATCCCTTTAGCCCCAAGAGCTATATCTAATTTCTCCTTGAAAGCAGACAACGTTTTGGCCTCAACTACTTTCGGTGGTAGTGAATTCCACACATCCACCAGCCTCTGGTGAAGAAATTTCTCCTCACCTCGACCCGCTGTAGAATGAATAATCAAACACCCATTAAATATCCTTTACGCTGGATAGCACTATGGAGAGGGAGTCCCTGTGTCTGCATGCCCTTCTCCCCGTGTCTGCGTGGGTTTCCTCCGGGTGCTCTGGTTTCCTCCCACAGTCCGAAAGACGTGCGCGTTTGGTGAATTGGCCGTGCGAAATTGGGCCTTAGTGTCCAAGGTTTGTAGGTTAGGTGGATTGGTCATGGTAAATGCCTGGGGTTACGGGGATAGGGCTGGGAGTGGGCCTTGGTAAATGCTCTTTCAGAGAATTGGCACAGACTTGATGGGCCGAATGGCCTCCTTCTGCACTGTAGGAATTCTGTGAGTTCCAGCTCCATAAAGCGCTGTCGACATTCAAACCGGAACCCAGAGTGAGTCACTCCTGACAAACACATCAACCTAAACTCAGAGGCGGAGCAGGAGCCACAGAATGCAAGCTGCAGATTTAACCAGGATACAGTACAGTCTGTCTGTGTGCCGCACTGCTGGAGATCTCATCCAGTGTAAAGAAACTGGGTCTAAAGCCGGCTGTACATTCATTAGTCAGCAGTGCTATACAGGAGCTTTTAGAGATTCAATTACCAGTTGTAGACCCTTAATTACCAAAGCCATTTGGGTAACTTAATCTTACACAATTAATTTCACCTTATAAGCTTCTTGAATTATTTTTCAGAGCATTCCTCCTTTAATTTATTTTGAACATATTTAACCAGCAAGTGACTGAATATGGGAATCACAGAATCCCTACAGTGCAGAAGAAGACCATTTGGCCCATCGAGCCTGCACCGACAACAATCCCACCCAGGCTCTATCCCCATAACCCCAGGTCTTTACCCTGCTAATCCCTCTGACACTAAGGGGCAATTTGGCGTGGCCAATCCACCTAACCCGCACATCTTTGGACTGCGGGAGGAAACCAGAGCCCCCGGAGGAAACCCACGCAGACACGGGGAGAACATGCAAACTCCACAGACAGTGACTCAAGGCCGGAATCGAACCCTGATCCCTGGCGCTGTAAGGCAGCAGTGCTAAACACTGTACCACCGTGCTGCAGAGAAGCAAGGTGTCTGGATGGTGCCCTTGGAGGACCACTCTGTCCACTGCACAGTATGTACCTTGGAATAATCACTGGCCTATCCGTCAGGGAGATGAGACTTCGGTTTAATGGTCTTAGTGAATGCTGGCATTTCCCAATAATATTTGAACCCCGTGATGTGAAGATGAGAGCAGGGCCGATGGAAAGCACATAGTTTCTTGTGGAAAAGATTGTGATCAGAGTAGCCAATTTTTGTTCAGGAGTTAATTGCATCACCCACGGGAAACTGCCAGTATTTATGTCAAGCCATGCCAGATTAATTTTCAGAATAAACACTAAAACTTGACAAAGGGCGTTATTAAGCCGTGTAATTTCTTTGAGTTTTAGAGCATCTCTGGAACTGCTCCAAGCTCTGGGACAATGATTTGTGCATCGCTAAATGTGAGCTTAACTAAAGCCTCATTTGTGATGAGTTGAGTTTACTTATTCTCCTCACTCCGTTTAGACTTTTGAAATCTCACAATAGCTTCTTGCTGACCTGACCAATGAGCGACCTGCTCCCAGAGCCCTTGTCAATGTTGTTCTTCAATTGGTTAATGGGGGAGATTATGTCCTGTACTGAAATGTCCTTGGAGGTTACCTTTCTTTGTGTCGAAGTGTTTTTCTGCTTGGCGTGACCTTGGATGCCATGACAACTGAACTCAGTTGACAAAACTGATGTAAAGTGGGTGTCATCGGCCCTTTCCCCATCTGGAAAATTGGGGCCAGTTATGTAACGGGTGGATGATTTGGGATCAGCTATACCACATCCTCAGTAACGTTGGAAGTTCTGCCAACTGTGCATGGGATTATGAAACTCAGACGCCCATTGTACCAGTGTCTGGTGGCACTCCCACTGTGCCACCTTAATCATAGATTATGGTCAGGGAGTCAGTGCAGCTACACTCCTTTGAGATCAGATTTTTTCTAAAATTTGTGCTTCCGAAGTTGAGGGACCTTAGTTCTGGGAATGCAGTTTGGACAATAAGCACTCCTGGGTAAAGTTCAGCGTGGATTAGGTAGCACCATCTACAAGATGCATTCAACAACTCAACAAGGCTCTTTCAATAGCACCTTCCAAGCCTGCATCTCTACCACCTCAAAAGACAAGGGCAGCAGATACATGGGAAGACCACCAGCTGCAGGTTCCCCTCCAAGTCACTCACCACCCTCACTTGGAACTAGATCACGGGTCCATCGCTGGGTCGAAATCCTGGAACTCCCTCTCCAACAGCACTGTGGCTGTACCTACACCGCAAGGACTGCAGCAGTTCAAGAAAGTGGTTCACCACCACCTTCTCAAGGGCAAAATTCTAAAATTCCCACCGTTCTACCACCAGAATTATAGGGACAAGCAGGAGAATCACCCCCGGGCATTGTTGGAAAATCCATGCCTGAAACTTATCTATTGATATTTTTCTTGTTGATGCCTGTGAGCCATAGAAACATAGAAACTAGAATGTGACCTTTCTAAGCGATTATACGACTCTAATGCGAATTAATGCCTATTTCAGAGCTCCATTTTCTTTTCTGACATGTCTTCCTCCACTCCAGTCACAATGGGCGGGGTTTTACGACCTCGCTCGTCCCGAAACCGTAAAATCCTGCCCGAGGTCAACGGACATTTCCATGGTCCTCCCCTCGCTCGCTTCGATTCCTGTAACATTCCAGCCAATGTCTTAAATTTTTCTTCACTTTTCTGTGGTGAACGTGTGGGTTTTCATGTCGAGTATTCATTGCCCACCGGAGCCTCTGCTTCTATCTACATTTAGTAAGCCCTTATCTTAGTTAAATCTCTTTCGGTCCTCCCTCGGTGGCACGGTGGCCTCACAGCGCCAGGGACCCGGGTTCAATTCCCGGCTTGGGTCACTGTTTCTGTGGAGTTTGCACATTCTCCCCGTGTCTGCGTGGGTTTCCTCCGGTGCTCCGGTTTCCTCCCACAGTCCAGAAGACGTGCTGATTAGGTGCATCGGCCGTACTAAATTCTCCCTCAGTGTACCCAAACGGGCGCCAGAGTGTGGCGGCTAGGGGATTTTCACAGTAACTTCATTACTTTGTGAATATAAGCCTCCTTGTGACTAATAAATAAATAAAGTTAAACATAAACTCTTGTCTATAGTCCCCTTATTCCCTCCTTCCTCCAGCTCTGGTCAGTTTGTTGTTATTTACTTATCCGATTCCTTCAGTTTTCCTCCAGAGGTGATGTTTTCTTCCCGTCAGCTTATCCCAGTGCTTTCAAACACTAATTACAGGACAGGGTTTTTTGTTTTTGAACAGGTCTGACTGGCCCACGTTCATTTCAGTGAAGATATGCTTCGAGGGGCGGATATGTCCTCGCCCAGAAGAAAATAATTCACTTGCAAAACACCTTGCTGCCTGTGTTGTCGTGCGCAGAAGTCACTTTGATAATGCTCTACATCCAATCATCCCGGCTTCCTCAGAGGCAATCCCAGGGAGACAACTCGAAAGGTTGAGAATGCATTTCGATTTTTTAGGAATCATTTTACCTCATTTTCCTAAAATATTCAAACATTCTGCTTCCTTTTGAGACAGAGGGATGAATTTACCACCCTGTCCCGCTGCAGGAATCGGAGCGAGCGAGGGGCGGACCGTGGGAAGGTCCATTGACATTGGGCGGAATTTACCGGGTTTCAGGGTGAGCAAAGGCTGGACAATCCCGCCCGGAGACTTCCAGGCTGAATTGACATTCCATTGGCTGCCACGGTGGGATTTGAACCCTTTGTCTCCCCGGGACATTAGTCTGGATTTCTGGATTACTAACCCACTGACCTTACCACACTTGGATTATGGAGTGGTTGCGATGCAGAAGGAGACCGTTCAGCCCATCGCGTCGTGCTGGCTCTCTGTCAAGTAATCCAGTCAGCCCCATTCTCCCCCACCCTGCCCTGTGACCCTACGAATTTTCTTTAGCAATCCTTGTTCACCTCTGCTTCCGACTCTTGGAGGCATCTCAGTTCCTACCTTTTTACATTTTTCCATGGTAAGACAGCAAAATAAAGAATAGGAACCTCACCACGGGCCTTTTAAGAAGGAACTTGATGATTGAATGAATTGAGGGAGCTACCTCACAGTTCATAACCATCACCCGAACCTCAGTTTACATTATCGCCAGTCACACCATGTTGTCCTTTACAATTTGGTATAACCTGGTATGTTTATTGCAGTTTTATTCAGATTGGAGGGACTTTTATGCTATGGCAAATACAAATGTCTTGTGCTGTTGACACATCAAATCATACACGCTGAAGGATTGAAATATTTTATCTTATAGACTCGATGGGCCGAATGGCCTCTTTCTGCACTGTAGGGTTTCTATGGTTTCTATGGTAATTACGGTAAGTTTGAGTGATAGTCGAAGGTCAGTTCATGTTGAAAGGAGAATCATGGATAGCTGTGAGTGTCATTTATTTGGAGGGTTCAGCATGAAGTTCTAATCTTACCATCTGGGCTGATATTAGATTCCATCATCCCCCTGGTTAAGCTTCCATAATGTCTGAGTGAGTGCACCACCAGCATGGTGGCACAGTGGTTAGCACTGCTGCCTCACAGCGCTAGGGACCTGGGTTCAATTCCAGCCTCGGGTGACTGTGTGGGGATTGCACATTCTCCCTGTATCTGCGTGAGTTTCCTCTGGGTGCCCTGGTTCAGGGAGATTGGCCATGCTAAATTGCCCCTTAGTGTCAGGGGGTTTAGCAGGGTAAATATGTTGGGTTACGGGGATAGGGACTGGATGGGATTGTTGTCATTGCAGATTCGATGGGTCGAATGGCCTCCTTCTACATTGTATGCATTCTATGATTCTTCCACATGGGGCACCAAACCACATCAGGCAGCATTCTCCCAGATTCATAGAATCATAGAATCCCACAGTGCCGAAGAGACCATTCGGCCCATCGCATCTGCACCAGCCACAATCCCACCCAGGCCCTATTCCCGTAACCCCACATATTTACCCTGCTATCCTCTGACACCAAGGGGCAATTCAGCATGGCCAATCCACCTAACCCACACATCTTTGGACTGTGGGAGGAAAACCGGAGCATCCGGAGGAAACCCACGCAGACACGGGGAGAACGTGCAAATTCCACACAGGCAGTGACCCAAGGCTGGAAATTGAACCCTGGCGCTGTGAGGCAGCAGTGCTTGCCACTGTGCCACTGTGCCACTGTGCTGCCATATTATTCCATTATTAGTCTGTACTGGATTCGCTGTTCCCATTTTCTTCTGCATTTGGGGATGTGAAAATGGATCTGTTCCGGACTCCCATCCAGCGAGCCCGGTTGGGGATTCTGGACATTGGATGGAAAAATGGTTGCATTACTTGCCATTTGAATGAAGTATTGGAATATTGAAAGCCTAATCCAGATGAGTGAAAGGAGTGAGTTCTTCCAGCTTGCTGTTATCTATTAGCATCTTTTTCTGTACTATTTCAATTTTCTCCTGATTGGAGATACATTTCATACATAGTGTGTGTATGTATGTCAACTGTCTGTGATGTGTGGTGGCCTTGCTCTGTACTGATATTTTTAGAAGAGCGAAAAAGATTAGAGGATTCTAATCCACAAGTGATTACTGGGAAATACTTGAGCTTCAAGTTAAATAATTTCATAGTTAAGCAGCTTTACATTAAGTGTGTACTTATATTTGTTTACTGTCTTCAGAAAGGAGACAAAAAGCTTCACAAATGGAGACATTATGGGTGCAATCTTACCGCTCGTTCATGCCACATTCCCGCTGCAGCGAGATCAGAGAATTTGACGGCCAGTCAAATCTCCATTCTCTATGGTGGGTTGGGAAAATCCCGCTGGCGTGAACAGTGGTAAGATTCTGGCCTACATGTGAGAAATGTAGGTAGCCATTTGCCTCAGAGACTACCTTGAGTTGGTTCAAGTTAAGTTCATTCCACACGGCATGGTGGCAAAGTGGTTAGCACTGCTGCTTCACAGTGCCAGGGACCCAGGTTCGATTCCGGCCTTGGGTGACTGTGTGGAGTTTGCACGTTCTCCCTGTGTCTCCAAGGGTTTCCTTCAGGTGATCAAGTTTCCTCCCACAAAGATGCACAGGTTAGGTGGATTGGCCATGGTAAAATTGCCTCTTGATGTCCCAAGATGTGTAGGTTAGATGGATAGGCATGGTAAATGTGTGGGGTTACGGGGATAGGGCTGGTACGAGAGCCTCGGTAAGGTACCCTGTCAGAGAATCAGTGCAGACTCGATGGGCCAAATGGCCTCCTTCTGCAATTCTTGGGTGAAGGATCCAGCTGACATATATTTCTGCTGTGGCGAGAGATACCCACTGGAAAAGAAATTGAAACTGCTAAACTCATTTCACTAAAGAGCTTTTAACTCAGAAGTCTGGGCTTCATTTAAACATAGAAAAATTAAAAAAAATATAACACATGGGTGGCATGGGTGGCACAGTGGTTAGCACTGCTGCCTCACAGCGCCAGGGACCCGAGTTCAATTATGGCCTTGGGTCACTGTCTGTGTGGAGTTTGCACATTCTCCCCGTGTCTGTGTGGGTTTCCTCCAGGTGCTCCCGTTTTCTCCCACAGTCCAAAGGTGTGCAGGTTAGGTGGATTGGCCATGCTAAGTTGCCTCTTAGTGTCAGGGGGACTAGCTAGGGTAAATGCATGCGGTTACGGGGAGAGGGCCTTGGTGGGATTGTTGGCTGCGCAGACTTGATGGGCTGAATGGTCTCTTCCTGCATTGTCGGGAATCTATGATTCTATGATAACCTTCTAGAAATCCCCTCGACACCGCATCATCTTGAATTACTCCTGCTTTCAAGGAAGCTTGGATTGTCTGGCATTTCTCAAAGCCGTCCAATATGTGGCAAACAGTTTGCCATGTTTCAGACAGGAATGGCCACTGATGGAAGTGTGGGATCCAGAATGGGGGGCAATGGGGGAGATAGTGGAAAAGCATACTGGGGTTGAGGAAAGTTGGTTAAAAAAAACACCAACTCATAGAATCATAGAATCATAGAACCCCTGCAGCACAGAAGAAGGCCATTCGGCCCATCGAGTCTGTACCGGCCACAATCCCATCCAGGCCCTATTCCCGTACCCCATGCATTTACCTTGCTAATCCCCTAACTGGGGATGGTGTGGGTATTCAAAGAGGATGGAAGCAGCAGGAGGAGGGAGGATCACAGGAAGACTGGGATAAAAGTACCGTTGAAGTGGAAACAAAGTGGGAAGAAGGCATTAAGGGCACAGTCCGTCACCAAGGACAGGGGTGGGTTGTTGATGGGACAGCAACGTACAACTGGAGAAATCAGGGCAACATGGCCTGAGGATGTGAGTGGTTTGGCGAGTTATGGGAGGAGGTACAAAGGAAAGATCGGAGTGAAAAAGACTCCTTCCTTTCCCTCTCCCAGAACTTAAAATAAAAATGCAGGCCTTACACAAGCTCTTTGTTGTATTGACAGTTACAGAAAGCGTGTCCATCACTGGGACGACACACTTCATGCAAGATTGTTAATGTGTTATAAATATGTAATATAAAAAATATACACAAATCCAGTCCATCACATTACAAATGTCACACATCATCTCATATAAATTGCAATGCCCCGCTTGAAAAAAATGCAAAAATAAAACAACAGCAATCATGTGGGCATCCATTAAACTCTCCAGCAACAGTAAATACTAAAAGCACATTGTTTGCAGGCATTTTAATGATCAAAGCCAGGACTCTGATCTCCAGCCTGAATAGCAATTAACCTTTAAATAAATTCACCTCATGTTTATGTAACACTAATTGCACTGGGTAGCCTTAAAGGTATGCCTTATCTCTTTAACCTGTGCTTAACGCTCTCTCCACTCACATTGTCTGTATCTTTAAGACTTGATTACCTGTAAAGACTCGCATTCCAACCATTATTTTGTAAATTGAGTTTGTATCTTTATATGCCCTGTTTGTGAACAGAACTTCCACTTACCTGATGAAGGGGCAGCGCTCCGAAAGCTAGTGGCTTGTGCTACCAAATAAACCTGTTGGACTTTAACCTGGTGTTGAGACTTCTTACTAGCCTTAAAGGCACAGAGCTTCACTTTAGCACCAGAATTGGGTAGCATGGTGGCACAGTGGTTAGCACTGGGACCCGGGTTCAATTCCAGCCTCGGGTCACTGTCTGTGTGGAGTTTGCACGTTCCCCCCGTGTCTGCGTGGATTTCCTCCGGGTGCTCCGGTTTCCTCCCACTGTCCAAAGATGTGCGGGTTGAGTTGATTGGCCATGCTAAATTGACCCTCGTGTCAGGGGGATTAGGAGGGTAAATATGTGGGGTTACAGGAATAGGGCCTGGGTGGGTTGTGGTCGGTACAGACTCAATGGGCTGAATGGCCTCCTTCTGCACTGTAGGGATTCTATGATTCAATGATAATAACACAGATGCATTTGGGGTATACTGTACTTTCATAAAATATCATGGGCGGGATTCTCCTGCCTCCCAGACGCGTGTTTGACGGGAGGTGGCATGTTGTTTGCTAGTGACGAGATTCTATGGTCTTCCCGCTTTCAATGGGAAACTTACGGGCGGTGGTTGCGCTGCGGCGGGACTGGAGAATCCCGCCGGCGTGAACGGCTGGAGAATTCCGACCTGTATCTCTGACTTACGATGAGCAATATCATGGGAGATTCCGAATACATGTACATATTTATCGATTACCCAAAATATCTTACAATTTAGAAGGTCCAATCTCTTCAGTAATAATAGAGTTTCTTGACATCTTAACAGGAAGGCAATTATCAATTCATTTTGAGAATTCTAGATGTTCTCTGCTTTCTTTTTCTCCTTTGAAATACACTTGGCTAACTCATTATATGTTGCAGATCCCTGGGCTCCCCTGACAGGTACATGCCAGACTGCTTCTCATTATTCCAAGATGCTTTGAAATCAAAAGTGACTTTCAGGAAGTGTCAATTAGTGGCTGGAATTTCATCTATTTCATTTTACTTTTTCCCTTGAAATTAATGGACCAGATTTTCGCCATTGAGGCAGGAAGCTTGAGTTAGGAAATTTCCTGACAAGGCAGACCTATCTCGACGGTCCTACACACGCTATTTTCACTCTGGAGAGGCAGGAGCGGGATTGGGTCAGACCACCGACCCTGGAAGCAATTCGGATGTGGCCGTAGAGGAGGGCGAGTGTCGAGGCTTTGACTCTCTAACCCTCACCTCTGACAACCCCCCCACCCACCTGCCCCCATGCTACCTCCATGCCCATGTCACTTCCATGGCCAACCTGCATCCTCCATGTCCCCTAACCCCAGTATGCATGGGGGAACCAATGAGTCTTATAATAACACTGGTGAGTCTTGACATGTACTTTAAAAGAATGCTCATCTGAGAACAGTATCAAAAGAAAGAAATGACCAGATATCTGATTCTCCAGATGGTTTCATTATGAATGCTTGGCTGAGCTCGTGAATGTAGCCCAATCCGTCACGCAAACCAGCCTCCCATCCATTGACTCCGTTTACACTTCCCGCTGCCTCAGAAACGCAGCCAGCATAATTAAGGACCCCATGCACCCTGGACATCCTCTCTTCCGTCGGGAAAAATATACAAAAGTCTGAGGTCACGTACCAACCGACTCAAGAACAGCTTCTTCCCTGCTGCTGTCAGACTTTTGAATGGACTTACCTTGCATTAAGTTGATCTTTCTCTACACCCTAGCTATGACTATAACACTACATTCTGCACTCTCCTTTCCTTCTCTATGAATGGTATGTTTTGTCTGTATAGCATGCAAGAAACAATACTTTTCACTGTATGTTAATACATGTGACAATAATAAATCAAATCAAAATCAGATCAGATCAAAACACTTGCTAATATATTAGCTCTGTAGTTTTCACAGGCTGAAGTTGAGTGCTTGCTTTGAATGATTGACATCTTTATGAGGTTATAATGCTATTATTTCTTTGATCTGTCTTTGCAATGTCTATATGTCTATATTTGGTGAAGATTAAGAGGTATGAATTGAGGCAAAGCTTCTGCTATTGAAACTATTAATGGCTCTGTTCTGATTGACAATTTTATAATGTTGTAAGAGTAGCAGTTTATTTAAAGGAGATATTTAAATGGGTGTCTTTAAGTACATTTCAAAACCTGCCATTGTTATTATCTGACTCATTGGTCCTATATGCATTGATCCTATATACTGGGTGAATGCAGGGTGGCATTGGAGGGGACATGGAAGGAGAGTGGGGGGCATGGAGATGGCATGGGCAAGATCTTTGAAACGTACATTTTGAAAGTTCCCTAATTCCGACTATGTTTGATGACTCCTCTTCGGATTGTGAGCCAGATGTTCACGACAATTGGTCTGATTCTCCAAGAGTTGCAGAGCGGGTATGAGATGCCTACCCACAATGGAACCGACTAGGTTAGGAATGCAGGGTGCAAGCTCAATACCCGCATCCTTATCCCATGCTGGTGAAAATTGCCAACAAAGGGAATGGGAGGGGAATCTCGGAATTGGGTCCTGCCTGCCATTTTTACAGGTCTCCAGATTTGGCCCCACTTTACGAAAATCCAGCCTAATAACTCTGTGCTGAGGCATGAGAACTTGGGTACTGGCCGTCCTGAAGTATCTTACCAAAGTGCCCATTCTTCATGTGCCAGTTTAGTCATTGTCAGGTTATGCAACCATGAAGACATTGTAACTAACCTGATTATGTCCTTCATGAAGACACCACTGGATAATATTGCAGACACACTGGCTAGATTCTCTTCTTTCTTCTGCATCCCCCCTCCCCCCGTCCCCCAAGCCCCCTCAGAATTCTTTCTCCAGGGATACTGAACCCAATTATTTCACTCCCACTCTGGCTTTCTTTACAGGGTAAGTAAAGAAAGAAGTGGCAGTGAGCATAATTACTCCATTGAGACATCAGCTCCCCACACCAAAATAATACTCATTAACATTGCAATCAGCTTCATAAAGGTCATAGAATCCCAACAGTGCAGAAGGAGGCCATTCGGCCCATCCTCTGGCAGGCGATCCCACACAGGCCCTTTCCGGTAATCCCACATATTTACCCCATTAATCCCCCTAACCTACACGTCTTTGGACACTCAGGGGCAATTTAGCATGGCCAATTCTCCTAACTTGCACATCTTTGGAGTTTGGGAGGAAACTGGAGCACCCGGAGGAAACCCATGCAGACACGGGGGAGAACATGCAAACTTCGCACAGACAGTCATAGAATCATAGAATCCCCACAGTGCAGAAAGAGGCCATTTGGCCCATCGAGTCTGTAGTGACCACAATCTCTCCCAGGCCCTATCCTTACGCATTTACCCCGCTAACCCCCTGACACTAAGGGGCAATTTAGCATGGCCAACCCACCTAATCTGCACATCTTTGGACTGTGGGAGGAAACCAGAGCACTCGGAGGAAACCCACACAGACACGGGGAGAATGTGTAAACGCCACACAGACAGTGACCCAAGCCGGGAATCGAACCTGGGCCCCTGGTGCCGTGAGGCAACATTGCTAACCACTGTGCCACCGTGCCACCCCTGTGCCATCTGGAATTCTAGCCAGATTCAAATCTAGAATTGAATCTTGGTCCCTGGCGTTGCGAGGCAGCAGTGCTAACCACTGCGCCGCCCTTGTAGTTGAATCTACAAAAAGAACCCCCTTTAGCTTAATGTTTCCGAAGTCGATAACTTTGCTCTAGAACAGATATTCTCATTTAAATCTTAAATGTGCTGAATAATGAACATGCGCCATGCTTCTGCTTAAAACAATTCTCATTTATTCTACTGCTGTTCATTGCAGCAGCTTCTTCAACCATCCATCTCAAGCTGTCACCCTCTCTGAACAACTCCATTGTCAAATCAACTGGCTGACAGTGAGAGGTGGAATGGCATAAAATAAAGCTAATGGAAACATGCAGTGGAATATATTCTACCACTTGCACTTTTATAATATGTTATCCCTCTTCATTTCACAGGGGTGGGAGGGGGAGGGTATCAGTTACTGAATTTGAAGATGACATGATTAGATGTTG
Organism: Mustelus asterias; assembly: GCF_964213995.1. Taxonomy (NCBI): domain Eukaryota; kingdom Metazoa; phylum Chordata; class Chondrichthyes; order Carcharhiniformes; family Triakidae; genus Mustelus; species Mustelus asterias. The sequence goes on from NC_135812.1 coordinate 18,195,025, forward strand.
AGGTTCTATTTTTGGGGAGGCTTTTGAAGGTGGGTTCAGTTAGCATCAGAGTACAGCAACTGCAGACTGCAGGTGAAACAGACAGAAGGGAATATGCACAGTGTACAGTCAGGGGAGTGTGTGCCATTCTGTCATATAGATTTGATTTGATTTATTATTGTCGCATGTATTGGTATACAGTGAGAAGTATTGTTTCTTGCACACTATACAGACAAAGCATACCATTCATAGAGAAGGAAAGGCGAGGGTGCAGAATGTAGTGTTACAGTCATAGTTAGGGTGTAGAGAAACATCAACTTAATATAAAGTAGGTCCATTCAAAAGTCTGATGGCAGCAGGAAAGAAGCTGTTCTTGAGTCAGTTATATGACCTCATACTTTTGTATCTTTCTCCCGACGGAAGAAGGTAGAAGAGAGTATGTCCGGGGTGTGTGGTGTCCCTAATTAGGCTGGCTGCTTTTCCAAGGCAGTGGGAAGTGTAGACAGAGTCAATGGATGGTTTGCATATTGGACTGGGCTTCATTCATGACCCTTTGCAGTTTCTTGCGATCTTGGTCAGAACAGGAGCCATACCAAACTGCGAAACATCCATTCTATGGTCCATCTGTAAAAGTTGGTGAAAGCCGTAGCGGACTTGCCAAATTTCCTTAGCCTCCAGAGAAAATAAAGGCGTTGGTGGGCATTTTTAACTGTGTGAAGGGACCAGGACGGGTTGTTGGCGATCTGGATACCTAGAAACCTGAAGATCTCGGCCATTTCCACTTCATCCCTGTTGAAGTAGACAAGGGCATGTCCCCCACTACGCTTCCTGAAGTCGATGCTTGAGGAACAGGGTCATGGAGACTATGCAAACAAGAACAAGGATTTTCCAATCAATTTGCTTGGGGACAGGTAGCCAGAGAAGATTAGCAAAAACATGAGAATAGTTGTGGGTCAGTTGCATATTGGGGATTTCAGGAATACTTGATGTTGGTGTAGGGTAAATCTCGGGAGGCCGGTAAAAAGAGCATTGTGGAAGTTGAACTGGGATGTGACAAAGACATGGGTGAGGGTATCGGCAACAGTAAGGGTGAGGCAGAGATGAAGGTGGACATGGACTGCTTTGGTAGTCAAGTGGATGTGACAGTTGAAGCTCAACTCAAGTGTTCCACTAAGGCTGCTCATTATTCTTCACCCGGCAAGCAGAAAGTCAGCAAGCGTCACCGTGTGCAAGGAGGATAATTTGATTTGATTTATTATTGTCACATGTATTAGTATACAGTGAAAAGTTTTGTTTTTTGCACATTATACAGACAAAGCATACCGTTCACAGAGAAGGAAAGGAGAGGGTGCAGAATATAGTGTTACAGTCATAGCTAGGATGTAGAGAAAGATCAACTTAATGCAAGGTAAGTCCATTCAAAAGTCTGATGGCAGCAGGGAAGATGAAGGGAATAATATGGAACAGCAAATGATGCAGAACACCACACTCAAAAACAGCTCTCCGAGTAAAGTATTTTAAACAGAAATTCTCGTCTGAAAAGAATATTCCATCCTTCACCTGTCAGACTGGTAGAATAAATCTTTCATAGTGTGCATTTTAAGCTGTCTCAGCCTCGTAGGCAGGTTGAGTGATGACTTCATAAATGTTTGATTTTTAATGCTGATATCAAATTTTTATTAATCCATAAATAGCACTGTCATCCCGATTTTCAAAGCCCTGTTAATTTCTGTGATGCTTCCAGCAGCTTTATAGAATTCCCTTTGCAAAAATCACAAGCCTGCCATATACACGTGTGCTTAATTGGTGAGTTATTAGTCCAGCCTATCTAACTCACAATGGCACTAACATTGTTGAGCAGTGTAACTGCCCACCAGCTCCCGAAGCTGCGTTGGCTAATGGACAAATTCGGCTATTCTCGGAGTACAATTTTAGTCTGACTAAACAGTTCTTCAGAACATCAACTTGTACTTTCATTATCACCCAGCAATTAAGTGCAAGGCTGATATTTCACTATGTTTTCTTTTATCCATTCGTGGGACATGGGCGTTGCCGGCTGGCCAGCATTCATTGCCCACCCCTTGGAGGGCAGTTGAGAGTTAACCACATTGCTGTGGCTCGAGAGTCACGTGAAGGCCAGACCGGGTAAGGACCTCAGATTTCCTTCCCTAAAGGACATTAGTGAACCAGATGGGTTTTTCCGACAATTGTTTCATGATCATCAGATTCTTAATTACAGACATTTTTTAATAATTGAATTCAAATTCCACCATCTGCCGTGGCGGGATTCAAACTCAGATCCCCAGAACATTGGCTGAGTTTTTGGATTAATAGCCCGGCGATAATACCACTAGGCCATCACCTAGAGCATGGTTGGGTAGGGGGAAGGAATTTAGAGTCAGACTCAATTCTTTTGGACCTCCACTCTTTTAACCTCCTGAAATTCTGATTGGAGGGAGAAGGTGATCTGTTGAAATGAAAGGGACAGTTTCCTGTTTTGCAGCAGTCTGATTGGTCAAGGCAATTATATCTGGAATTAAGAATCTACTGATGACCATGAAACCATTGCCGATTGTTGGAAAAACCCATCTGGTTCACAAATGTCCTTTAGGGAAGGAAATCTGCCTTCCTTACCTGGTCTGCTCTGCATGTGACTTGAGAGTCACCATGGGCAGCACAGTGGCACAGTGGTTAGCACTGCTGCCTCACAGCGCCAGGGACCCGGGTTTGATTCCCGGCTTGGGTCACTGTCTGTGCGCCGTCTGCACGTTCTCCCTGTGTCTGCGTGGGTTTCTTCATGGTGTTCCGGTTTCCTCCAACAGTCCGAAAGACGTGCTGGTTAGTAGATTGGCCATGCTAAATTCTCCCTCAGTGTACTCGAACAGGTGCCGGAGTGTGGCGACTAGGGGATTTTCACAGTAACTTCATTAATGTAAGCAGAGTTTCCCATGAGAAGATTTTCAGTACTGTTTAATAAAACTTTTCTTTTGGTAACTTAAAAAATTATCACTCATAGGTTATGGCCACCCCTGCCAATCTATCTACATAACAGATCAACTCATGGTGGCACGTTGGCACAGTGGTTAGCACTGCTACCTCACAGAGCAGGGGTTCAATTCCTGGCTTGGGTCACTGTCTGTGCGGAGTCTGCACGTTCTCCCCGTGTCTGCGTGGGTTTCTTCATGGTGTTCCGGTTTCCTCCAACAGTCCGAAAGACGTGCTGGTTAGTAGATTGGCCATGCTAAATTGCCCCTTAGGCCGGAACTTTACCGCCCCACCCGCCACGGGAATCAGAGCGGGTGGGGGTGGGGTGGGGGGTGAGGGAGAGGCGCGGACCATGGAAAGGTCCATTGACCTCCGGTGGGATTTTACAGTTTCGGGACAAGTGAGGCTGGAAAACCTACCCTTAGTGTCCCAAGATGTGTAAATTAGATGGATTAGCCATGGTAAATGTATGGGATTACGGGGATAGGGTAAGATGCTCTGTCAGGGAGTTGGTGCAGACTCGATAGGCCGAATGACCCCCATCTGCACTGTGGGGATTCTATGATAGGCCATTCTGTTGAACTGTTGCATGGAAGGAAACTTGATGTTCCCCTGTCCAAATTGTCTTAGTTCCTCTAAGCCAGGAGTCAGCAACCTTAATAATAAGAGCCATCTTTTAAATTGAGTCAAAGATGCAATATCTTAAGAGCCGCAATGTTGTTACTCAAATGTCAATAATAATGAAAAATAAGGCAGACACATTATGGATTTTAATGCAAAATCATTTCATTGACACTCAATCACATACCCGCACAGAAGAGGAATCTGTGCAATATCAGCAACATCACACAGGCTTGGAGAAGACTGGAGATGAATTTATATCCTTAATATACTGAGTGGTGATGCGTGTGGTTAGTTTCATTATTCTGTCCCTCAAAGTGGTTGTAGACATTTCAACCCCTCTAATTGTGTCAATTTTTTCAAATTAAATTCAAACGCTAATGAGATTTTTTTTAAAAATGGCTGCCTATCTTAATATTCCATGCAGTGCTAATGACGAGTGTTGTAAATTGATGTTTCCCCCCCAAGGAATTCAATGTTTCACAGCAAAACAAGAACCACAATTAGTTCCTTTATTGATGTGTACTTCTGTGAGCGACTGATAGAATCATAGAAACCCTACAGTGCAGAAAGAGGCCATTTGGCCCATCGAGTCTGCACCGACCACAATCCCACCCAGGCCCTACCCCCATATCCACCCACTAATCCCTCTAACCTACGCATCTCAGGACACTAAGGGGCAATTTTAGCATGGCCAATCAACCTAACCCACATATCTTTGGACTATGGGAGGAAACCGGAGCACCCGGAGGAAACCCATGCAGACACAAGGAGAATGCGCAAACTCCACACAGACAGTGACCCAAGCCAGGAATCGAACCCAGGTCTCCGGAGCTGTGAAGCAGCAGTGCTAACCACTGTGCTATGTGCCACCCATCGTGTGATTGTCTAGTGGGCGGTAGGTAAGACACTTACTGCAATGGGGAACAACATGATTTTGCTTGGCTGAACAGTAAAACGGTAACTTATGACTTTTGATCCAGCAAGTTTTCAATCGAATTTCATAGTTTTGCGGTTAAACATCTCCCAAGTGTCAGTTGTTATCTGTTATATTATCCATGGCCAAGAAGATTTGGATGTCATGGTGGCACAGTGGTTAGCACTGCTGCCTCACAGTGCCAGGGACCCGGGTTCAATTCTGGCCTTGGGTGATTGTCTGTGTGGAGTTTGCATGTTCTCCTTGTGTTTGCATAGGTTTCCTCCGGGGGCTCCCACACTCTAACGATGTGCGAGTTAGGTGGATTGGCCATGCTAAATTGACCCTAATGTTAATGGGGTTACAGGATAGGGTCTGGATGGAATTGTTCTCGGTGCAGACTCGATGGGTCAAGTGGCCTCCTTCGGCACTGTAGGGATAAATAAAATTTTAAGATATCTCACGATCTTTTAAAAATTAAAAACACAAGATATCTATTTTCTAAAAATTGATAATGAGGGAGAAAAGGCTTCGATCGATCCACATCGGGGCAGCGGCACGGTGGTTTGGGGCGGCACAGTGGTTAGCACTGCTGCCCCACAGCGCCAGGGACCTGGGTTCAATTCCGGCCTCGGCTGACTGTCTGTGTGGAGTCTGCACATTCTCCCCGTGTCTGCGTGGGTTTCCTCCAGGTGCTCCGGTTTCCTCCCACAGTCCAAAGATGTGCAGGTTAGGTTGATTGGCCATAGTGTCAGGGGGATTAGCAGGGGTAAGTAAGTGGGGTTGTGGGGATGGGGCCTGGGTGGGATTGTGGTCGGTGCAGACTCGATGGGCCAAATGGCCTCCTTCTGCACTGTAGGGATTCTATCTCCTCAATGAGTTGCATGTGGCTCTGAAACCACAGATTGCTGACCTCTGGTCTAGTCGAACACACAGGTTTACTGGTGAATTTGGGGTTAAATCAAAAATCCAGGATTCCATGGTTTCAGTGGGTGCGACAGATTACAGAAAACTGCATGAAATTAGTTTCTCCGCACTGGGAATTAAGAAACAAAATGCAATGTGATTTGGATGAATTAGCGAAGCAATCACTATTCAGTGTACAGTGCGCTAAGTGAATAAATGTCAATCGCAGTTGTAATAATTGTGAGGAATATTAATAAATGTTCTCAAATCAAAATAATGTTCAGAAACTACTCTTCAAAAGGCGACTAAATATTGACTCCGTAATGCGTCTCCATGGAAACAAAGTAATAGAGATCCCAGGAAATTCCGGAACAGAGTCCGGGAGGGAAAAATCAAGAAATATTTCAAAATGCAACAAGGTGAGACGGTTGTCTCGCCAAGAGTGACCACCCGACCGAGTGACCTGTGCCCATTTTTGTTGGCGTTTGTGCCATTGCTGGGGGTTAATGAGACCCATTTTCATGGCCTTGCCATCCATCCAGGTGAGGTGAGGTTAACTCAGCACAAACCCCTGGGACTGAACCTTCAAGCTTCCTGGTCTGTCTGCCTCGGTACCTCACCAAGCATCGCGTCTGGGCACTGCGTCTCCAAGGGAAGGCATAAATGAATGTTCCACACCATTCCCAAAATGGCGGCCCAATCATCTCTATATTTTTTAGTTGACTATATTTGGGCACAGGGATGATTGAAATATGATTGGATGTTGATTTTAGTACAGAATATTATATTACAATTTTTCTAGGGTATAGCAAAGATAAAGATGAAGTAGTGGGAAGTGTGATAGATGCCCAGAAGGAAGAGACAGTAAAACCGGGGAAATAAGAATATTGGTCTAGAATGTTTTTCCTTCTGGGTTTACGATTTAATGCGGATCATTTGAGAGATGGAAAACTTGTTTTCATAGAATCACAGAATCCTTACAGGGCAGAATGAGGCCATTCAGCCCCTCGAGTCTACACCAACTCTCTGAAAGAGCATTTTACCCAGGCCCAATCCCCGTAATCCCACGTATTTACCCCACTAATCTTCCTAACCTACACATCTTGGGACACTAAGGGTCAATTTAGCATGGCCAATCCATCTAACCCACACATCTTTGAACTGTGGGAGGAAACCCACGCAGACACATGGAGAACGTGCAAACTCCACACAGACAGTGACCCGAGGCTGGAATTGAACCCCGGGTCCCTGACGCTGTGAAGCAGCAGTGCTAACCACTATGCCACTGTGCCACCCTTATTTGGCTGCATTTTTGTGTATTTTGCCTCCTTGTTGGTTCCTGAGACTCTGAGCTCCTTTCATTCTTCTTCGCTTAAGAGGAGAGATAAGAAAGCCACATTCTCCTTGAAGTCTGTGCCCGTAAGCTGCTTGTATGGCTGACTTGCCCATTCCTAAACTTCCAAAACCAATTTCAAGCATGGTTGTCTCACACAGTGTAGTGGGAGAGTGAAGGATGATTTTCTTCACAATTTATGCTGTCCATCTTCTTAAGCTTATCTTGTGTCAGGCGAGATATCTCCTTAGCTGAGAGAGCAGATGGGCAGTTAGGCTGTTCCCAGACCTACTCCAAGTCATTAGAAGTACAACGAGAGATTAGTTTACCCTATGGTTTGTCCCATCCTGACCTTGAGTCAATATCTAGCCTTACCTCGGTACCTTCCCTGAAGGCATGGGTGAAAATGAGAGTTCATGTGATGCACTCAGGGCTCCCCCAGATGACAGGTTACTGATCTCGGCTATTTACTTGGTCACGGAATCAAACAGAGAGAGAAACAGCAGGAACCAGGAGCCCAAGAGATAAGCACTAGCTGGAGAAACCCTGTTGTGGCATGTGGCATAGTGGTTATCACTGCTGCCTCACAGTGCCAGGGACCTGGGTTCGATTCCTGGCTTGAGTCACTGTCTGTGTGGAGTTTGCACGTTCTCCCCGTGTCTGCGTGGGTTTCCTCTGGGTGCTCCAGTCTCCTCCCACATTCTGAAAAATGTATTGGTTAGGGTGCATTGACCCGAACAGGCGCCGGACTGTGGCGACTAGGGGAATTTCACAGTAACTTCATTGCAGTGTTAATGTAAGCCTTACTTGTGACTAATAAATAATAAACTTATTTATCTGAGCCTTGGGTTTCTACATAAAGTTCATTTTTTTAAAAACCCTGCACGTCATGGACTAGAACATTTGCTAAGATGTGCAGGTTAGCTGGATTAGTCAGGGTAAATGGACAGGGTTATGGAGATAGGGTAGAGTGGAGGGCCTGGGTGGGATGCTCTTTTGGAGAGTCGGTGTAGACTCAATGGGCCGAATGGCCTCTTCATGCACTTTGGGGATTCTATGGTTCGAATATAAAAGAGGCAATTTAAGGAGATATCATCAGCATGAGAAAGGTATTGGCAAAGCACAGTTTGCTTGAGACAATCAAAATCATTCTTGTCACAGCGACAGCACACACAGGTAACGTGGTGACTTTTTGATGCCAGTACACGGTATATTTATAAACCTAGCTTTTCATGAGAATTATTGCCTCTTTAAATACCATGAAATAAAATAAATAGTTTCTACCAATTTCACTGTGGTTTGCACTTGAATTCCTGACTTGGCCCAGTTTTCAAACTCCTCTCCGAACAACATTGACCTTGGCATTTTGTCCCCCCACCCATCCCCACACTACCGCCCCAACTGTGAGGGCACATCTCCAGTGGGTAGGGAAAGGGACAGCATGATCACCTTCCGTCCACAATAAGTTGCATTTATACAGTGATTCTCTGGCCTCCCAGTCGCGTGTTTCCCGGTGGCGGGAGGCGGCATATCGCTGGCCGGCAGTGGGGTTCTCTGATCCCGCCATGGCCAATGGGATTTCCCATTGATTCCACCCACACCACCGGGAAACCGGGGGGTAGCTTGCCAGCAGGACCGGAAGATCACCCTGGCATGAACGGCCAGAGAATCCGGCCATTTTCTTTCTATAGAATTTGCAACATAAAAATAAGTAATTTGACCCAACTGGTTTATGTTCCACACGAGCCTCCTCCCATCCAATTTCAATGGATGCTACCTACATATCCTTCTATTTACTTCTTCCTGATATACTTATCCAGCTTTCCCTGAAAGGCATCAATGCGTCTCACCTCTACCACCCCATGGGGGAGCAAGTTCCATCTTAACATAGTAGATAAGGCACTTTTCAAGGGCTTTATCAGACAGAATTTGATTGGTGCCACCCAAAGTGATATTACAAAGTAGGTCTTAAAGAGTGTCCTAAAGGAGGAGCCAGAGGGCAGAAAGCTTCTGAGAGGAAAATCCAGAGTTTAAGGCCTACGTAGCTGGAGGTACGGCTGCCAATGGACGGTGAAAGAAATCTGGCACAAAATGCCAGAAATGGAGGCCAGGGGAGATCTTGGCAGGACATAGAGCTGGAGAAAGTTACAAAGAGAGAGAGAGGGGTGAGGCATGGAGGGGAAAGGCTGAGGATTCAGGATCATAGAATCATCAAAACATAGAAACCCTACAGTGCAGAAGAGACCATTCAGCCCATCAAGTCTGCACCGACTCTCCGAAGGAGCATCTTGCCACGGCCCACCCTCTACTCTATCCCCGTAACCCCACACATTTACCCCACCAATCTCCCTAACCTACACATCTTTGGACATAAGGGGCAATTTAGCATGGCCAATCCACCTAACCTGCACGTCTTTGGACACTAAGGGGCAATTTAGAATGGCCAGTCCAACTAATCTGCATGTTTCTCAGGCTGTGGGAGGAAACTGGAGCACCCGGAGGAAACCCACACAGACATGGGGAGAATATGCAGACTCCACATAGACAGTGACCCAAGCCGGGAATCGAACCCAGGTCCCTGGTGTTATGAGGCAGCAGTGCTAACCACTGTGCCACTATGTCGTCCAGGAAATTGGATGTCGGAGTAAAAAGATGAGGACATTGCAGATCATATTCCTGAGCACTTTCTGCCCCCTGCTGTGTTGATGGGCCTTCGCTCTTCGCCCCTCAACCACAGGAACCAATCTACTCCTAAGTAGCCTTTGCCATCTTTTCATAAGTTTTAAACACTTTTATTACACTGTTCCATACCCTGCCTTGCTCTAACAAGATATAAATCGAGAAGACAGGAAGAAACCTTTTCCCTTGGTGCAGGGATCAATGACTAAGGGGCATAGATTTAAGATAAAGGGCAGGAGTTTGAGAGGGTGGCATGGGCCTGGAACCCACTGCCTGTAACGGTGATGGAGGTGGAGACCCTAATAATATTTAAGAAGATGTGCACTTGCGGTGCCAACGCAATGGGCCAAGTGTTGAGAAATGGGATAAGTACAGTTGGGTGGTTTGTCTTTGACTGGTGCAGATGCAATGGGCCGAAGGGTCTTTTTCAGTGCTGTGTGACTCTACAGTCACATATCACAACTTTAAATTCATCTTTCCTCACCAGTTTAAAAGTGTCAAAAGGTTGCCTCAGCATGCTCTGAATCTAAAGACAGATCTTGCTGCAGAATCACCAGTTCAGCTGCTTCAAAATTTAAAGCCCCCTTTGCTTAACTGAGCAGTCGTCTGGCACTGCGTGAGTGGCTCCCTCGGGAGGCTGCGGGTCCGTGCAGTTTCAAGCCAGACTCCAGCTATAGAGTTAATGAATAAGACTATGTGAGAAAATCTATTAGCTGCAGTGCTGACACCCTCCGGTTGACTGCTCTTGGTATTCTGCGCTGATGTAATGAACGAGGCAGTGGTGAGGATCTTTCATGTCTGTAATCGATAATAGCATTCAGGGGGGTTTTTGAGACACCAGGTAACGACACGATCAGGAATGCTGGCCACCCATATCTGTTGGGGGAGTGAGCCATTCACTTTCTAAAACAGTATTTGAACACAGTTTAGATACAAAAATGGTCAGGCCTAGCTTATTCATGCCATCGATCTGTTGTCATACCGCTGTTAGAGCCACAAAATCATAAAATCCCTGCTGCGTGAAAGAGGCCATTTGGCCCATCAAGGCTGCACTAACTCTCTGAAAGAGCATCCCATCCAGCAATCCCGCTGCCCCGCCCTATCCATAACTCCACTCATTTACCATGGCCAATCCACCTAACCTGCGCATCTTGGGACTGTGGGAGGAAACCAGACACCCAGAGGAAACCCATGCAGACACGGGGAGAATGTGCAAACAAAGTCATCCAAGGTCAGAATCAAACCCATGTTCCTGGCACAGTGAGGCAGCAGTGTTAACCACTGTGCCATCGTACGTCTTTTAACATGACTCACTACTATTCACTCCCGGAACTAAAAAATTGTTTCTACCAACATGTTTACCCATCTTCTTCCATTTTAGATACTGACAGACTTATTAGGTGGGACTTTCCAGCTACACTCACGCCAAGGCTGGACACTCCCACCCAAAGTCAACGGACCTTTGCATGGTCTGTATCCCGCCTGCTACGATTCCCATGTCGGGCAGGGCGGGGAAATTCCTCCCATTCTATATTTGCATTCTAATGAACCAACTGGTAATTCTCCTGCAGTGTTACACATGGGGCGTCAAGATCGGAAGTGGTGTTCAGGCAGGGTTAGACGGCGGAATGAGTGGACCAGGTGTAATTCAGTTCATATTTTAAAGTCATATAGCACAGAATAATAGCATTTGCACTATCACAGTTGGGCTGGCTCTTTAAGAGTTATTCAGCTCATCCTACTCCCTTTCCATTCTCTGGAGCATAACTGCCCTGCAAATTGTCCCTCTTCAATATTTATCCAATTTCCCGTTGAAGGTTATCATTCGGACAGCTTACACATTTTTACACAATACAAAATATCAGAATATATTCTACCCTTATTGTAACATATTTTCATTTTATATTAATACAATATTAATTGCAAAATGTGCAGCAATTTGGGAAGCAGTGATCTAGATTTAATTGCAGCCTGTTCGATTCAAGAATTCACTGACACCTTATAGGTCTTGGGTACAAGTTTATTAGGAATTCCTTCTATTGTCTCTCTTACAAGGTGGACACCAACTTCTCAGTCTTGCTCACTCTCTCCCTCTCTGATTTGATTCGATTTGATTTATTATTGTCACCTGTATTAACATACAGGTTTCTTGCGCGCTGGACAGACAAAACATACCGTTCATAGAGAAGGAAACGAGAGAGTGCAGAATGTAGTGTTACAGTCATAGCTAGGGTGCAGAGAAAGATCAACTTAATGCGAGGTAGGGCCATTCAAAAGTCTCACAGCAGCAGGGAAGAAGCTGTTCTTGAGTCGGTTGGTACGTGACCTCAGCCTTTTGTATCTTTTTCCCGAAGGAAGAAGGTGGAAGAGAGAATGTCTGGGGTGCGTGGGGGTCCTTAATTATGCTGGCTGCTTTGCCGAGGCAGCGGGAAGTGTAGACAGAGTCAATGGATGGGAGGCTGGTTTGCGTGATGGATTGGGCTACATTCACGACCTTTTGTAGTTCCTTGCGGTCTTGGGCAGAGCAGGAGCCATACCAAGCTGCACATACAACCAGAAAGAATGCTTTCTATGGTGCATCTGTAAAAGTCTCTCTCTTACGAGATGTCACCAGTCTCTCTCCTTTCTATTGTTCTAACATAGTATGGGTTAAAAAATTATTAATTGCTCCAGAAATTATTCATTGCTCCAGAGAACGGCCATTTAAATTGATTGGTTAATTATACACATCTGCAAAGGGTGGCCAACACTAATTGGTTCTGATCTCTGATCATGCATTGTGCACGAGTTAATGCTCTTCTATCAAGGTTAGCTAAATCACACACTGTGAGTATGTGACAAGCAGAGCAGCACATGTAACATTGTAACATGATCCCAGCATAAGTGAAACTTGAAGCTTTAGTAGGATTTGTCCCGTGTGAAAGTGTTAATATGAATACACCGTAGAAAATGAGATGAAAATGTTATAAAAAAACTAAAATAAAAGTAAACTAAAAGTAAAATAAAACAGTGGCTTCCCACAAACCAGAAGGCCCAAGATGATGCTACGTCAGATGTCAACTTGCCAAATGGTGTGATGTGCAGATGACATGTTGGCAAATTAAAACTCTCATTACACACATTGGGAAAAGTTGACACGAGAGTGTGAGGAAAATATGGTGACAGATCGAAGGTTTGCAGATTGAAAATAGAAGCAGAGATACGATTTTTTAATAAGTTGTGGATTATAGACCACCTGGGGATCCAATGTACATATACCTGATTTAGCCCTGAGGCCCAGTCAATGACAGAGCTCAGCATGAGGATGAATAAGTGTAGCCATCCTTGAGTAAACTCAATTAAATAACAATGATACATTAAGGTAGCTGTATGAAGCAGGTCTTAGGGTCAATCCTTGAATGTGAATCTCACTGCCAATCAATGCCTTCTGTTTACTTTCAAGGAGGGATGTCCCAATTAACAAACAATCCATTAAACTTTGCTCATAAGTTTGCTTATTTTTTAACTAACATTCTACATCCTAAGCCACGGTGGCACAGTGGTTAGCACTGCTACCTCACAGCGCCTGGGTTCGATTCCCGGCTTGGGTTCACTGTCTGTGTGGTGTCTGCACGTTCTCCCCGTGTCTGCATGGGTTTCCTCCGGGTGCTCTGGTTTCCTCCCACAGTCCGAAAGACATGCTGGTTAGGTACATTGGCCACGCTAAATTGTCCCTCAGTGTACCCGAACAGGCGCCAGAGTGTGGTGACTAGGGGATTTTCACAGTAAGTTCATTGCAGTGTTAATGTAAGCCTATGTGTGACACTAATAGATAAAAAAAATTAAGTTCTAGTTTTTTCGAATGTTGCTGTCTAAGATTACAAGTTGAATTTTTATGTCTCCCGCTGTCTGACACTTATATTTAGTCACAGCAGTGGCATCATGTTTTACATAATCATACTGCTGTGAACAGCCTCATTCCTTCCTAGTTTATTTTGTCTGGTTTGATAAGCATTGTAATTAATATGCAATCCTTGCAAATGACAAGTTGAGTCTAGTGCAAGATGTTCCAATAAGTGGCCCCAGGCTCGAAGGTACATCATATCTACAAACTTAATACCCATTGTCACATTTTCCGATCAGCATTCCCCATTAGAAATTCCTATGTTTACATTCATATCGGAAACTGGACATGAAAACTTGTCATGTAATTATACCGTGTGGTCAATTTTGTGCAGCATCTCAGTTTTGCATCTCCCCAGTTCCTCTCGATGAGCCAAGAACCTTTATCTCTGCTGGGGTGCAGTTCCATGGGTGCCACTCTGAGATTGTGCCCTCTATTCCTAGACTCTCCCACAGAAGACACAACCTTTCCGCATCTACCCTGTCGTCACCTTAGAATCCTATATTCTAAGGTCACCTCTCACTCTTCTAAACACCAGCAAGTACAGGCACAACTGACTCAACCTCTCCTCAACAGAAAACCCCCCCATTCCCGGGATCAACCTAGAGAACCTTCTCTGGGCTGCCTCCAATTCCAGTCTGTCTTTCCTTAGATAAGGGGACCCACTACATTGTATGATTCTATGATTCTATGAAAACTGTTCACAGAATTCCGGGCAAGATTAAGGAGGTTACGAATGGGACAGAAGCGATGGTCGGCACGGTAGCACAGTGGTTAGCACTGCTGCTTCACAGCTCCAGGGTCCCGGGTTCGATTCCCGGCTCGGGTCACTGTCTGTGTGGAGTTTGCACATTCTCCTCGTGTCTGCGTGGGTTTCCTCCGGGTGCTCTGGTTTCCTCCCACAGTCCAAAGATGTGCAGGTTAGGTTGATTGGCCAGGTTAAAAATTGCCCCTTAGAGTCCTGGGATGTGTAGGTTAGAGGGATTAGCGGGTAAATATGTGGGGGTAGGGCCTGGGTGGGATTGTGGTCGGTGCAGACTCGATGGGCCGAATGGCCTCCTTCTGCACTGTAGGGTTTCTATGATTCTATGATGGTCAAACAAATAAACGTTGAGGAACATCGTTGGCATGGTGCCCAAGTGGCTATTATTCAAAGTAACATTTGACAAAGAATTCCTGCTGACATGGTCGCCACTCGCTATCTAAACCACCAGAGCCAACGAATGGAGCAAAAATAAGTCTTATTCACTAACCAAACATTGTGGCTGGAATTTTACTGCCCCGACCGTCACAGAAATCGGAGTGGGCGAGTGGCGGACAATGGAAAGGTCCGTTGACCTAAGGTGGGACTTTACGGTTTTGGGACGAGCTAGGCCGTAAAATTGTATCTCAAATAGGAGACTGGACATGCAGAATTGCTCACGCGGTTCTCAAAAGGTTAAATAATATATTTTAGAAAGTTCATGATATTCCAACTGGTCTCAGACCAATTACTTTTTGACTTGTATAATTACCTAAGGCAACGCTTCATTTCTCCCACATCACATTCATTTTTTTCCAACCTGTAGTCGCTTTATATCCTCCCAAGTAAAAGGATTTTGCATCAACTGATGCCACTTAGTGCCCTATGTGGTACATTTCAGCGATAGAGCACACACAGTTACAGGTGGAAAGCGGTGTTATCATGATTAACTGTTTGAAGGGGCATTATTTCAATGGAAAAGCGTTCATCAAATTCTTTGAAGTGGGAAAAGCCAAATGTCATATTCTGCCCAGTACAGTTTGATTTGTGGAATGCTCTGTTTCCATTCGAACGATTTGTACGCATTATATTGGTAAACAAAGGAAAGAAGAATTTACTTCATTGTAAATAAAAGTTGTGAAGTTGACAAAGACAATACCTGATTTCCAGTAGGATCTTTGTACCCATCATTATGATCCTTTACAAGGTTTGCAGAACCTTTGGACATCTTATCTTGTCAACGCCTTCAGGAGATGAGATTTTGGTTTGATTTGATTTGATATTTATTATTGTCACATGTATTGGGATACAGTGAACAGTATTGTTTCTTGCGCGCTATACAGACAAAGCATACTATTCACAGAGTACATGGGGAGAAGGAAAGTAGAAGGTGCAGAATCTAGTGTTGCAGTTACAGATAGCGTGAAGAGAAAGATCGGTTTAATACATGATAGATCCATTCAAAAGTCAGCAGGGAGGAAGCTGTCCTTGAGTGGGTTAGTACATGATCTCTTGTATCTTTGTATTTTATTCCCGATGGAAGAAGGTGGAAGAGCTCGGGGAGAGCCCGGGGTGCCTGGGGTCCTTGATTATGCTGGCAGTTTTCCTGAGGCAGCGGGAAGTGTAGACAGAGTCAACGGCTGGGAGGCTGGTTTGTGTGGTGGACTGGGCTACGTTCACAACCCTTTGTACAAAGAACAAAAAACAAAGAACAAAGGAAATTACAGCACAGGACAGGCCCTTCGGCTCTCCAAGCCTGCACCCACCATGCTGAACTAAAACCCCCATTCTTCCGGGGGCAAGATCCCTCTATTCCCATCCTATTCATGTATTTGTCAAGACGCCCCTTAAAAGTCACTATCATACCTGCTTCCACTACCTCCCCCGGCAGTGAGTTCCAGGCACCCACCACCCTCTCTGTAAAAAACTTGCCTCGCACATCTTGCCGCTCGCACCTTAAACCTGTGCCCCCAAATAATTGACTCTTCCACCCTGGGAAAAAGCTTCTCACTATCCACTCTATCCATGTCCCTCATAATCTTGTAGACTTCTATCAGGTCGCCCCTCAACCTCTGTCATTCCAGTGAGAACAAACCAAGTTTCTCCAACTTCTCCTCATAGCTAATGCCCTCCATACCAGGCAACATCCTGGTAAATCTTTTCTGTACCCTCTCCAAAGCCTCCACATCCTTCTGGTAGTGTGACAACCAGAATTAAACACTACATTCCAAGTGCGGCCTAACTAAGGTTCTATAAAGCTGCAACATGACTTGCCAATTTTTAAACTCAATGCCCCGGCCGATGAAGGCAAGCATGCTGTATGCCTTCTTGACTACCTTCTCCACCTGCGTTGCCACTTTCAGTGACCTGTGTACCTGTACACCCAGATCCCTCTGCCTATCAATACTCTTAAGGGTTCTGCCATTTACTGTGTATTTCCCATCTGTATTAGACCTTCCAAAATGCATTACCTCACATTTGTCTGTATTAAACTCCATCTACCATCTCTCCGTCCAAGTCTCTAACCGATTTATATCCTGCTGTATCCTCTGACTGTCCTCATCGCTATCCACAATTCCACCAACCGTTGTTTCGTCTGCAAACTTACTAATCAAACCAGTTACATTTTCCTCCAAATCTTTTATATATATTCCAAACAGCAAAGGTCCCAGCACTGATCCCTGAGAAACGCCACTTGTCACAGCCCTCCATTCAGAAACACACCCTTCCACTGCTACCCTCTGTCATCTATGACCGAGCCAGCTCTGTATCCAACTTGCCAGATCACCTCTGGTCCCATGCGACTTCACCTTCTGCACCAGTCTGCCATGAGGGACTTTGTCAAAGGCCTTACTGAAGTCCATGTAGACAACATCTACTGCCCTACCCTCATCAATCATCATTGTCACTTCCTCGAAAGACTCGATCAAGCGAGTGAGACATGACCTCTCCTTCACAAAACCATGTTGCCTCTCGCTAATATGTCCACTTATTTCCAAGGTGGGAGTAAATCCTGTCTTGAAGAATCCTCTCCAATAATTTCCCTCCCACTGGCATAAGGCTCACTGGCCTGTAATTACCTGGATTATTCTTGCTACCCTTCTTAAACAAAGGAACAACATTGGCTATTCTCCAATCCTCTGGGACCTCCTCTGTAGCCAGTGAGGATACAGAGATTTCTCTCAAGGCCCCAGCAATTTCCTCTCTTGCCTCTCTCAGTATTCTGGGGTATATCCCATCAGGCCCTGGGGACTTGTCTACCTTAATGTTTCTCAAGAACCCCAACACCTCCTCCTTGTTGATCTCAACATGACCCAAACTACCTACACACCCTTCCCCAGACTCATCATCCACCAAGTCCTTCTCTTTGGTGAATACTGACACAAAGTACTCATTTAATACCTCGCCCATTTCCTCTGGCTCCCTGCATAGATTCCCTCCCCTGTCCTTGAGTGGGCCAACCCTTTCCCTGGCTACCCCCTTGCTCTTTATATATGTATAAAAAGCCTTAGGATTTTTCTTAATCCTGCTGGCCAATGACTTTTCGTGACCCCTTTTAGCCCTCCTTACTCCTTGCTTAAATTTCTTTCTACTTTCCTTGTATTCTGCACTTGCTTCATGTGTTCCCAGCCTCCTAGCCTTCCTTTTCCTCTTTGACTAGGCTCACAATACCTCTCGTTATCCAAAGTTCCTGAAACTTGCCATACTTATCCTTCATCCTTACAAGAATACGCCGGTCCTGAATTCCTGTCCACTTACACTTGAAAGCCTCCCACATGCCAGGTGTTGATTTGCCCTCAAACATCTGTCCCCAATCTACATTCTTCAGTTCTTGCCTAATATTGTTGTAATTAGCCTTCCCCCAATTTAGCACCTTAACTTGAGGACTACACTTATCTTTATCTATCAGTATCTTAAAGCTTACTGAATTGCGGTCACGGTTCCTGAACTGCTCCCCGACTGAAACATCGACCACCTGGTCGGGTTCATTCCCCAATACCAGGTCCAGTACGGCCCCTTCCCTAGTTGGACTATCTACATACTGTTTCAAGAAGCCCGCCTGGATGCTCCTTACAAGCTCTGCCCCATTCATGCCCCTAGCACTAAGTGAATCCCAGTCAATATAGGGGAAGTTAAAATCTCCCACCACAACAACCCTGTTACTTTTACACCTTGCCAAAATCTGTCGACATAACTGTTCTTCTGTCTCCCGCTGGCTGTTGGGAGGCCTATAATAAACCCCAAACATTGTGACTGCACCCTTCCTATTCCTGAGCTCTACCCATATTGCCTCGCTGTATGAGCTCTCCAAGGTGTCCTCCCACAATACAGCTGTGATATTCTCCTTAACCAGTAGTGCAACTCCTCCACCCCTTTTACATCCCCCTCTATCCCACCTGAAATGTTAAATATCCTGGAATGTTAAGCTGTCCTTCCCTTAATCAAGTCTCTGTAATGGCAACAACATCGTAGTTCCAAGTACTAATCCAAGCTCTAAGTTCATCTCCCTTACCTGTTACACTTCTCGCATTGAAACAAATGCACTTCAGTCCACCAGACCCTCTTTGATTAGTAACCACACCCTGCCTGCTGTTTCTCTGAGTCTTACTGGCCCTACTCTCTGGTTTCCCTTCAGTTTATTCACCTTTACTTTGATTCCCACTCCCCTGCCAAACTAGTTTAAATCCTCCCATGTGACACTAGCAAACCTCCCGGCCAGAATATTTATGCTCCTCCAGTTTAGATGAAACCCGTCCTTCTTGTACAGTTCCCACCTGTCCCGGGAGAGATCCCAATGGTCCAGATATCTGAAACCCTCCCTCCTACACCAGCTGTTTAGCCACGTGTTGAGCTGCACTATCTTCCTATTCCTAGCCTCACTGGCACGTGGCACAGGGAGTAATCCTGAGATTACAACCCTCGGGGTCCTGCTTTTTAACTTTCTACCTAACTCCTTAAACTGCTGCTGCAGGACCTCATCACTCTTCCTACCTATGTCGTTAGTACCGATATGTACCACAACCTCTGGCTGTTCACCCTCTCCCTTCAGGATGCTTTCTGCCCATTCAGAGACATCCCGGACCTTGGCACCAATTTGTAGTTTCTTGCGGTCATGGTCAGAGCAGGAGCTATACCAAGCTGTGATAGGTATATCCAGAAACCAGAAAGGATGCTTTCTATGGTGCATCTGTAAAGGTTGGTGAGAGTTTTGGAGGACATACCGAATTTTCTTGGCTTCCTGAGAAAGTAGAGGCGTTGGTGGGTTATTTTAACTATAGCGTCGGTGTGGAGGGACCAGGACAGGTTGTTGGTGATCTGAACACCTGGAAACCTGAAGCTCTCGACCATTTCCACTTCATTGCCGATGACGAGAGGAGAGAACTGGAAATCAAACTGCTCTCGTCAAAAGTAATGCATTGTGGGAGAGACAGTCTCAAATCATTGCTCCTACTTCTGCTCCTAGATCTTATGGCCTAATGTTTGCTGAATGTCCATTCCTCACCATTAGAAAACACTTTCCTACTTTAAATTAACTATTAAAGTGAAAATTCATCGAATCATAGAATTATAGAATCCCTACAGTGCAGAAGAACAATGGTTGTAATTTTTAACTGAGTTGGGTCGGGAGTGCAAACCTTCTGACTTGCTAAACCCCAAGATTAGATATTTAAATAAAAGCAAAATACTGCAATTTCAAATCAAGGTGTAACAGCATTCATGCAGAGAGTTAATTTAAAGGGTTATTTATTTTAAATGGATATAGACTTTGTGAATAGAGGAAATCCAGTTGAACATGTAAACCAATTTGTTAAATATAGCACAGAGAACATTCTATGCTCAAATGTTGATTAATCAATATCGCCGAGCTTATTCCATGAAATGGCTCCGAGCTATTTTGAATGTTCAAATCTGTACAAGCTTCAAATTGAAATGGAAGGAAATTGAAAATCCCCAGTGAATTAACGTAGGGATCGGAACTCTCCTCAAAAATAAGCACTGCACCAACACAGTTACTGAATGCATGTTTCTAAATTATGATTTTTATTTATAATTTCCAATGAAACATACAAGAAATGATTATACATTGGTTATTTTTGATTATATAATTCGACGAGCTTCAAAAAATTCCTCAATATTTATTTGTTTGACCATCCCTTCTGTCCCATTAATCTTGCCCGGAATACCGTGAACAATTTTGGTCCCTTATCTAAGGAAAGATAAACTGGCACTGGAGGCAGTCCAGAGAAGGTACACTCGGTTGATTTTGGGTATGGGGGGATTTTCTGTTGAGGAGAGGTTGAATCGGTTGGGTCTGTACTCACTGGACTTTAGAAGAATGAGAAGAAGAATGAGACTTGACCTTATTGAAACATATTGGATTCTCAGAGGGTTTGACAAGATAGATGTTGAGAGGTTGTTTCCCCAAGTGGGAGAGTCTAGGATCAGAGGACATAATCTCAGAGTTATGGGGTCGCCCATTTAAAACAGAAATGAGGAGGAGTTTCTCCTCTCAAAGGGTAGTGAATCTGAGGAACTCTTTACCGCACAGGGCTGTAGAGGCTGGGTCGTTAAGTATGTTCAAGGCTGAGATAGACAGGTTTGTAATCAGTAAGGGAATCAACAGATAAGGTGGAAAGTGGAGTTGTGGATTATATCAGATCAGTCATGATCTCGATGAATGATGGAGCAGACTCAATGAGATGAATGGCCTACTTCTGCTCCTATATCTTATGGTCTAATGTTTGCTGAATGTCCATTCCTCACTATTAGAAAACACTTTCCTACTTTAAATTAACTATTTAAGTGAAAATTCATAGAATTATAGACACCCTACAGTGCAGAAGAACAATGGTTGTAATTTTTAACTGAGTTGGGTCAGGAATGCAAACCCTCTGACTTGCTAAACCCTAAGATTACCAACGCCGGGTAGATACTTAAATAAAAGCAAAATACGGCAGGTGCTGGAAATCTGAATGAAAGACAGAAAATGCTGGTTAAACTCAGCAGGTCTGGCAGAGAGAAACAGAGTTAATGTTTCGAGTCCACGTGACTCAGAGTCATAAGGATTTGAAACAGATTTCTCGCTCCACAGATGCTGCCAGACCTGTTGAGTTCTGTTCTATTTCTGGTTAGGTACTTTCCTAGTGATTCCATCATTTGACCTCCAGCCATCCCTTACCGTCAGATAACCTCACCCCACCTCCACCATCTTTTTACAAATAAAACTATTCAAAGTCCAAAGATGTGCGGGTTAGGTTGATTGGCCATGCTAAAAATTGCCCTTAGTGTCCTGAGATGCGTAGGTTGGAGGGATTAGTGGGTAGATATGGGGGTAGGGCTTGGGTGGGATTGTGGTCGGTGCAGACTCGATGGGCAGAATGGCCTCTTTCTGTACTGTAGGGTTTCGATGATTTCTTCTATGAAAGAAAACCCATTTTTAAACATGTTCTTAAGGTTTAGCTCCTGGGTTGCGTGCTGCAGTGTCCAGGAGATTATTGTTAAATTCCATGAGGTTCCAGCGATGCTGGATGTTTGGCACTCTGACTTAAGTTGAGATGACCTTCAATCCCTACATCCTTGCCACTTTGAAGACCATTTCTGCAACCCTTCCTATTTCTGACCTAGACTTGGAAGGCTTCCTGCATCTACAGGTGCATGAGGCAGATGAACCACATGCATATGTATGTTTCCATAGCTCACATTTCCTGGAACAGCTCACTAGTCTGAAATCAGAGGCTAGAACTTGAGGGGCCCACTCTGCATCAAGTATGGCTGACCAGGAGCCTTCCATATTCTTACTGCCTGCTCCAGCCAGGTTGGAAGGACTTGCAGCTTGATACTCAAAAACAGGAAGGCAAATTATTATTTGAATGGATGTAAATTGAGAGAGGTGGATATTCAGCGAGACCTTGGAGTCCTTGTGCGTCAGACACTGAAAGTAAGCATGCAGGTATAGCAAGCAGTAAAGAAGGCAAATAGTATTGTTATAATCCAGGTCAGAAACTCCAAAATGTTTTATGAAGTCCGCCTGGATCATAAGTTTTGCAATTTGAATATGGCTCGGGTGAGCATGAGATATTTCACATCAGGTATGATTCAAATGACCCACTAGGGAGCTTTTATCAAACAAAGTTTATTTAAGAATACAGACAACATATAGCAATAGCTTTTACCAATTACAAACAAGAAAAAAAATCAACCATGATATTGTATAAATCTTAACAACTATATGGAATATTCCAACCAAACCCCCTCATAAACATACACCTGCCACAGGTTTAACCCAGAAAATACAAATGCTCACGTGATGCTGGAACTTAGTCCTTTGCTTGGAGAATTGAAACTCTGACTTCCCAGCCTTGTAACTTCCAGCATATCGTGAGGTAGAGATAATGCCATTGCTGGCTTCGAGCTTTTAGCCAGCAAACCACTGTAAGAGACAGAATTCTCACTCCAGGAAGGCAAGAATCGATAATACCAGGGAGAGAGAGAGGCAGAACACTGCATCCAGCCTTAAGTAAAGCACCTTCTAACCAAAACAGAAAGTGAATTCTTGGATTCCTCTGTGGAGGAACCACCTGACTTTGACTTGTCAATCAATCTTCCTACCACACTTCAATAAACAAACCCCCATTTAAACCATTTAAGCAGCAATAAAAGGACTTCTAAGCAGACAGCTTGGGGCCTGCTTATAATTGCAGAGAATATGATTAAAAATACATTTCTTAAAGGCACACTAATGTCACAGTATGTTGGTCTTCGTAGTGAGAGGATTTGAGTACAGGGATAGGGATGTTTTACTGTAATTCTACAGGTTGTTGGTGAGGCTACACCTGGAGTATTGTGTGCAGTTTTGGTATCCTTATCTGAGGAAGAATGTTCTTACTATAGAGGGAATACCGGGCTGATTCCTGGGATGGCAGGTCTGTCATATGAGGAGAAACTAAGTCAGTTAGTTTTATATTCATTGGAGTTTCAAAGAGTGAGAGGGGATCTCATAAAAATTTATAAAATTCCAACAAGATTAGACAGGGTAGATTCAGAAAGAATGGTCCCAATGGTGGGGGAGTCCAGAACTAGGGGTCATAGTTTGAGGATAAGGGGTAAACCTTTTGGAACTGAGGCGAGGAGAAATTTCTTCACCCAGAGGGTGGTGAATTCACTACTACAGAATGTAGTTGAGGCCAAAACATTGTGTGATTTCAAGAAGAAATTAGATGTAGCGCTTGGGGCCAAAGGGATCAAGGGATATGGGAGGAAGGGGGATCAGGATATTGAATTTGATGATCAGCCATGTACTATCCAATGACACTTTCAAAGTGTCTTTTTTTCAATGGAACTAAGGCTGTCATTTGGTCCAGCTAGGTCCAGGAGCAGAGGTGGGCAGATGTGGAATTCTGTGCCACTGGTCAATGTGCCTGTTTCCCAGTCCCATCCCTCCCTGGGTCATGCTCCAGAGGCAGAATGGAGCGGTGGCAGGCAGGGTAGCCAATTGAGCTTGTTAGGGGCCACTTACAACAAGGTTTCTTGAATTAGCCTCCAGTTCCCCTGTAGGTGATGGGGGAACAGCTCAGTTGCCTGGGGACGCCTTCCTTGCAGCAGAGCTGGTGTGGGGTTGGGGGTTTTGGGTGTGAGGAAGTGCTTACAGTCCCTGTCTGGCAGGCTGGGTGCAGCAACAACTGCAGGTCACCATGTGGAGAGAGATTCCCCCCTCCTCATGGTTGAAGACTGTTGAATCTTTTGGTCATGAACTGGCTGATACAAGGAATATCAGAGGGAAGTGACCATTCCAAACAAGTGCGGGCTTCTGCCCTCCATTTGAGGCTGAGTCCAGGTTCGGAATTCCGCAGGGAAAATCCTGAACTAACTTCAACTGCTGACCCAGCAAGTAAAGGCTGTTGTTAAACTATATAGAATCATAAAATCCCTACAGTGCAGAAGGGGGCCATTCAGCCCATCGAGTCTGCATCGACCGCAATCTCACCCAGGCCCTATCCCCATAACCCTACTTATTTACGTTACTAACCCCTGTAAGGGGCAACTTAACATGGCCAATCAACCTAACTCGCACATTTTTGGACTGTGGGAGGAAACTGGAACACTCGGAGGAAACCCACGCAGACACGGGGAGAACATGCAAACTCCACACAGATAGTAGCCCAAGGCCAGAATTGAACCCAGGTCCCTGGCGCTGTGAGGCAGCAGTGTTAACCACTGTGCCACCGTGCCGCTCCAACCATATAAGCCTGAAAGTTCCAGGTTTAATCCTTGGATTGTACTGAGTTACCTGATTTCAATTAAGGCAGCAGTTGAGCGGCAGAACTGGAGGGGTAAGTCAATCCGAATTCCCAATGATTTCTCCCATCATTGTTATGATTAATATGTCCCTTTGTTCCAACATTTCGATATTTCAATCGACCCTCACTGGCTTGAGCCTTGCTCTGGTGACCCCCTCAGTTAAATACAATGCTGCTATGTGGGCTATCATCAAGAATGGGCAGGGTGGCCTCCTATGCTGTTGTTATTTCTGTAAGTCTAAAATTGACCCCCTACCAAACTTAACGTACACTGTTCACAGAAAGTACATGAGCAATGACCTAGATTTCTCCTTACATCTACAATGCGATGGGTTAAATGCCTCTGCAAAATTATACCTTTCATACTTTCTTTACATGGATGCTGTCAGGCACCCTTGAAACACTGGTTTCATGTTGTCAGACTGTTGAATGTCTATTAATAACAAGGCTCCACGTATAACTGTATTTGCTCCTGTCATAGAATAACATTTCAAGTTAGAGATAGAAATATAAAGTGCATTAATAATACAATAATTTTTTTCCTCACACTTTTTTAAAGGAGCAGGTCTTCTAAAGAATTTTCCTGCCACTGACATCTTGCTTGCAATAGAATTAGACAGGGCAGGCGAAATTTTCTCAAAAATATTCTATGAGTAAAAACGGACGAGAAAACGAGAGGTTTTCTTGCATGTTTTCTTCAGCGAGGTACATAATGGGAGTTTACGGGCAAAACAGAAGCCGTAATGTGAGTCCCGCCAGTAGGGGGCGGGGTTGGAGTCCCAGCTCGCCTGTGAGGTCGGTTGCTGAGCTCTAGGGGCGCTATCGCGCAGGCGCCCCAATCTCCCAGTGGACTCCGTGGCGAGCCGGTAAGATCGCACCCGACATCTCTCATGAATTGAGCTGTTTCTGATATTTATGGAGCCAATGCGCCAAAGGTACGATTGCCAATCGCCAGATTGAAAACTATTCTTTTCAGCGGTGGTCAGTTGGCCGAGGTTTTCCAGCTGGACTAAGGCACACAGGTTCAAGGGAACGTTGGCCAATGCTAAGAATTCAAAACCACCGTGTGTCGAAGGATGTCACTGAAGCTCAATTGCGGTCGGAATCTGCGATCCCCAAAGGGCAAGGAGTCCTTTTCCTTAACCAAAAGAGAAAATGCTGGAAAATCTCAGCAGGCCTGGCAGCATCTGTAAGGAGAGAAAAGAGCTGATGTTTTGAGTTCAGATGACCCAGTGTCCTTTTCTTCCGAGCTTTCTGTTCAATTCCAGCTTTCTGGGATGGAGTTTGAAGTTTCTGACGTTCATGTCTCAGTGTCCACAAGTAGGCTTACATTAACACTGCAATGAAGTTACTGTGGTTTGGTGGTCAGAATCTCATTGTACAAATATTGAAACTATGTAGGCAACTCCATCACTCATTGTCCAGTTACATTAGAATTTGTATTTTTTTAAATATGTGGTGAAGCGCAGGGGAAAGGGCTCGCATTTATATTACACTTTTCACAACCCCCCGGGGACAACTCGAAGTGCTTTGCAGCCACTGAATCGTTTTTGAAATGTAGTCACTGATTTTGAAGGCAAACATAATGGTCGATTTGCGCACGACGCGGTCCCACAAATGACAAATGAGATGAACGAGCAGTTGGTCTGAAGGAACCCAGAGTTTCCCCTGGCGGCTGGGTGAATTTATTCAGTGAGTAGTTCAACACCCGACACCAGGAAGCTCCCAGATTAATAAAAAAGCTGTTGACGTTAGCCTGTGCCGCAATGACATTGATGGACTGCGTGCTGCACTCATGACTGCTTTGTCTATGGTGAGTGAATTAGTTCAAATTCACTTTTCATGGGCTTTGGGGTTTGCGAATGTTTTGGGGATTGTGTTCTGCAAGGTTGTCCAGTTATTATTAAAGACACCGGATCACATAATGGCAGAAGTCAAATTCTGTTTTGAATCACATGGGATTCCAGCATTTGCAGCGTTACGTGAGTTGCATTAAGCAATTTATCTTCGTTTCCAAGGAAAACGCTTATCTTATCAGACCCTTCTCATGATCTACCCATATAACCTACCCATTTGCCATTTGTGGATGACGTCATCCAATTATTTGCTAGGCATTTCTGGAACTAAATACTTTATTGACCTTACTACATTAAAAGCTTCATCTACATCTATACTCCTGATACAAGAACAGATAACTAAGCCTCGGTTGGTATCCTTTTTCTATTTGTTCATGGGATGTGGGTGTCGCTGACTGGGCCAGCATTTATTGCCCATCCCTAATTGCCCTTGATCTGAGTGGCTTGCTAGGCGTTTTCAGAGGGCAGTGAAGAGTTAACCGACAATTGTTGTGGGCCTGGAGTCGCATGTAGGCCAGACTGGGTAAGGACGGCAGATTTCCTTCCCTAAAGAACATTAGTGAACTAGATGGGTTTTTATTACAATCATTCCATGGTCATCTTTACATGGTGGCGCAGTGGTTAGCACTGCTGCCTCACAGCGCCAGGGACCTGGGTTTGACTCCCGGCGTGGGTCACTGTCTGTGCAGAATCTGCACGTTCGCCCCGTGTCTGCATGAGTTTCCTCCGGGTGTTCCGGTTTCCTCCCACAGTCCAAAAAATGAGCTGTTAGGTGGATTGGCCATGCTAAATTCTCCGTCAGTGTACCTGAGCAGGTGCCAGAGTGTGGCAACTGGGGGATTTTCACAGTAACTTCACTGCAGTGTTAATGTAAACCTACTTGTGACACTAATAAATAGATAATTGCAGATTTTTTTATTGAATTCAAATTCCACCATAAACCATGATGGGATTCGAACCCAGGTTCCATAAAGGATTACTCCAGGTCTTTGGATTACCTAGTCCATTGACAATACCACAATGCCACTGCCTCCCCAGTATCTATTGAAGTAAGGTTGTATCTTTCAATGTCCTCTCATTCCACTGCTTATATTCTAACCCACTTGATGTCTCACTGACCATCACCCTGGGTGGAATTTATGGCCCCTCGGCCCTAACACTCTACCCGCAGTCAGCACAACTGCCCTTGCTATGGTCTACTGGTATGGACATCCCACACCTTCTTCCCAGTAAGACAATCTGGGCCCCCCATTAACCTTTAACAACCAAGCTACCCAGACTTGTCATAAGACAACGTTTAGAACAGGTCACATGACCCCCTTCATTCCTCCATTTAAGAACATAAGAACTAGGAGCAGGAGTAGGCCATCTAGCCCCTCAAGCCTGCTCCGCAATTCAATAAGATCATGGCTGATCTTTTCATGGACTCAGCTCCACTTACCCACCCGCTCACCATAACCCTTAATTCCTTTACTGTTGAAAAATTTATCTATCCTTGCCTTAAAAACATTCAATGAGATAGCCTCAACTGCTTCACTGGGCAGGGAATTCCACAGATTCACAACCCTTTGTGTGAAGAAGTTCCTCCTCAACTCAGTCCTAAATCTGCTTCTCCTTATTTTGAGGCCACGCCCCCTAATTCTAGTTTCACCCCCCAATGGAAACAACTTCCCTGCTTCTATCTTATCTATTCCCTTCATAATCTTATGTTTCTATAAGATCTCCCCTCAGTCTTCTGAATTCCAATGAGTATAGCCCCAGTCTACTCAGTCTCTCCTCATAAGCCAACCCTCTCAACTCCGGAATCAACCTAGTGAATCTCCTTTGCATCCCCTCTAATGCCAGTATATCCTTTCTCAAGTAAGGAGACCAAATCTGTACACAGTATACCAGGCGTGGCCTCGCCAGCACCTTATACAGCTGCAACATAACCTCGCTGCTTTTAAACTCCATCCCTCAGCAATAAAGGACAAAATTCCATTTGCCTTCTTAATTACCTGCTACACCTGCAAACCAATTCTTTGAGATTCCTGCACAAGGACACCCAGGTGCCTCTGCACAGCAGCATGCTGCAATTTTTCACCATTTAAATAATAGTCCATTTTGCTGTTATTCCTACCAAAATGGATGACCTCACATTTACCAACATTGTATTCCATCTGCCAGACCCTCACCCACTCACTTAGATGGTGGAATTTGAATTCAATAAAAAATATCTGGAATCAAGAATCTACTGATGGCCATGAAACCATTATCAATTGTCAGAAAAACCCATCTGGTTCACTAATGTCCTTTAGGGAAGGAAATCTGCCGTCCTTACCTGGTCTGGCCTACATGTGACTCCAGAGCCACAGTAATGTGGTTGATTCTCAACTGCCCTCAGGCAACTAGGGATGGGCAATAAATGCTGACCAGCCAGTGGCGCCCATGTCCCACAGATGAATAAAAAAAAGTTTGTACTTGTAACATAAGTCAGGCTTTGGTCTGTGCGACTTTGTGCATTTCTGAAAGAAAAAACATTGTTCTATGACTACAATTTATGAATACTTAAAATGAATTCCATGGCTATGATTATTCAGATGAAAGCAATAACAATTTTAGGGTATGTGAAAATATGATAAGTAGAAGCATGAGATATAGCGGAAAGCTCAAACTTTCTCCACACAGCCATTTTCATACGTACAGTCACTCCCCCGAGTATTTGTGCATTTGCTCAGTTAATAAGTTCCAGAAAGTTCTGTAGTCGAGAATCCTTTCCACACCCAGATTAGAGTATGCTCGAGACAGGATGTCAGGGTACGGGGATAGGGCCTGAGTGGGATTGTTGTTGGTGCAGGTTCGATGGGCCGAATGGCCTCCTTCTGCACTGTAGATTCTATTCTAGGGCTAAATGTCTCTGTATTAATGGGTGTTTTGCAGGAAAAGCAATTTGATCATGATAATTTTGCCAATAGTTAGCCCAAGTGACTTCCCTTCACTTGGATTGTGGATAATTCAGCCTGGGGATGACAAACTGTTGATAGAACAACAGGCTGGCTGAATGATAAATTGCACATTTTCTGCCTTCCCTTTCTTCACTATCAGCATAATTACAATCTAGATTGATCCTAACAGCCATTTAAACCCCATCAACACATCCTGCATGGCATCCTAATCTAGCCATCCTACGTGTGTGTACTGGGGAAGTGATTGGAGACAGCTATGTTATTGTAGATTTTAAGATGATTCATTGAAGCAGTTTCATTTACTCAACACAATAGTCTGAGTCTTCATTATCCATTTTTTTTTATCTGATGATGCTATATATTGACTTTGGCTTAATGTGGGAGCACAGCAAAGAAATACACCTCACCCAAACAATTTCTACTTGGAGCTGCTGTAATACCCCGACTGTAATGTTAAAAGGATCATCATTTCAGTACTTTAATGTTATTCCTTCTATTTTGTAAACAGCCAAAGATGTGCAGGTTAGGTGGATTGGCCATGCTAAATTGCTCCTTAATGTTCAAAGATGTGTGGGTTAGATGGATTGGCCATGATAAATTGCTCCTTGGTCTCCAAAAATGTACACAGTAGGTGGATTGGCCATGCTAAATTGCCCCTTAGTGTCCCAAGATGTGTGGGTTAGGTGGATTAGCCATGGTAAATGCATGGAGGTTACAGAGATTGGAGGCAGTGTTGGGATGGGCCTGGATACAATACTCGATGGGCTGAATGGCCTCCTTCTGCACAGTAGGAATTCTATGGTTTATCCATTTCATACCGGGCGGCACGGTAGCACAGTGGTTAGCACTGCTGCTTCACAGCTCCAGGGACCTGGGTTCGATTCCCGGCTTGGGTCACTGTCTGTGTGGAGTTTGCACATTCTCCACGTGTCTGCGTGGGTTTCCTCCGCGTGCTCTGGTTTCCTCCCACAGCCCAAAGATGTGCGGGTTAGGTTGATTGGCCATGCTAAAATTGCCCCTTAGTGTCCTGGGATGTGTAGATTAGAGGGTAAAATATGTAGGGATATGGGGGTAGGGCCTGGGTGGGATTGTGGTCGGTGCAGACTCGATGGGCCGAATGGCCTCTTTCTGTACTGTAGGGTTTCTATGATTACTGTAATAGCATTATCAATGCTGATTCAGATCAGAATGAGATCACAAGATCTCATCTCATTGTGTATGTTCCATACAATATGAAGCACTCAGTGATCTTAACTGCATCCGCCATCATAGTTAATGTAAAGTTGGACAGTAAACACTTTTACTCAAAACGTATCAAAGGATAATCTGAAAACAAACATTTCATTTTTACAAATATATTTTCTCTTGTGTTTCACTGGATGATGAATGATCATCATGATTCCCATCGAAAACAGATTATAGAGCTTTAGCCTGTTAGTTATCTTTAATTTTTCTTCCGCATTTAATTTAATTAGTTACCATGAACACATTACATCGCAAAGCAATAGAACAGAGGTGGGTGGAATTTTACAGTCCCGTCGAGGCAGGGGCGGGTCTTGAAAATGCAGTGAGCCATTCAGAAGTCCATTGACTGCGGCGGGACTGGAGAATCTTGCTGGCAGGAGGGGCAGTAGAATCCTACTTCTCATGAGGATATTTCCATACATAGGATCTACAGTATAGAAGTTGGCCATTTGGCCCAACTGGTCTATGCTCGCAAAGACCAGTTGGGCCAAAGCTGAATTTTACATCAAGCACATCTGTTCAAATCCAATCTTTCTCTCTTGATTTTAAAATTCCTGAAAAGTTTAACATGTAGAGATCCAGGTGGGGATCAGGGACCCTTTAAGCAGGAATTAGTTGGCGTTGCATTGCAATACAACAACTTACTATAATAGAACATGGCAGAATTGGTAAAGTAAGTTTACAATCTTGACCCTGTTCAAAGTTTATTTATTAGTTACAAGTAGGCTTACATTAACACTGCAATGAAGTTACTGTGAAAATCCCCTAGTCACCACTCTCCGGTGATTGTTCGGGTACACTGAGGGAGAATTTAGCACGGTCAATCCACTTAACCAGCACGTCTTTCAGATTGTGGGAGGAAACCAGAGCACCCGGAGGAAACCCACTCAGACACGGAGAGAACGTGCAAACTCCACACAGGCAGTCACCCAAGCCAGGAATCGATTCAGGGTCCCTGGCGTTGGGAGGCAGCAGAGATAACCTCTGTGCCGTGTTCTGAAAGAATGGAAGGTTCCTCATGGAGAAGGATGAAAGGCTGAAGTGCCAGGCACCCAGATTGCTTTTACACCTCAACTGGACTGATTGAAATATATGGTATCAGAGGCTTGAGAGACAGCTCTTTATAGCTGCATTTCAGAGTGGTACCTGTTATGGTTCTTCTTCCTTAAATCTCTTTGTGTGACCAACTCTGAGAATCTGAGAGTTTGGGCACAGTAAGGCCAACTGCCAGTCCCTTGAAGTCAAGGCATTAAGCCCTGCACCATATTTTCAATGAGTTTTGACCTGGGCCCCTGTCCCCTTGATAGCCTGGTCACATGGGCTTGTCTCTGGGCAGATTTCACAGGAGTCCACATCCTCTCACCAAACTACTCCATTTTACCTTGAATTAAAGGAGACAATTTAAAACAAAGTTGTTGCGGGGTCTTTTCAGAGACTAGGCATCGCCAAAAACTTCAGCTAATACAAAGACTCACAAAGTCAGTGTCCTGGTTAAAGACGTATCTTTATTTGACCAACGATCGAATGGAAAGATTAGCGTTGAGCAGTCCAACGCCCCTCTAGGAGAGAAGGCCCTCAGCATTCCAATACCATTCTGAGGACACAATGCACCCGTCACAACAATTATACATTTCTCATGTTTGCTTTTCCTGCCTTCCCATTAGGGATGAACCAGTCATCATTCGTACAAATCAATCGTTGTTAACAGTTGTCATATACCTTAGTCAATTATATTCCACTCTCTGACATCATGGGATTTCATTGGTCCGTAGATGCTTCTTCCCCCTGTTGCTTAACAGCCCCTGATGCTGAGCTATAGGGTTCAAAGGTGCTGTTCTCATCAGCTCTCAATTATGTCAATGGTTGAGCCAGACAGTTGATTTTCTCATGTCTGAGAAGCGCTGTCAGTACAGACTGAACAGCTCTATTCATTCCATGGCTTTGGAAACCTATACTGTCCATAACTTATGCTGATAAGAATATGTACACTCTGTGGCTTCATTGTTCCAAAGAATGTGGTTCGTCTTGCTAAGCCTTCATCACATCATGCCCTTGGAAAGCCTGCTTTCTGGCCAAAGTGCACAGATCATTTTAAAAATACATCTGAAATACATTTTAAAATTCAAAATATATGTTCAAATCTCTCACTTTGTTTAAATCTCTTACTGTGGTATATGTGTCTATATGCAGATAGCACCTCTGTTAGTCTGTAAGTCTGATCTTAAGTTAATTCACTTCAATTTTATCAGTGTCTTAAATCTCTGATTATTTGAAATTTCTCTAACAATAACCATTTATAAACTCCAGTGTTGGTAACGTGCTGCACTAACTGAAGTGCCATAGTGAGGTTGCAATATTAAACTGAGAATTCATCTGTTTGTTCTGATGGGTTTTTTTTAGAACAGATTTTTTCTTTTCTTTTATGTTTTACTCCATCCTTAAAGTTACATAGTCAATGCGCAGAATGGATCGGGCAAAACCGAAATCCATTCCTTGCTCCAAATGCCAAATTCCAAATCCAATTGAATCCAATTCAAGGTCCCTCTTGAGAGAGACAAACAAGATCCAAGCTGACAAGATAAGGCATTGCACCCCCCACCTTGGGGTTGATCTGACGCTTGATCTTAGCCAAAAGGCCAGGCCAACATTATCTCCCTCGGGCCTACAATACTAATGATGGTTGAATTGCTCCTTCACCTCGTTGATATTTGGGGAACTGCGCTGTGAGTAACAATATGCTGCTGGCTCCCCGCATAATAGCCACACGTGAAGTACTTTGAGACATTTCTCAGAGATGTGGGAAAGCTTCAAAACATTTTCTTTTCCTTTTACTTAACTTCAAACTATGTTTAACACGAATTCATCCTGAAATCAAATGTCTGCATGTTTTTATTCCTTCCCACAGAAGGTGCAGTTTCAAGAGCTGATCAGTATTCTGCATGAATTCCCTCAGGAAATCTTTGAGTCTATACAGAGAATAGTTTTGAATCTTGGGAGCTTGGTTGGTGAAAGATCTTGCCGTTAATAAATAAAAGTGCCTATCAATGACCAGAATGACAACGCAATGTGGCCATGCCTGCAATTCCTTCTGGCCTCATCAGTTTTAATAAAACCCAAGGGCGGAATTTTCCCACCCGCCACGGGAATTGTAGCGGGCCGAGGGCGGGCCATGCAAAGGCCTGTTGACCTTGGGTGGGAATTTCCGGTCTTAGGGAGAGCACGGCTGGAAAATCCCACCCTAAGACTATGGCTGGAATTCTCTGGCCCTTCGCTGGCAGCAGAATTCTCTGGTCCCGCTGGCAGCGCACCCCTCCACCTGCAAGGTTCCCGATGGCATGGGGTGGCATCGATGGGAAATCCCATTGACAGCAGCGGGACGAGAGAATCCCCTCCACAACAGCGAACGGCGCGCTGCCTCCCACTGCCGAGTAACAGGCGGCTGGGAGGCCGAGGAACCCCACCCACAGCTTTAAGACTTGTGATTGCGAACCACCGAATATCACCAACTGAATCTGCCTCGCAGCGCCAAGGACCCGGGTTTGATTCCCGGCTTGGGTCACCGTCTGTGTGGAGTTTGCACGTGACAATAGTGACAATACCACTAGGCCACTGCCTCCTGCTATGGTTATACTTGGTTATTCATTGATGCATGATTTTTCTTTGCACATGATGAAGTAATGTGTCCTATTATTGTATTGGGTATTTTACAATCTTTCCATTTGAAATTCTGCATCATTTGCTGTATGTGCCTTGTCTGGCTTTATTCTAACATAGTGGAGAAGAATTCACAGTGCTTTAAGTGACAGAGTGCTTGTGTACAGCCTACCCACTCAATATGTTAGTGTGATGAAGACTGATAATATAGCATCAGGAGTAATGACTGTCGAGACGTAGCCATAGAATACTAACCTAATTAGCATTTATTGAAAATATGCGTCATACCTGGCAGGAACAACCAGCACATACAAGTCGGAAATGTGAAAGGAGTTCAAATTTCTTTTTCTAATTTCATTTGTTTATGTGCGTTAGAGGGAAGGCTGGCTTTTAGACAATGCAATGTTGGTTTTTCAACTGCGAAGCCATAGGTAAAAGGAAAACTGTCACAGGGCCACAGCAATTAGTCTCTCCCGCTCCCAAGTCCTCATTAGTGAGCAATGCCAATGGATTGCTTTAGATGCCACATTGGTCAGATTGCTCTCCAGGGGTGCCAGATGTGTGCGACACAGAGCAGATGTTTTAAAACATCAAGTGCTATTATTCTGGTTTAATACTGCTGTAATGACACCTCTGGGAAACAATTGTACAATTAAATGGCAATATGATTCGAACCTTAAGCATTGGCTCCGTGTGGCCCAGCATTCTTAACTTGTTTCTTCGTCAGCTTAGTTAATGCTCGTTAAAGTGAGGGGTAGCGATCCCTGGGCGGTGGGGCACTGTTTTGTTTCCAGGTCCTCATGTCAGGATCAGCTCCTAGGTCTGGTGCGAAGTTGCAAGATAAATGTGGTTGACTCTTCATCGCCCTCAGGGATGGGCAATAGATGCTGGCCCAGGCGGCGACACCCACATCTCATGAACGAATACAATAAAGAATATATTCCCATCGAATTGGGATACAAGCTATAAGGTAGAAATGTCTTTTATTAACTGCAGATATCCTTTATATAGATAATGTTCAAAGATGCAGTCAAAAGCTGTGGGACCACTTGTGCAATAGTCCCCATTTGGCAGTCTATTTTTGGCTGCATTGAAAGAGATCCACCCAAAGCACGGCGGATGCTGGGACAGTGAGTAAATTTAAGGAGGAGTTAGACAGATTTTTAATTGGTAATGGGGTTGAAGGGTTATGGGGAGAGGGCAGGTAAATGGGGATGAGGGGCATATCAGCCATGATCAAATGGCGGAGCAAACTCGATGGGCCGAATGGCCTAATTCTGCTCCTATATCTTACGAACTTAAGAACGAATGAACTAGTAACAGGTCTGCAATGCATAGATGTCTGAGCAGATTTCCATGTGGGGATCTACCATGGACAAATGGCAGTAAGTGGGTGGGATTCGATGAAGGGCCACATTTGCCTCCTCTCTCTCACCGATTCTGTTGGTGATGGAGAACATGCCAAGCAAAGGAGCATTGTGGGATTGCTGTTCCAAGGCTTCATTGTTCAAGCCGGATTGGATCTAGAGTGAAAGGAAACTTTTAAAATTCATCATTTGTTCTTGTAGGAGCTTTTCTTTAGCATTTAAAGAACTTTATAACATTTTAATAACTTTCCTTAATTTAGAAAAAATGTTTTTTCAGCGAGTTTAAAAGTATTTTTAAGAAGGTTAATAGGTTCTCTTGAAAGGACTTAGCTTTTAAACTTTAATACTGTTTCTTTAAAAAGTGAACTTGGTAGAATGGACTGGCATCTCCCTTGGTCCTCTTTCATTCACAGCCAAGTCTAACTGTGTGTATGGGACCGGACCATGGACATCTCATTGGAGCCTACAAGCTGAATCCTTCTTTGTTAGTGTGATGGTAGTGTGTCTTTAAGAATTCTTTTTAAAAAAACATGCTCTCTGTCGCAAAGCCTTAGGTGATGTCACTGT
Source organism: Mustelus asterias (assembly GCF_964213995.1). Classification (NCBI taxonomy): domain Eukaryota; kingdom Metazoa; phylum Chordata; class Chondrichthyes; order Carcharhiniformes; family Triakidae; genus Mustelus; species Mustelus asterias. Next base: position 18,231,001 of record NC_135812.1, read on the forward strand.
GGGAGGAGAAATAAAGTATGTGCAGGTTAGGTGACAAGGGTTGTGCTCAGTTTCAGTTCTGAGCTGCAGTGTTAGAAGCATAGCTCGAAGAAGTCTCTCGGGTTTTTATTTTGAAAATTTTACCAGCTAGGTGAAAGCACAACTTATTGCCACCCTGCAGTAAAGAATCTGCGTTTTGGTGTTTTGGGGAACTGATACCATTACAAACTGCTCTGAGTTTTCAAGATCATTTAAAATCAGCATTCAACATAGGGAATTGGATTCCAGTATCATGTGAGCTTCAGCATGTGCAGTGATAAACCTGTGAAAAGGGTTTGTTTTTGTTATCTATGGGTTTTAATTGGAACACATTAGAGATATTCATTAAGAGTTATACATTATAGTGGCTGTTTTATTTCCTGTTTGTAATTGATAAAAGCTCTTGCTAATTTTCTTACTATACGTGTTAACTATATTCTTAAATAAACTTTCTTTGAGAAAAGCGCCCTGGAAACTTATGATCCAGGCAGGCTCCATGAAACACCTCGGGGTTTCTGACCTGAACCATAACAGTTAGCGTGCAGACAGTGAGCTCAACTAAAGAGGGGCAGCACGGTGGCGCAGTGGTTAGCACTGCTGCCTCACAGCGCCAGGGACCTGGGTTCGATTCCCAGCTTGGGTCACTGTCTATGTGGAGTCTGCACGTTCTCCCCGCGTCTGCGTGGGTTTCCTCCGGGTGCTCTGGTTTCCTCCCATGCCCCGAAGATGTGCGAGTTAGGTTGATTGGCCATGCTAAATTGTCCTTTAGTGTCAGGGGGATTAGCAGGATAAATATGTGGAGTTACGGGGATAGGGCCTGGGTGGGATTGTTGTCGATGCAGACTCGATGGACCGTATGGCCTTTTTCTGTACGGTAGAGGTTCTATGATTCTATCTTTAAATATATATATTCAGTACCTTGC